>NC_065584.1:24231106-24561106 GCF_024542745.1 Macaca thibetana thibetana
AAATTCCAAGGAAGAAAACACAATTAACACAGGTTGGGTGATTATAATCCATTACTGGCCCATGGGATGGAGTTGTGATTCTCATAATTTATGTGCTAAATTAAAAAGAACTCCTTGAAGTAGATTGAGGTGTTGCTATCACACAGGACAAATAAATGAAACAAACCACAGAACAACAACTGTTTAATATAAGTATTAAAATGTAAGCACACTAGCTAACAAAGCAAATGGAAACATTTAATTTAAACAGTAATATCAATACTTATTTTCCAAAGTGCATTTCTCAGTACATTAGTAGATTGGTTGATATGACTTTACATACATAAGAAAAATATTATTGCTTCACAGTCATATATTTTGAGAGCTAGTATAAGCATATCCCTTTTTGGACATTTATCGAATAAATCAGTAACTAAAATATTGTGAAATTTTGTGTTAAAAAATGCAAACCCAGTGATTCCTAATTTATTTGAGTAGAAAACTTTATTTTTTTAAATTGTATTATTAATTTTAATGAAACACCCAAAAGGATACATTCATGGGAAAGGATTCCATAGAGTATCTTTTCTGAATGCCAGTGAATGATAAAACATTATTTTACTTGCAGTACAATAAGATTCTGTGAAAATTCATAGTTTGCATTTAAAGTAAAATTTTCATTATGAAAGTAGAAATCAATAACAGAAGGAAAATTGGAAAATTCATTAATATGTGAAGTTAAACAGCACACTTCTGAAAAACGAATTGCCAAAGGCAAAAAATCACAAGGGAAATAAAAAAGATGCTGAGACAAGTGAAAATGAAAACACAACACACCTAACTTTATGGGATGCAGCAGAAACAGTTCTATGAGACAAGTTTATAGTGATAAACATTAAGAGAAAAGAAAGATCTCAAATAATCTAACTTTATATCTCAAGGAACTGTATAAGGAACAAACTAACTCCAAAATCAGCAGAATGTCAGAAATAATAAATACTGGAGTAGAAATATTAACAAATGAAATGGAGACTGAAAAAGCAATATAAAAATAAATGAAACAGAGTCTTTTTGAAAAGATAAACAAAATTGACAAACTTTAGCTAGACTACAAAAAAGATAAATAAAATTAGAAATGAAAGACTATATATTAATATTAATATAAACATACAAATAAATCAGAAGAGACTACTACAAACAGATATGCACAAGCAACTTGGAAATGCAGGACAAATGGCTAATTCCTAAAACCATACAACTTACTAAAGCTTATCTGGAAGGAACAGTAAATCTGAATAGACCAATAATGAGTAAGGAGGCTGAATCAGTAATCAAATACCTCCCAATGAAGCAAAGCCAAAGATCTGATGGCCTCACTGGTGAATTTTGCCAAATATTTAAGAAATGACAAAGATCAAACCTTCTCAAACTCTTCCAAAAAATTGAAAAGGAGGGAACTCGTCTTTCAAGGCCAGCATTACCTTTATATCAAAGTTGGACATTGATAGTACAAAAAAAGAAAAAAAAAAAAAAAAAGAGAAAATTACAGGCCAATATCTCTGATAAATATAAATGCAAAATTTTCAAAGTACTAACAAACTGAATTCAAAAAACACATTAAAAGGGTCACCTACCATAATCAAGTGAATTTATCTTTAAGATGCACTGATAGTTTAAACAGATAAATCTTTAAATGTGACACACCACATTAAAATAATAATAGATAAAAAAATAATGTGATCATTTTAATAATTGCATAAAAGGCATGTGACAAATTCAGTAAAGGTCCAAGCACATTATTAACATACAAAAATCAGTAGTGTTACTATTCACTACTAATAAACAAGCCAGAAAGAGAAATCAAGAAAATGATTCCATTTACCATAGCTTTACAAGACCCTTAAGAATGAATTAAATCAGAAAGGTGAAAGATCAATGCACTGAAAACTATAAGACATTTATAAAAGAAATTGAAGATGACACAAATAAATGGATAACCATTTAATAACCTGTGTTCATAAATTTGTTGAAATAATATTGCTAAAATATACATACCACCCAAAGAATTCTACAAGTATAATGTCAAAGTTCCAATGACATTTTTCATATAAATACAAAAAATAGAAAAAAAATTAGTATTCATAAGTTTTGTATGGAATCACAGAAGACCTTGCATAGCCAAAGCAATCTTGAAAAAGAAAAAAAAAAAAGCTGACGGTATTATACTACCTGATTTCAAAATATACTACAAAGCTATAGTAATTAAAACAGCATGCTGCTTCCATTAAAAGGGGCATATGGTCCAATGGTACAGAATAGAGAGACTAGAAATAAATTTACACATTTACAGTCAATTAATCTTCACCAAGTGTCCAGGATCAATGAGGAAATTACAGTCTTCAATAAATGATGGTGGGGAAACTAGATGTCATTCAGAAGAATGAAATTGGACCATTATCTTATGCCATATACAAAAATCAACTCAAAATGAATTAAAGACTTAAATTTTAGACCTGAAACTGTAAAACTACTAAAAGAAAATATAGAAAAAATACTTTTTGACATTGGATTTGAAATCAGTTTTTTGATATGACCCTAAGAGCATAGGCATCAAAAATAAAAGCAGACAAATGGGATAGCATCAAATTAAACATCTTTTGTGTAAAAAAGGAATCAATCAACAGAATGAAGAGACCTACAGAAGGGGAGAAATATTTTGAAATCATATATCTGATAAGGACTTGATATCCAAATATATAAGGAATTCAGTCAACTTAATAGGAAGAAGACACACAACCCAATTAAAATATGGGAAAAGGCTCTGAATACATATGTCTTAAAATAAAAAGTAGCCAAAAGCTATTTTTTTTAAAGTTTCAACATCACTAATCATCAAATAAATGCAAAATAAAATGAAAAGGAGATATCACTGCACATGTGTTAGAATGACTATATGGATGACATGGTTTGGCTCTGTGTCCCCACCTAAATCTCATACCCAGTTGTAATCCCCATAATCCCCACGTGTCAAGGGAGGGACCTAGTGGGAGGTGATTGGGTCATGGGGGTGGCTTCCCCCATGCTATTCTCGTGATAGTGAGTTCTCATGAGATCTGATGATTTTGTAAGTATGACAGTTCCTCCTGCACACACTCTCCTTCCTGCTACCTTGGAAGACTTACCTGCTTCTCCTTCTCTGTGATTGTAAGTTTCCTGAAGCCTCCCCAGTCATGTGGAAATGTAAGTCAATTAATCCTTTTTCATTTATAAATTACTCAGTCCCGGGAAGTTCTTCATAGCAATGTGAAAGCAGACCAATACAATGGCTGTTATTGAGAGGAGGTGCCAGCTGGGCTTCCGGGTGGAGTAGGGCTCAGAGAGCTGTAAAACTCACTCATTTCCTGCATCAGGACTTACTTTGATCCTGGATGAATAAGACTGAAAATATATGCTTAAAATATTACTAACACCAGGATTTGTGCATGTGTATTCTTCCCTGAGAAAGCTATAAACAGCAAAACTTTTGCTGTAAGTTTCCCTGTGTCCTCTCTCCCTTCCCCCTCCCCCAAAACTAAAAGGAATGTTAACTGCCCGTTTTTCTGTGACCATTGGACCTTACCTATATTCCCAATTTCAATTCCTTGTAAACATACTTTGTAAAGTCCTTTAAGATTCTGTCACCTTTGCCATGCCGCTGCAAGGTCATAAAGTAGATAAAACCTAAGTTGCAATTCCGATTCTCCTCAAAATCTAGGACATGTCACAAAATAATGTACTGCATTTGTTTCTCACTCTGGTAACATCTTTCTGCTGCAAGCATTTCCCACCTTAAAGAGTTTAAAAGGCAATCGTATAATCTAACTCTGGCTACAGGTTCGGGACCCCTTCCATGCCTTGGAAGCTTTGTACTCTTGCTCTGCTCAATAAAACCTATTGCTCACTCTCTCTTGGTCAGTGTCTCTATCACTCGCCACGGTCAGCCACCATACCAACTCTTTGGCATGGTTAGGCAAGAACCTTAGGCATTACGTTATCAAAAAGACAAAAGATTACAAGTGTTGGTACGATCTGGAGAAAACGAAACCTTCGGACACTGTTAGTGGGATTATGAATTAGTATAGCCATTATGGAAAACAGTATGAAGATTCATCAAAAAATTACAAATATATCTACCATATGATTCACTGATTCCACTTCCGAATATATAGTACATCAAAGAGAGATGAAATCAGTATGTGGAAGAGATATTTGACACTTCCATGTTTTGTGGCACTATTCACAATGGCTAAGATGTGGAATCAGCTGGTGTCAACTAAAAGATGAGTGAACAAAGAAAATGCATATAAACACACACTCATACACACCACACATACACACACACAGAAACATTTTCAACCAGCCTTTACAAAGAAAAATATTCTGCCATTTGTGACAACATGGATGAACCTGAAGGATATTATGCTAGGTGAAATAAACCAGACGAAGACAGATACTGCACAACCTTCCTTACAGGTAGAATCTAAAAATGTTGAAATTACAGAAGCAGAGAGTCAAATGGTAGTTACAGAGGCTAGGGGAGGAACAGCAGATGAGCTGATGTTAGTCAAAAAGTACAATGTTTTGGTTATATTAGAAGAATCAGTTCTGGAGATTTAAAGTACAGCTTGTTGAAAATAGTCAATAATAATACAAGTATACACTAAAATTGTTAAAAGCATAGATTTTAAGTGTTCTCACCACCAAAAAGTACATGGGGTGATGACTATGTTAATTAGTAGCTTGATTTAATCATTTTACAGTGTACACATACATGAAAATATCAGTTTATATACCACAAATATGTAGAGTTTTTATTTGTCAATCATCCCTCAATAAAAAAAGAAACTGATTCACAATACTTTTTTAGAAAGCCAAAAAAATGGAAAACATCAACATCAAAATATTTTAGTTAATGTGGGCAAATGTGGTGTTATGGAGAGATGAAACAGTTTCACTGAAAATATAACATAAATAAAAATGACTATGCTATTTAATTTAGTATTACTTTGAAAGCTTTTTTAACATAACTACATAAGTGTAACTGTTACCCTATTTAACTGATGTTGAACATATTTTAACAGCATTTTCTTAGTTCTAAATCCTCAGTGATACATGTACAATGGTCATCAAAGTTGACTCAGATTCATAGTTTATACAATTGAACAGTGAAATGTAGTTATAATGTATTCTTTTGAATTAATAACACTTTCCTTAACATTGATTTAATTTGCATTTGTCTCATGTGTGATTTATTATTTAGCCTCTGGAAATAGATGCACAATGGGAGGAAGTCAGAGAGCAAATCTAAATGCGTGAGATCTTAATTTCAGTTCATTAATCTACACTGCCTCCTAATGTTTAGTAAGATGAAGACCATATGAAGTTTTCAGTTCCTTCTTTTGACATTTGTTTATGAAATATTTAAGGTGTACAGTGTATGCATAAGATATTGGGTTTTGTAGGTTGTAAACATAGTAATTAAGATGATACCATCTCTGTGATGAAGTAGGTTGGACTCTAGGAGGACAGAGAAAATAGTGAACAGCTAATTTTCAAAACAAGATATAAAAGAGACAGTGTTATCAAGATTCAGGACAGCAGAATATTTTTGTGTGTGTCGTGCACTGGGGTATTTTGGATAACAGTTTTTTGTTTGTTTGTTTGTTTGTTTTGTTTTGTTTTAAGGAAGTGTCATTAAATGGAGCAATGTCTAGTGAATTGGATTTTGACCAGCAGAGAAACTAAGGATGTAGGTAAAGGAAGAAATAACTTGAATTGCTGGTGGACAGATGAGAAAAAGCAAGTGAAAAATCATATGGTTGTCCTTAAGGGAAAGGGTTGTAGTTCAGGTAGCAGGAATATTTGATGTAAGATGGGAAGGTTTGGAAGAAAAGGTTATAAAAGCTGGTTAAATCCATGGAATCTTGGTCTTTAAATGTTCGGCTAACAAGTTGTTCGAGAATGAAGTACTGAGATTGCTTGGCAGAAAAGTGATATAATCAATAGTATTATATCATTGGTGGGAGGGCAGTTGAATAATAGGGAGAGATCTAGTAGCAGAAAGGCAAACCAGAATTAATCTAGTCAGTGGATCATGTGACCTTGAATTTCATAGTAGATCATGTGACCTTGAATTTCATGATGATGATAAACTGAAAAATAATAGAAGTTGAGCAAGGTATAGTTGAGAATAACCGCATAAACAGATTAACCGTGGACTGGATCTGATGAGGTGAAGGAGGAGAGATAGTGGGGATACCTAGAAATAATACCTAAAGTCTAAACCAGGGAAGTAAGAAATTGATCACCTGAGGTCAGGAGTTTGACCAGCCTGGCCAACATGGTGAAACCTGTATCTACTAAAAATACAAAAATTAGCTGGGTGTGGTAGTGCATGCCTGTAATCCCAGCTGCTCGGGAGACTGAGACAGGAGAAACGCTTGAACCCAGGAGGCAGAGGTTACAGTGAGCCGAGATCATGCCACTGCACTCCAGCCTGGGTGACAGAGCAAGACTCCATCTCAAAAAACAAAACAAAAACCAAGACAATGATTTAATTAGAAGTAGAAATGTTTGGAAACATTTATGGTTTATTACATGGACAGGTGACTTCGTCTTGGATATGTTGAGGCATTAATAGGTATTTATGGAGATAGTATTTATGTATTTTAAATTTATTTATTTTTCATTCTTATAGGTTCATGGGTGTATATATTTATAGGGTACATGAGATATTTTGATACAGGCATACAAAGTATAATAATCACGTTATAGAAAATGTTGGCATATAGAAATGCCACTACTTTTAATGAAAACTGCAATCACATTTGCACCAACCTAATATCATCTGCAAACAAAGATAATTTGCTTTCTTCCTTTCTTTCCTTTCTTCCTTTCTGACTACTCCAGCTGGGACTTCCAACACTGTTGAATAACACTGCTGAAAGTTGGCATCCTTGTGTGTTCCAGATCCTAGAGGAAAGGCTTTTAGTTTCTCCCCATTCAGTATGATACTAGCTGGGGTCTGTTGTATATAGCTTTTATTATGTTGTTATGTTCCTTCTATATTCATTTTTTGAGAGTTTTCATTATAAATGGATGTTTAATTTTATCAAATTTTTTTCACTATCAATTAAAATGATCGTATTTTTTTGTTCTTCATTCTGTTGATATGATTTATCACATTGATTGATTTGCATGTGTTGAACCACCCTTGTGTCGTTGGGATAAATCCCACTTGGTTATGATGAATGCTCTTTTTAATGTGTTGCTGAATTCAGTTTGCTAACATTTTGCTGAAAAATTTTTGTATTAATATTCATCCAATAGAGTGACCTGTAGTTTTCTTTTCTTGATATGTCTTTGCCTGGTTTTGGTATCAGAATTATACTGTCCAGGCCTCCTAGAATGTGTTTGGAAGTATTCTCTCCCCTATTTTTCAGAATAGTTTGAAGAGAATCGGTACTAGCTTCTTAAATATTTGGTAGAATTCAGTAGTGAAGCCATCAGGTCTGGGGCTTTTCTTTGCTGAAGATTTTTAATCACAGTTTTAATCCTGTTACTTGATATTAGTCTGTTCCGGTTTTGGATTTCTTCATGATTCAATCTTAGTAGGTGGTATGTGTCTAGAAATTTATCCATTTCCTCTAGATTTTCAAATTTATCGGAATATAGTTGCCCGTAGTAGCCACTAATGGTCCTTAGAATTTCTCCGGTTACAGTTTTAATGTCTTCTTTGTCATCTCTGATTTGATTTATTTGGTCTGGCTAAAGGTTTGTCAATTTTGTTTATCTTTTCAAAAAACCTACTTCTGTTTCTTTGAACTTTCATATCCTTCCCCGCTCATCCTTACTTCGCTCTTGCCTTTCCTGCCCATCATCTCTTCTCTTCACTTCTCTTCGCTTCGCTTCTTTCCTACTTTTCCTGTTCCTTTGCTTTCCTTCCTTCATCTTATGTTGATATTCATATCCAAGTGATTTTGTGTAGTATCATGAGTAAATTCCATCTAAATGATAAACAATTTCTACATGTTTATGTCCAGATCACCATTTTCTCCTGAACTGCAGACGCTTTAACTGCCACTGGGTATCACCAAACAAAAATATTTTGACCCAATATTTCCCAAACACACTGCCTTACCAAAGTTACTGAATTCCCAGTCTTGCACATCTTCATCAATGACAAATCCATCCTTGCAGAAAATTTTCGGTCATTTTGAATTGCTTTCTCTCACACGCATATCCAGTCTATCAGTAATTATTTTGGATTATCCTTCAAAATGTATCAGGAAGGTAGCCACTTTACACCACCTCTACTGCCACTATTCCATCTAAGTAACAATCACGCCTTATACAAATTCCTGAAATAGCTTTCTACTTGGTGTATCTTTCCCTCCAATGGCAGCCAGACTTATCTTTTAAGCAAGAGAGTCAGATTCTCTGCTCAAAATCCTTCAAGCTCGAAATTTTATTAATGAGAAAATCAGAGAATTTAAAATAACCTACAACGTTCTACATGATCTGCCTACCCATATTATATTCATTATCTGATCTCATCTCCTACAACCCCATTGCCCCACTTCTAGCCAGCTGTTCAAGCAACAACCTCCTTGCTGTTCTTCAAACACATCAGGAATCCAGAACCTTTGTATTCATTTCCCTTTAACTGGAAAGATTTTCCTAAGATAAAAAACATTGCTCAATCTTTTTATCTTCTTTAAGTCTTTTTAAGGAAGCCAGATTTCTACTTATTGATGCAACTAGTTTGCTCCTATCTCTCCACCCCATTCTCATTCCTCACATTGCTTGTTATTCTAAATCCACACCAATTATCTTCTCCTATATTTCTATACTACAAAATGTATTTCTTTATTATAGCTGTTGTTTATTATCATGGACCAATGAAAACTTAAGAGTTCTAAGAGTGCTTTTCCACACTGATATAGCCCATGTGCCTGTAACAGTGTCTAGAACATAGAAGAACTCAACAGATATCACTTAATGGAATGCTGAATAAAGAACTATGTAGAAAGTAATAGGATATTACATTAAATAATCAAAGGGTAAGAATTTTTAGACACTTGAACTGTCAATACTCCTTGCATAACCTGACATATCCATTTTTCTTCCTGGCAACCAACACTTGGAAAATATCTTAAAAATTAATATCTATACTCTTTGCATAAGCACTGAAGTTACAGCATTCCACAGGTCTTTCTGAATCCTGTTTTATGTGATGTAACAGGCATAGATGCTAATTTTTTTGGTGTTTACCTGTTAATGTACAAATCAAATTAAAAATTTAACCGAAAACATCGAAGAATAACCTCTTCACATACTTTATAATGCCATCGCCAAAGGTAGGTTACTGCCTCTGAAATACCATAACCACATACACTACAAATGGAATTGCGGATTACCATTCAATTACCAAGGTACCTATTGCTTGGTCTTTGAAGCAGCACTATTCATTTTAAAAATGTCTATTTGGTTAAGCAACATAATTTATTTGAGAAGGTTTCAAAAATACACATGGTGTTTATCTCTTCAGAATGTAGTACTTTGTATGTAACAGCAATGATAAACGAAACAATTAAATCCCCTCAACAGAAACAAAAGCAGCAGCTCATAATAGTTCAGTTCCTCAGAAAATCTATTTATGTAGATTTCACTGAAGACAGACAGTATACAAAGTGCAATGTCCACTTTCAAACCTTGCACACATTAATATCTCCCAACAAATTTACAAATTTGTGTTCCAAGTTTTAAGTAGGCATTCACAGTGGTTCATGACTGAGAGTATCCGGGCAATCTTAGGAATTCTGAGACCGTTTACCAGGGAGCACTTTGAGTTTGGAAAGATCACATTGGCCTTTGTAGCACACTGTGTGTGCAAATAGGTTTCTTGTTCAAGCTTCTGCAACAAACTCTGGCAAAAGCTGCCTGCAAATTTGTTTCTAATAAGATAGCTTAAATGTGTTGCCTCATGGGTATTTCTGATCTAGCTTTACAAGCACTCCAAAGGATGCTGCACAAAGAATCAAAGAATCTGCCAGCAGTTGAGATACAATCCCCAGGAAATGTCAAAGGCAGATTTCAACCTAATGTTCTGCTGAAACAGGGACACAGCCAAAAGAGTGAAATCCATGTGTCTTGTTTCAAAGGATCCTCTGATACAGTGGTTATGTGCTTAAGGGAGAGCTAAGTAACAAGAATCCCCAGAGTTTTCCTTTTAGCGTGCATGTCCGCCTCTGCGCTACTTTCCCAGGCGTGATGACTGGTTTGCGAGCAGCGTCTGCATCATAAAACTCACCCAGTGTTCCTGGCCACGGGAAATCCCTTGAGGAAAGCAGAGACAGAGGCAAATACTCACACAGGCCTTCCCCTCGCTAAAAAAACACAAACTTTTTTCCCGCCGTGGGATACTAAACTAAAACAACATTAACCGGAAAAAAAGCAACAGAATTGTCTGATCCACAGGACATGTTTCAGAAGAGGACAAGGCAGAGTCATTTGCTTGGTTATAGTAAAGATGTGCAATTGGGAATTAGGACACGGGTGAGAAGCTGTGGGCTGATGATGTGTTGACAATCTTCAGGTTTCATTCTTTTTTTTCTTTTTCACATCAGCGTGCAGTCTCTCTGTCCACATGATTGGAAATCTTCTCAAGTCATTCAGGTAACTACGCTGAGTTTGAGTGTAGAGTGACTGGCTTAATTCAGTGTCCTGTTCAAAGAACAACCACTGGTCTTGAATGGCAGTGATTACGTAATACTCATGGGAGTATATGTAGGGGAAGGTTGGGTTAACTCCAAGATGTCATTTTCTTAAACTTTTAATTAAATAAAATATATAAAAAAATTTTAACTGACAGCAATGACACATATATTCGTACCTACAACAAGCAGCTGTTAAAAGCAAAGTGAGGGAGAGATTACACAAGGAAAAGGCAGTCAATTTTTCAATTAACTTAAAGGAAAACACATCATCTTTGAAACAACTTCCAAACATGAACTCTTATGCAAAATCAAATATGTTTTACTGCTACAATCGCTGATTTTTAGGAGTCAAACACCCTCGGCCGGGCGCGGTGGCTCAAGCCTGTAATCCTAGCACTTTGGGAGGCCGAGACGGGTGGATCACGAGGTCAGGAGATCGAGACCATCCTCGCTAACACGGTGAAACACCGTCTCTACTAAAAAATACAAAAAAAAACTAGCCGGGCGAGGTGGCGGGCGCCTGTAGTCCCAGCTACTCGGGAGGCTGAGGCAGGAGAATGGCGTAAACCCGGGAGGCGGAGCTTGCAGTGAGCTGAGATCCAGCCACTGCACTCCAGCCTGGGTGAGAGAGCGAGACTCCCTCTCAAAAAAAAAAAAAAAAAAAAAAAAAAAGAGTCAAACACCCTCATCTATGAACAGCCATTATTTCTCCGTTTGAAACTCATTTTGGTCTTTCTTTCAAGCCTACTCTGACATTATTTGATTTAGGACTCTCTACTCTGTGTGTTTACAAGTATTTATTATATGCAATAGATGTAAATATATAAAATATACATATAAAACATATGTGATATACACCTAATATTTGTATATTATTATTTCCTGTTTGTTTTGAGATGGGGTCTCACCGTATGGCTCAGGCTAGAGTGCAGTGGTGCAATCATGGTTCACTGCAGCTTTTACCTCCTGGGTTCGAGACATCCTCCCACCTCAGCCTCCTTAGTAGCTAAGATTACAAATATGTGCAACCATGCCCAACTAATTTTCTAACTTGTTGTAGAGAAAGGGTCCCACCATGTTGCCCAGGCTGGTCTCATACTCCTGGGACCAATCGATCTTGCCACCTTGGACTCCCAAAGTGTTGGGTTTAAGGCATCAGTCACATTGCCTGGCCTCATGTTTTTTTCCTTAAATGTTGACCAAAGATGTCTAGGGATTTGGAAGGCCTTGTTTTCCTGCTGAATAAAGTGTTTGTTTATCCAGGATGGATTGCTGGAAAAGTCATTTACATTTCCTGAACCTCAGACTCTATCTGTATGATAAAGGGACTGGGAAAAATGAGCTCTCAAGTTGGTTCTTAGTAGAATAATTTGTTATTCTGTAATCAAACCTAGGAATTTTAGACTGTGAGACTAGGGCACTTGAAGGTTTACATAGATATGAAACATATCATTGCATTATGCTAGGATAGGGATAATCTTTTATGAACTGTTTTCACATACACCCTCTTATAACAAGAAAGTGTATTCTGAATGGGACATACAGAGTCATTATTGCTATTTTTTGTGCCTTTGTTTTCGAATGAGAACAATGAAACACTGAATTAAGAATTTCAATCTTCTGTAAAGTGTTCTATATATACCTGCCTTAATCCTACCATTTCAAATATATAAGCTATAACTCACTGTCCTTACGTATAAATACAAATAGCACCTAGGAACTTAATTTATAATTTTTTTTGAGATGTACAGGATATTTAAGCATCTTATACAGACTGTCATATGCAGGTCACTGACTTGCTATTTAGAAAAATTGTGTTTTGTTTGTTTTCCAAATGGGTAACAAAAACTCTATGTATTGTTAAGAAGAATATATAGCCATGTCATTAAAAAGTCAACGATTTGTTGAACATATGTATGCTAGGTACTATATCAGTTTGAATAAGGTATATTATGTTGCAGCAGAAAACTTCAAAATCTCAGTGATTTATTCTACAGGTTCATCTATGATAAACTGTGGATTTTTCCAGAAAGTCTTCATTGCAGTGTTGGCACAACTTCCATATAAACTATATCTACGTTCATGGGAGAACAGTGAGGGTATGGTGAAGTATGCATTGGTACTTAGCGTTTCTGTCAAGAATTGGTAAGCACTCTTCTGCTCACATTTATTTACCTAAACAACTTATGAAAACATTCTCGAGTTCAACAGAGTTGTGTTTTGTATTCAACCTGCAGGAAAGGATAATAAAATGTGATAAAGATAAAAACATTCTACTATAAACTTTTCCAGAAGAAGCTAATATATTTAAAGAGATGGTAAAAATTACTAAGGTAAGTAGTTATTTAGATACAATTTAAATGATAGTGTTGTGTTAAGTGACAAGAAGGAGATGTCAAATGATAGGGTAAGAATCTCCAAAAGTCTTCCCCTGCATAAAAGTATTGATAATACTGGCAGAATTTTTATGAAATAAACATTTCTGAAATTTTTGAAATGAATCAAAAGACTGCAATAATTCAAGAATAATCCCAGAATAATGCTAGAAAACATGAGTACATCTCAAGTGAGTATAGCAAGTTTAGTGGCACTTTAAATAAATCTTGTCCATCCCCTCTGGACATGTTCTTGGTGTCCTTGAAAACCAACAGTCTTGCAATTATAGTAACTATGAAAACCAACATCCTAGTAGCTTTAGCAGTCATTGCAAAAGATCAAATGAATTTGGAGTTACTCAGAGAAGTCTATGCCTACACTAACATGTATGAAAAGTCCCTGAACAGCTTTATTCTTAGGATTTGTCTGTGCTGATATAACTCAGGACATGCTTTCAGCAAAACAACAACAACAAAAAAAATCAAAGGCATTTGTCAAAAATAGTCCCTGGCTATTCTTTAACATCACCTAAGCTTGAGGTAGTGATGCCAGTTGAGGCTAATAAGAGATTCACAAAAATATTAAAAGGACAAATTGGGGAAAAACATGTCAATAGTCGGCTTTGAAAAATTATGATAATTTTTTAAAATTTAGAGGGTCATAGATATGTGCAGGACTGTTCACATGCCCAGAAATCACCACAGAAATCCGTAATGTCTCACCAATGGCTGACCTTGAAATTCTGCATAAACAGCAAGTGAAAACGAAGGCAGAGTTATAAAGTGCCTGGTCCACCCTCAGCAAGGCAGCAGAGCTCAAGGCATTTAGCACCACTGAGTGCTCCAATCAAAAGCTGCCCACTAAGCTAACGGGGCAGAGATTTCAGTTTCTGAACATAACAAAGAATACTAACATTACAGAAAGAGTCCAAACAAACAAAAAAGAAACAATTAACATCAACAATCCCAATCCCTGACTAGGTGTGCAATCTGATTTTCGTAGATGTCACACAACATGTTATTTAAAGTGCTTAGCTTTCAACAGCGACAAAATTTATGAGACACACAAAGAAGCAGAAAAGTGTGGCCCATTCTCACAAAAAAGATGCTGTTAATAGAAACCATCCTTTGGTAAGGCAAGATATTAAGCTTAAGACATACTTTAAATCAGCTTTTATAAATACATTGAAATAACTAAAGAAAACCATGTCTAAAGAAATAAAGGTAGGTATGAATATGATGTCTCATAAAACAGAAAAAAACTTTAAAGAGATAGCAATTATAAATAACGAAACCAATAGAGATTCTGGAGATAAAAACTGTAATAAATGAAGTGAAAAAATTGACTTGAGGGGCTCAACAATTCATTTTAACTGGCCAAAGAGAGTATCAGTGAATATAAGGATATGTGAGTTGAGCTTTAACAGACAGAAAAAATATAACAAAAAATGTACAAAGTCTTATAGATCTTTTGGAAACCATAAAGCATATCAACATACGTGTACTGGGATTTTCAGAAGAAGAACAGAGAGAGAAAAAGAGGAAGAAAGAAAATTTGAAAAATAATGGCCATCTTCTCAGGGTTTATGAGAAATTTTAATCTATACATACAAGATGATCAATGGATTCCAAGAAGGATATACTTAAGTAATCTAAATCTAGGCTCATCATAGTCAAATTTTTGAAAGGGAAATACAAAGAAATAAGCTTAAAAGCAGAAAAAAGTGGCATGTAATGTAAAAGTGATTCTCAATAAAATTAACACCTAACTTCTCATCAGAAACAATGGAGTCCATAAGTCCATGGAATGACATATTCAAAGGGCTTTGAGAAAAAAGACTGTTAACAAATAATTGTATATCCATCCAAGTATCCATCAAAATGAAGGAGAATTAGGTATTTGCAGATAAACCAAAACTAAGACAGTTCATTACTAGCAGAACATCTCCACAACAAAGACTGAAAGGAGGCCTTTCGGCAGTAAAGGACTATAGATAGTAATTTAAATCCAGAGAAAAAATAGGAAACATCAGGAAATGTAACTACATGCATAAATAGAAGAACAATGAGAAATGCATTTTTGTTTAGAAATATTGCCTTCTGCCTGGCTTAAATGACAACTACATAAAGCATTAATTATTAATCTGTGTTGATTAGTATGATGCATAAAGATCTAATTAGTATGTCAAAAACAGAACAAAGGAAGGGTGAAAGAATAGAACTATATAAAAGTTTATGTATACTGGAGCAATTAAGTTGATATTATTCACACTTAACATTTTATGTTAAGATGTTAATTGTAACCTTTAAAAAATTGCTAAGAGAGTAACTAGAAAAGTATAGTAAAATAAATGAGAGGAAATTTAAATGAATATATCAGAAATTTAACATAAAACATGGGTGTAACAGACAACTATTGGAAGAAAAATAATGTAAGGCATAGAAACAAATTGGTAGTCATAAATCCTACCTGAAAAATAAATATATTAAATGTGAAGCACTAAACATTACAACAAAAGGCAAAAATTGTTCTATGGATAAAAACAACACACGTTTCAACAACATGCTGTGTACAAGATATGATACATGTTAGATTCAACAACACAAATAAGTTGAAAGTAAATAGATGTAAAAAAATACCACATGAAAAGTACTGAGCAGAAAGTTTGAGTGGCCACACTAGTAAGAGACACAATGTAAATAATCTGTTTCTAATAACAAAAGAATAAAATATAGAAATAAATTTGACAAAAGATGGGTAAGGATATTATATAAAAACTGTAAAGTATGAAAGAACTTAAATAATATCTAAATAAATGAGAAGATAGCCCATGTTATAATTTAGAAGGCAAAATATTATTATTGTATCACTACTTTCAACATTAATCTATAGATCTATGCAGTCACCATTAAAATCCCAGCTGGTTCTTGAAGAAATTGATGAGACTGTAAAAATTATATGGAAACGCAAGAAACTCAGACTAGTCAAAACAATTGAGAGTCTAGAAATAAATTATTACATTGATGGCAAATTTATTTTGACAATGTCAAAAAGATCTTCAATGAGAATAAAAAAGGTTTTTCAATAAATAGTTCAGGACAAGTGTATATTCATATGCAAGAGACGGAAATTGAAAACATCGCTCCTAAATACTAACCTGAAATATACCAAAGACCTAAATGTAAGAACTCAAACTATAAAATTCTTGAAATAAAACATTGGTTAAGTCTTCATTATCTTGGATTAGAAAATGACTTCTTACATATAATATCAAAAGCAAGAGGGACAAAAGCAAAAAATATAGATAGGTTGGGCTTCATCAAAATTAAAAACTTCTGGTACTTCACATGACACCACTCGGAAAGTGAAAAGTCAGTCTATGCATTGGATAACAATATTTTCAAATCCTTTATCTGTTAAGTGCCCTGTGTCTAGAACATATAAAGAACACGTTCAGCTTAATAACAGAAAGACAGATAGCCAGTTTAAAGCTACGCAAATAATTTAAATAGAGATTTCTCCTTAAAAAGCTACACAAATACTCAATAAACACAAGAAAAGTATGATGGTTTCTTTTATATTTCAACTTGGCTGGGTTAAGGAATCCCCCGATAGCTGGCAAAACATTATTTCTGAGTGTGCTTGTGAAGATGTTTCTGAAAGAGATTGGCATTTGAATTACTAGTCGGAGTAAAGAAAATCTATCCTCGCCAAGGTGGGTGGGCATCATTCAATCTCTTAAGGGCTCAAATCAAACAAAGAGGCAGAGAAAAGATGAAATTGCTTTTCCTTCTTTAGCTGGGACAGGCATCTTCTGTCCTTGGACGTAAGAACTCTGCTGTCCTTCAGACTCCAGAGTGTATACAAGAACCCCTTTTTCACCCCTTTCTCTCAGCCCTTTGGCTGAGACTGAGAATTACACTATTGGCTCTCCTGGGTCTCAGGCCTTTGTACAGTACAGAATTATGCCACTGACTTTTCTAGTTTTCCAGCTTACAGACAGAATATCATGGAACTTCCATAATTGTGTGAGCCAATTCCTATAATAAATTCCCACTTGCATATCTACGTACACAAATCCTAGGTTCTGCTTCTCTGGAAAACCTTAACTAATATAAGAAGATGATCAATATTATTAATCATTAAGAAAATCTGAATCAAAATTCACTTTATACCTACTAGGATATGTATAATACAAAAAAGCAAAATAACAAGGGTTGACCAGGGTTTAGAGAAATTGCAACTCTTATACTTTGCTGGTGGGAGTGTAAAATTATGCAGCCACTTTGTAAAGCAACTTAGCAGTTCCTCAAAATATAAAGCACAAATTTACTATATGACTCAGCAATTCCACTCTTAGTTATGTTCCCAAGAGAACTGAAAATGTATCTATACAAAATATTGTCTTCATATTCCTAAATAAATTTCACTATTCAAAATAACGAAAACTGAAAATTAATCCAAATGTCCAGCAACTAATGAACAAATAAAAAGTATGTTACATCTATAGAGTTAAATGATGTTTATATATAGAAAATGAAGTCCTGATACAGGCTACAGCTGGATGTACCCTAAAACATGATGCTAAGGGAAAGAAGCCAGATATTTTAAATTTGAAATCATTTTTATAATTATTACTATTATTTGAAAAGTTATTTATCTGTATTATATTTAACCAAATCATATTTCATTATTATATTTTCTTTGGCAAGGTTAATTAATTTTCAGTTTAAGTGACATACTGTAGTGGAGTCCTTGATTTATCATTGTAAAAGTCTACACTGATATTTATTATTTAATATAGTTATGATCTTTCATTGTTATGCAGTCATTTTGAAAGTTTATGTCAACATTTTTAATGATTAAGAAAGACAACGGCGAAACCCTAGTGAATCACATACATGGTGTAAAAATTTTAAACTACGACTGTTAAACTTCGGGGAAATTTTACTTGAAAATACAGAAACAAATAAAAAAACTATGAGGATTAAACAGGTAACTTAAGATTTAATAATTCTTTCCCCATCTCTACTAAAAATATCTAAAACATTTTCCCACTGCCAGAAGAGATCTGGGAAATTTTTATTGCCCTAGGAAAAAAAGAAAATCCTTTCCACATGCTATACTACAAGATTGTTTAAAGTTAGATTCAAGGACTGAATTAATGTAAAAATAATTGCATAAATCAGTATAGGCTAAGTTGTCAAACAAGAAACATTTTTTCTCACATTCACACAAGTTCCTCGTGAATTTCGGGGCTCTGCTCCACCTCTTCCCTTACTGCAACCTAGGCTGATGGGCAAGTCATTTTTTCAAATGTTTTTTTATCATGTGCCACAGGGAAAGACTTGTGAATTGTTTCTAGTATAAGCATCATGAAGAAAATAGAAGGAAAATATATGCAAGTATTTATATGTTATGGGAAAGTGTGTTTTGGAAATATAACAAGAATAATAGATTTGGCTGTATTAAAGATAAAATTGCATAAAATTAGAATATTATGAAGTAAATTAAGATGCAACTGACTACTAAATAAAATACAACACATGAAGCAGAGATGCCTAACATCCTTAATCTAGATTAGTTTTATATTAAGTAAAATATTAAAACCTTTGAAAAGAAGCTCAAAAAATATAAAAAGAGTCTATTTACTAAAGAAATAAAAATGTGACCGAACATAAGAAACATTTAACTTTGTTAGTGATCAAGTAAATACAACATAAAACAACAATGTAAAACTTTTACAATGTAAAACATTTACAAAAGAAATGAAAATCTGACCAAACCCATGAAACATTTAATTTTATTAGTGATCAAATAATTACAACATAAAATAATAATGTAAAACTTTTTATGATCCAACTGGTGAAGAATAAAAAGATTGCTAATAACACAAGGCCTCATTCCTGACTTTCTAAATCTTGTAACACTATATCCATTTGCTTATATTTTTACATCTCCATTCTTTCTCTAGAACGCATGCCTAATAGCAAGAACTTCATTTAATTTTTCACTATTGTCTTATTGCCTGGAACTATGTCTGGGCCTTATATCCTTTAGTCTGTACAATGGAAAATATATTTCTATCCTATCAAGGTTTTTTCCTCAGTCTCACAAACTTCCCTATGGGCTTACGTCACTCTCCAGAGCAGCAGTCCCAATATGATGCTTCAACTTTGCAGGCTGCTTTGCCCTTGAAGAACATCAGTATCATCAACACACATAGAACCATCGTGGCAGGTGAGAAGACCACAGAGGTGATCATGATTTTCTGGTACCTTTTTACTGAAAAGTGACACCTTTTACTCCCCCTTATAATTTGTTGCCTAAATTAAGTCATATGGCCATACCAACAAGGAAATAGAACATGAAATACACAGGTCTACTAGAGTATGTGTTCAATATAGAGCTTTTTTTCAAATTCCTGATGGAATGTTCTACACTGGGTCTCCAAGACTTCTAACATTACAGTAGAATAAGGGGATGCTGACACAGATGGTGCCACCCACCCTCTCTTCAGTATTATTAACACAATTCTGTGGTCAGGAAAGAAAATGTAATCAGAACAGAAACAAAGGAGGAAAAGTGAGAGCAGTAAAGAGAAGCTATTATGGACATTTGGGTTGATTCCAGGTCTTTGCTATTGTAAATAGTGCTGCAATAAACATACATGTGTGTTTGTCTTTATAGTAGAATGATTTATAATCCTTTGGATATATACCCAGCAATGGGATTGCTGAGTCAAGTGATATTTCTAGTTCTAGATCCTTGAAGAATAGCCACAGCAAACTATCACAAGAACAGAAAACCAAACACCGCACGTTCTCACTCACAAGTGGGAGTTGAACACATGGACACGGGGAGGAGAACATCACACACTGGGGCCTGTCAGGGGGTGGGGGGCTAGGGGAGGGATAACATTAGGAGAAATACCTAATGTAGGTGACAGGTTGATGGGTGCAGCAAACCACCATGGCACGTGTATACCCATGTAACAAAACTGTGCGTACTGCACATGTACCCCAGAACTTAAAGTACAATAATAACAATAACAATAATAATAATAATAATAATAATAATAAAAGAGAAGCTGTTACTTAGTCTTCCATAGAGATGTGGGTCAGTACTAGGCAGGAGAATTTTGTGGCTAGGTTTCTAAATTCCAAACAGAGTTGTAAACATGTCATGGTACTATTAAAGGGCTGAGAGAGAAAATAAGTATTTTTTTTACCCTAGGACTATAATTGGAAATCATGTTTGTATTAGCCAGGACTATCCAGATAGACAGAATCAATGGGATAAATAAATACTAGGTTGGTGCAAAAGTAATTGCGGTTTTTGTTATTACTTTTAATAAATAAGTGTAGATATGGATATAGATACGGCTATATAGAGATATATCCTATATATCTATATTGGATCTAGTAGGATAATGTGCTCACGTGATTATCGAGGCTGAGTTATACAATTAAAATACAAGCCAAAGCTTAAACCTCATTTTTATAAATCCTGGTATAGAATTATTTTTATTTTAATACAAAATCTTATTTTTGATGACTTCATAAGTTTACATGTAGAAAATATAATGGTGAAATTGAACATTCACTTACAATTTTGAGGTCATTTTTCAGCTTTTAAGTTATGAAAATATAGACGAATTAAAGAGAAATGACAACTAGCAGTGGGAGAACAAATTATATAACAATTCAAAAATTATTTAAATTTACCCAGATCTTATATTGCCCTGATCAATGTATCAGATATCAGTACCAGATATCAGTAGATTTCAAAATTTTAGTAATAAAAATTGGACAATATAAGATTAGTAGAGGAGCAAACCAAAATCTCATCCAAAATTCATAGCACAAAAAGGATTTGAAAGCTAGCATAAATTTTGGGCAGGAAGTGAGAAAAATTACTTTCTAGATTTTTGTGGTTAAATTGGAGAAACTATGATTTAATCAACATACTCTAACTTATTTTTAAGAATACTAAATCTGATTATATTGTCCAGAGCATTCCAGACAATTGCTAAATATACCTTTTGGAAAAACTAAGGTCAGAAATAATAAATTCTGTATAAATAAGTTACTGTAATTCACTTTGGGTAAAAAACGACTTTCTTCCTTATGGTTTATTTTTCCTGAAAGAAAAATATTGATTTTGCAGTCACAATGAACCAGGACCTTGTTCAGGTGATGAGACACTCGTGAAACAGAGTAGCCAGGACAGAGATTGCCGATAATCCCGGAATTCATTATCTTCATTTTCCCTGAGCCACAGTCTTGTGATCTCTCCACAACCTATCACTGTGGATTAGCTGGACACATAGTGACCTAATTTAGAGAATAGGGTCCTTGGCCTCCATTTAAACGATGTGTGGCAGCATTGGAGTAACTTTCAACCAGTGAAAGATGAGCAGAAACAAGAGATGGGACTTCCACATAAAATCCTTCTAACAAAATTGTTTTTTGATTTCAAGTGACTTGAAGGAACTCTTTGTGTGAGTGGTTCTTTTTGTACTTTAAATAAAAAGTTTTATGGAGGCGTGATTGACATAAAATAGACTGCGCATAAAGTGTACACTTGGTAAATTTTGACATATGGTTTCATGTACGTGTGAAACCATCACCATATTCAACGAACATAACGAACAAAACTATTGTCTCCAAAAGTTTCCTTCCACCCTTTTGTAATTCCGTCTTCTTTTTCCTCCCCACTTCTCTCTTCTTCTCCCTAAACAACCTTTTCTCTAACTGTAAAACAGACATGACATTGGCGAGAGGGCGTTGATCCCTTGTTCAATACAACATTTAAGAGGATGCCACAAATTCAACATAGAAGGAACTGGAGTTCTTATACAATTGCATCAGTGGATTGAATACACTTTGCTCACTTGTCTCTGGACTGTCAGGTGAGGGGAACAAATGACATAATTGAATAGGTGCACTCCATTTTCTGTTTTTTTTTTTTTTTTTTAAATTACCTACACCACTAACTAGTAGAATCCTTTCTTCTTTATACTTAATACTCAAACGAATTCTTTGTTCAAAATTAAATCAACAAAATGTAGGCACATTTCTTACTCATCGAGACATTTCTTGTTTTATCTCCCCAGGGCTCTCATTTTAAAAATTAAGGTCCTCATTTTACTGTGAAATAGTATCTAGTCAACATATTTCCAGAAAATGTATCTTCATTATTATTTTCTTATATTTTCAAGTTTTGGTAAATTTGGTTTTGAAAAGACTGATTAATATTTCTTTCCAGTGGATTTCCTCTCTTATAATAAGGCGAATTTAAATACATCTTTAAATCATAGTGGCACTAATTCTTCACAGCGAAATCCAATGAAGTTTAGCAGCATTTTTGACCTACTTTCAAAGTGGATTTTCTCTGTCGAAAGATGTAGCTTACCTAAAAGAAAAAGAAAAAGAAAAAAAGAAATATTCAGAAAGATTAAAAATAAGTGTATGTTATGACTCTACAAGTATAGGAAATATTACTTTATCTCAGTCTCAAGTTCTTTCTATGTACATAACCAAATTTATTCAAATATGCTGTTTATAACATAGGTAAATGTGTAGATAAAATGGTGCTTAGAAAATATTATATAAATAGCATGAAGATAAATATATATAAATGTATATTTTATTTTAATATTCATTAAGCTTGTTTTTAATAGCACTATTTAACTTATAGAAGGGGGATACAAAAATATGCAGATTAGAGCAAGCTGGTTAAAGTGTAGATTCTGGATCCAGAATGCCTGGTTTGCATTCGCTTCCTCTCAGCAGTGTGACCTTGGCCAAGTTTACCCAAACATGCTGTGCTTCAGTTTCCTCATTCATGAAGTGGGCAATAATAGAATCTTTTCTTAGTATGGCTGAGAAGATAAAAAACATTTTTCAATAAAATCACTTAGAACCTAGGCCAAAAAAAAAAAAAAAAAAAAAAAAAAAAAAGCACAGATTGTCTCTGATTAGGATGAGGATGATTTGACTTACAAATTTTCAACTTTATAATGGTGTGAAACCATTGCAATTTCAACATAAGGTTTTCAATAGACTATATAACATAGTAAACACCTTATTACAAAATAGGACTTGGTTAGATGATTTTCACTAACTGTAGGTTAATGTAAGTGTGAGCACATTTAAAGTAGGATAGACTAAGCAATGATATTCAATAGGGTAGGTCACATACACTAAATATGTTTTCCACTTATTGCATTTTCAATTTATGATGGGTTTATCAAGACATAATCCCACTGTAAGTCAAAGAGTATCTGTACATATTTTTTCCTTTTTTCATTAAAATTATACACCACCTTATATTATAGGTGACTTTTCATTTGAGCATGGTATGTCCCATCACATCTTGTGCTCTGATAGAAAAAATTCTGACTGATTTACTCATAGTTAAATTAACTATCACACTAAGAATGGTTTGAAGATGTTATATTCCATGTTGACTTTATAAAACCGCAAAGAGTTAATTTTAACTAAGTACAGGAAATACAAATTCAAATGAGTTTATACATGTCAAAGCAATGTTTATAGCAAAATTGTTCTAGTCTTGTAACAGAGTTTGATTATCCATCAGTTTAATTTGTGTAAGCATCAATTTTTATTGTAATAAATTCTTATATTCTTAAAATATTTTGATCTTTTGTATAATTTATGTAATACATTTCACTAGAAAAATGAAAAACATTTGAAAAGACACCAAGAATAATTATTTCCCATCTGCTTAATTAAACAAACAACAAAAATTATTATTTTAAAGCAGTTATTTTACTCTGTTGAATATAGAATTACAAGGTGGTTCAATAACAAGGAATTAATAATTCAGTTACTCTAAGTGTCATTTAAAAAAACCTACCTATGTGCAAAAATATTTATCTTTATAAGTAAGAATGTTTTGAGTCAAATATATACCGGCAAATTCTTTTTTTTATCAATCATGGCCATTCAACCAGTGGGGAACAAGGACATATTAGACTATGGAGTACTATGTGGTCAAAAGGTATAGATTCTTGTCTAAGTTGGCCACTGTTAATTTGGGGATCTGGAGAAATGCTTTGATTTCCTAAGGGAATTAGTTTCCATCTGTAAAAATTAGAGAATTAAACCAATAATTTTATTGGTTTAATCTGAAGCTTACCCTTTTGATCATGAAAATCTTATATACCCAGTAAGATTACTGACAGAAAAAAATAAATGAATAACCTGATTATGAGCATCTTTGTCTCATTAGGTGATTATAATGAACATAACACAAAGTTCTCTTCATGAACCAGAGGCATTGTTGTGTAACTTGATCAGAGTATCAAGTTATACCCAATGACAAATTTCATAAAGACTAATGTGTTTTAAAAAATATTTGTTTCTACATCAAACGGTCCAGGGTAGGTCTAATTTTCATGCCTTCTTTCTCACTCTTTAGTGTCTCTCTCTTTTATTTATTTGTGTATCTATCTCTGACACCATCTTTACTGTCCCATTTTAATAGATTCCATTCTGAAACTATATGAACTAAGAAAGGAGGAAACTGATTTCTTATAGAAAAATCAGTGAACCATTATTAGAACAAGTGGAAGGATGTACAGAATGCTATGGTTTGAATGTGTCCCCTCTAAAATTTAGGTGTTGACAATGTGATAGTATTAAGAGGTGGAGCCTTTTAAGAAGTGATTAGGCCACAATGTCTCCTCCTTAATGAATGAAAGTAAATGCGCTTATAAAATGGCCAGATGGAGGTGGTTTGTCTCTTTTGTCTTTTGATTTTCTGTCATGTGAGAGCACAATATTCTTTATCTCAAGAAAACACGGCATCAAGTCATCATCTTAGAAGCAGTAATGGCACTCTCCTCAGACAGTGAACCTGCTGGCGCCTTGAACTTGAACTTCCCACCCTCCAGAACTGTGAGAAATAAATTTTTGTCCTTTAGGGGATGTTCTACTCTGAGGTATTTTGTTATAATAGTACAAATGACCTAAGACATTGATAAAAACAAACAAGACAACAGCCAAAGCAAATAGCAAAGATTCACACACTCTAAAATAGATGACATTTCATAAAGTGAATCATCTTTTACTTAATCCTAACAATGTTGCAGAAATATCAAAATGATAACATTTTTGGACTTTGTAAACCTTGCAGGGATATTTTTCTTACTATATGGTAATTGCATTATTACTATTATTTCTTTCCCCTCTGTAAAGGTATGCAATGGTATGAAACAAGAGTGAATTCCTTGTAAGGATAATCATATTAGATCTAAATTAGTGCTCTTCATTTGCTTTTAAACAATTGTGTGACTTTGGTCATGGAAACGTGACTATTAATCTCTCTCAATTGCAAAAGAAGATAATAAAGCCATATTTGCCTCAATTTTCACTTATAATTAGTAAATATCCTGTTTCATACCACTAAGGTTTTAGTATCATGATTTCAAATGCCTGGGTAATGCATGCATTCTGTTTATATGTGATGAAGGTGATTTCTCCAATCTTGCTTTGTCCCTAGGAGAAAAGTAGAAATGAAAGTCCCAGCACTCATCTTTGTCCTCCATTACTATATGTTTATTTCTGGGAAAAAAATAATAACTCATTTCTAAGTTATCCAGATTAAAATAGAGCCTCTCAAGGCACCGATTAACCTCAGCATTAAATTATTTTAATCTTCATTTTTTTAGATCTCCAAATTTCAACACCAATCATGTTTGATTATATTTTCTCTGTTAGTGAAATTGGAAGGAAAGATTATCTGTATAATCTCCCCATATATATCATGTATATGAATATTTATTTCATTATGTTAATGTATAATATAAATATAACTATATTAAGGTATAATATGTAATATAAACATATTTATATTAATATATCATACTTATTCACACAGCGAATTTCAATGGATTATTACAATAAATTCTTAGTTTTATGACATATGTATATGGTCTAGAAAACTGACCAGTATTACTTTAATTCACAGCTAATAGTCTATCTTGGTACAGATGGTTGGTTGGTTACATGTGTCATTTTTCATTAAGTTTAAGATTGGATTAAATATAACTATACCTGAATATTTCATGAAAATATTTTAGGAAACCAGTTGTAGTCTATTAGCTTCACTAGCACTTAATTAATGGAAGATTCTGGAAAACATAAAAAAGGAAGCGGAACATATATAGGTCATTTAACCTCCTAATGATGCAATAAAGTATTTCTGCAGATCATTAATAAAGTCATCATGGTGGATCTTTTTTCTATTGGAACAAAATTTTCTAAAGTAACAAACTTCATAGAAATTCAGGAATTACATTGCTTTATTAAGAGTTATTTTAACCAGTTGAGATTCATAACAGTGATAACTTACATCCTAATTCTGTGTAATGTAAATTTTAGGAGAACTTTTGGTTTCCAATATAATAAACCTTCTTAATATTTTAAGAAAAAAGGGGTTGCAATTGTTGGTAAAAACATACAAGGATGTCTCCTAAAACACAAGATCATGAATAAAATCTGAAATTCATACAGGAACCAAACTGTAAATGATAAAACTGCCATGGTCCAAAGTCATTCTACCCAATCTTTCTTTTAAGGACATTTTAATAATTATGTAATACTGTAAGCTACAAGATCTTATTTTAGAAATTGAATATGAAAAAAGAAAAATAATTATTTGCATAGGAGAAATGCGGGTAAATCAGAATCAATGGGTAAAGGACAATTTGAAAGAACTTTCTATTTTAGTTGCATGAGCTCTGACCTCAGGATCTGATAGTTTATCTTTAGGACTGTACATGGTGCCTTGAGTTTGTTAGGTTTGATTATAGTACTTAAAATATTTGCATGAGAATGTAATGATTCTGATAAAAAAATGAGACCATATTTTGACTAGAGAAAAACTTTTGTTACTGGGGTGTCAGAAAAGTTCATGCTGACAGTAAAAACAACTTATAACTGAGACCTACTGCTTTAATCTGCATTACTCATATGCTAGTAAAAGATTTATGCTAATGTGCAAAAGACTCTGGGCTTATCATAATTTTAAAAGATTTCATCTATATCTATTTTGAAATATGTGATGAGAGAGTACATGCTTTAGCGTAATTATAATTAGTTCAGCGACATTAATTTTTTATTCTAAAATCTGTTTTTTGAGGATTTTGTGGGGCTCTTACCTTTCAATTTCTTTTTCATCACTGATAGAGTATATATAAAATAATGTGTATACCATCCTTCAGCCTCTTATCCTTCCCAGAGCATATATAATATAATGTACATATCATCCTTCTGCCTTTTATCCGTCCCCCTAAAAAAGATCCTGAATCAAACTTAGATCAGTCCCATTCAAATAAGTATGAATTAGTAGGGCCTTATCTGTCTCTGGGAAATACTGGCGCCAGAAGTTTTATAGGTTAATTCATTCTTACTTTCAGACTTTTTAAAAGAGCTAACATCATTGAGTCTTCAAAACCAAATCACTGTTATATATGATTTCTTTTTCCATTCATTTACAACTGTCATTTTTAATTCATTTTTAGATTGCACTTAATTGAGAATAAAATCCAAACCTTGACTATCATGAGGGGCACATTAATTTTAAAGTTCATTTGTGTAAGATTTGTTTTTAATCACAGTAATTTTTCTTTTTCATCTCTGTTTTAGGGCTGGACAAAAGGGCAAGAAGAAATATTGAGTCCATCTAACTTGTATTGATTAAGATGATGTGAACAACTGACAAAGTTTCATTATCTAAACTGCTTACTCAATACTCAGAAATATGGACATTTAATTATGGTATTCCATTGGCTGAAACATTACAGTAGCTTCTTATGTTGACATTATTGCAGATGCATAATGGGGTGAAATTCTAAAATTTTCATGATCCATGGCCTATATGGGTGAAGAAAAAGCATTGGACTATTTAAATGAAGGCAGGAGAAGGGAGCCATGCCATAAAATGAAATAGTTTTTTTGAAACATATATCCAAACTATCCCAATTCGGTGCATTAAAACTCAATGATGGTGTTCTAATTCTGCTAAAATAAAAGGCAAAAATCCGTGACTGTCCACTTTGAAGTCACCACCAGTTCTACACTCTGTCCAACTCACTAGCCTCATCTTAGGTTACTTTTTACATCCCTTTGAAGATTCTGGACATGTAAGAGTTCTTTCAGATCCGCTTTTCTCTAAGCTTTTAAGCAACCTAATTTGTTCCAGAATGCTTTTTCCCAGTGCCAGAAGTGCCTCCCTCTACTTTCTCATCCCTACATTGGATGCCCCTTTGCTTTGGGTAACTCTTGTGTCTTCTGCTGTATCAGTCACCTTAATGCCCAACCCTACTTCCTCAGGATAAACTAGATGTTTTTCTTTTCATACTTTTGCATCACCATCTAATGGTACATGACAGAAACATCTTAACAGATTCATGAATTTAGATTTAGCCAACTTCTGGTTATAAATCCTATGGATATTATTTTTATAGAAGAAGTTATGTGCTTTTCTATTTCTTCTGTAACAAATAAGAATTAAGTACCTTAAACAACAAATATTTATTATATCAAAGCTCTGAAGTTATTAATTTGAAGTGAATTTTATGGGGCTAAAGTCAAGGTGTCAGTGGAACTGCTTTCCTTCTGGTGCTCCAAGGAAGAGTCTATTCCTTGCTTTTTCCAGCTTCTAGAGGGTGGCCATGTTACTTGGCATCCTGACTGCAGCACTGCAACTTCTGCTTCCATCAGCACATCACCCTCCGTGACCTTGACTCTCCTGCTTCTCTCTTATAAGGACTATCACAGGAATTAAACAAACATTTCTAAATAATGCATGAGCCAAAGGAAAAAAAATAGAAAAATTTTAATATTATAGCTACATTGTATTGAAATTCCTTCTACTAGAACTTTTGAACTGCAATAAAATAGTGCTTAGAACAGAAATCCAGCCTTACGTTTTCTTTAAAAAATAAAGTTGAAAATTGTATGAATTACAAAAAGAGAATAAGCATAAAGACAACGGAAGGAAGAATGATAAATCAGAATGCAAAATCAATAAGCTAGAAAATGAAGTCAGAATAGAAGATAAAAAGAAGAGAAAGTTCTTAGAAAAATATAAATAAAATAAACAACCCTTTTGAGAAGGAAGCCATGTATAAAAACTACTAAGCATAAACAAGGGAATTTAACTACAAATATAGCAGAGATTTAAAATTTGTAAAAAATAAAAACAAAATAATTTTATGCAATAATTTTGAATTCGTAAGTAGAATGGGAAATTTCTTAATAATTAAACTTGCAGTATATTGAAGAAGAAATTAAAATACCAAAGAACCTTATAGAATTAAACAAATTATCATATTTTGAGATGTTAAAAGAAGGAAAAAGTTACCCCTTGACCGATTTGTAGGTGGTTCTCTCAGATTTTCAAAGATTATCTAATTTCAGTTATATAAAACTCTGAGGGTAGAAAAAGTTGCACTTACTTTATTATTTTTAGATTAGCATAATGTTGTTACAAAACCATGTAAAAACAGTATAAAATGGAAAATTAAAGATCAATTTCATTAATAAACATGAATAAAAATATCCCAAATATAATTTTTAATATTTTGCAGCCATGTATCATAGATACAAATCTAATCCAATGAAATTGAATTCAATCCAATGTGGATTAACATTATAAAATTTATAAACATGAGCATTATTGTTAATAATATCAATGGAGAAAAATTTTGACAACATCAGTAAATAATGAGGAATTATAGTACACATTCATGATTAAGAAAATGTAAACCTAGAAAACTGTGAATAGAAGGTGACTCAATCCAGGATTACACATTGGATTTCCTTTTATTTCTCTTTAATATTTTCCATTGTGAAACAGTTTATTAGCCTCTCTTTGTCTTTCATGATTTTGAAACTTGTGAAGATAGTCGAGTATTTATTTGGTACAATATTTGTCAATTTCCATTGGTCTGATGTTTTCTTGTGATTTTTCTTATGCATTTTGGAGGAAATTCCACAAAAGTGGTGCTATGTTCTTCTCACTGTACCACTTCAGGAGACTCATGAGGTCTGGTGATGTTAACTTGATCACTGGGTATGGCGGCCTCTGCCACATTTTTAACTGTAAAGTTAACCAATTTCTTGTTGTAATTATGAGTATCCTGTGAAGAGATATTTTGAGATCTTGCAAATATCTTATTTCTAATCCATTAATTTAGTATTCTTTGATAATTCTTGTTGGCAGCAATTAATACTTTCGTGTTTGCCAAGGCAAACTTTCCTCTTAATAGTACAATTTCAGAAATATTCCCATAGAAAGTTTTTAAATGGCACATGCATTAGTTTCCTTGGGCTATCATAACAAAGTCCCACATACTGTGTGGCATGAAACAACAGATATTTATTCTTCCACAGTTTTGGATGCAAGAAGTCCAAAATGAATAGTTGGCAAGGCCATGCTCTCTCTAAAGCCTTTAGGGGAGAATTTGTTATACCTTTCATTTAGCTTCCAATGCTGTCAGCTAATCTTGGAGTCCCTGGTCCTGTAGATCTCTCTCTCCAATCTCTGCCTCCATCTTTAGATGCTATTATGCCGTTTGTATCTGTGTCTCTGTGTCTTCTTTTTTTATAAGGACACCAGTTATATTAGATTAGGTCCTATCCAATGACCTTGTTTAACTTAATTATGTCTGCAAAGACCCTATTTTCAGACAAATTCACATTTGCAGGTACCAGGGGTCAGAACGTCAATATATTTGGAGGGGGGCACAATTTGACCCATAACTGTGTCAGTGGATCTTCACTTGTGCAGAAAATTGAATTGGTTGCACTAGCCAATACATGAAAACCAACTAAAAATTATCAGACAATAAGACATGGTAAAAAGTGTAAAGCTTTAGAAGAATAAAAAAAAAACTTACAGATAATATGATTGTTTATATGAAAATGTTTTAAATCTACAAAATAATTTTAGAATTATTAAAATAGTTTAGCAAAGTGGCTAAATAGAAATTATATGTTAAAATCAATTCCACTATTATAAACTACAGACAGAATGTGACACTTAAAATATATACCAATTACAATAATCAACATATTGAGTACGTATGTGCTTCCTCTCTGTCATATCTACCTATACAAATATATATACAGAATATACATGCACATATAACCTTTACATTTTTAAATGTGTACTATATAATATGATGCATATGTATACATATTTGAGATTAAATAGGAAATTATAAATCCCTATTTAGCAACATTAAAGATTATCTAAATTGGGCCAGGCATGGTGACTCATGCCTGTAATCCCAGCACTTTAGGAGGCTGAGGTAGGTGGATCATTTGAGATCAGGAATTCAAGACCAGCCTGGTCAACATGGTGAAACGCCATCTCTACTAAAAATACAAAAATTCACCAGGCGACCATGGTGTGAGCTTGTAATCCCAGCCATGTGGGAAGCTGAAGCAGGAGAAGCGCTTGAGCCTGGGAGGTGGAGGTTGCAGTGAGCCAAGATCGCGCTACTGTACTCCAATCTGGGTGACAGAGGACAGAGTGAAGTCCTGTCTCAAAAAAAAAAAAAAAAAAAAAAAAAAAAAGATGGTCTAAATTATTGCTGAGCCAGATGTGTGAAAAATAATAAATATACAATTTTATTTACAATTATAAAAGGGACAATTCTATCCCACATCTTCATCTTTTTGTTATATTTAAATTTCCATGATTTAGAGAAGAAAGCTTGAGAAAAATATACTGAAATTGCTAGTTGGCTAAAACAGACATTCCCAATCCTCTTCTCTTTTATTCATCTCACATTGTAGACTAAGGTGAAGAACTGCCATTCTGAAATCCTAACATGGCTACGGGTGTACATGTGACCACGACCTACTCAATGAGGTAGAAAGAAGTCTGTTCTGGGGCGTGTGGGAAGGGTTTTCTTTCTACTTAAAGAGACAGAGCTTAGGAAGGAAAAAGCATTTTGTTTTTCTTTTTTTTTTTTTTTTGAGATGGAGTCTCACTCTGTCACCCAGGCTGGAGTGCAGTGGCATGATCTTGGCTCACTATAACCTCCACCTCCTGGGTTCAAGCGCTTCTCCTGCCTCAGCCTCCTGAGTATCTGGGACAGGTGTGCCACCACGCCTGGCTAATTTTTGTATTTTTAGTAGAGACGGGGTTTCATCATATGGCCAGGCTGGTCTCGACCTTCCGACCTTGTGATCCACCTGCCTCGGCCTTCCAAACTGCTGGGATTACAGGTGTAAGCCACCACACCTGGCTGAGAAAACCTTTTTGACCCGTCTTTTGCTTCCTGCCTTTGGACCCAGCAAAGGAATGTGACACTAGAGTTGCTGTAGTCGCTCTGAACACAGACAACAACATGAGGTGAACAACCAACACAGGCTGATGAAGCGGAAGCTGGAGGAAGAGTTGTCCTCAGTAGCCTTTTTGAGCTGATGACCCAGCCCTGAAACTACCTCCTTCCAGTGTTTCTCAGTGAGATAACAGATGTTGCTGCTCACTTTCATTGCGAATCTGGTAATATCTTGTTTACAGAAATGCACCATAAAATGTGCATATGTGAAACATTATAGAGAAAGAAATGAATCAACTAACAATAAAAATACTGAAAAATGAGAAAATTGTGATAAAGGTAAAAAAAAAAAAAAAACCCAGCTTCTTCACAGCTATATATTCTCTCTTAAAAAAAAAAAAAAAAAAAAAAAAAAAAGGTACATGTGCTACAGTGACAAATTTTACATTTATTTTTGTAGAAGAGTATTTTCTTAGGACCAAATATTTCATAAGAGTTAAATATATGAAATGGAAATAAAATATTTTGCTATTATCCAGCTTCTTAGAATTTGTAGGGCTCAGAAAGACACAATTAGCCATTAGCCCTCTCCTGCCTCTGGCCTCCATTCTACATCACAATGCACAATGGATGAGGGATTTCAGAATAAAACCAAGTGGAGGTTTGAATTCCAGTTTTGTAATTTGATAGTCATTGATCCTGAGCAATATTGCTTAATTCCACTCAGCTTCAATTTTATAATCTAAAAGTGGTGTTATATATCTAACCTTAGATATTTATTTTGGGGATTAAATGAGATGATATATGTAGTTCACCAAGCATGTGCCTGACACATTGGAAAAGATTTAAAAGAAATTTCCTTTCACTATCTCCCTTTATTTTTAAAATTTGATCCTTTCTATCATTTAGCAATTTTCTAAGTAGAAAAGAACAAAGTAAATCATATCTTGAACCCCCTTGTCTCATCGGAAGTAGAGATATAGATTCCTGATGAAAATGTTTTATAAATGTAAGCACCAAAGCAAAAGTGCATTCTATTGGTTAGCGTACACATTGTAGAAACTAGAAAATCTCTACAGTGAATATTCTCTGAGTGGTTTTTCAATAGGATCTGCTTATATGTGAAGATGCAGAAGTGAAACTGCCACTAACACACAGAGAAGTGCATCTTTGTTTGCAGCCTGTTCCCCTGCCAAGTTTCAACAAAAGCCCCTCCAAAAATAAGAGCAGGCCTTTCCATCGTGGTTGGTGTCACAAAATGGGGAGTTCTGTTCTGGGAACAGTAATAAAAAACAAACGCCTTCTCTAATTGCATGAATCAGTCGATTTCCATTCAAGACTCTCTTATCAATGAACCGACTGATAATATTATACTTTACTCTCAAAGATGGAAAAAACTGAACAGAAATAAAAATAAATAAATATTTAAGCCCAAGACACAAGGAAAATGAGACAAGTGTGTGTTTTACTTAAAAGCCCTGATGGTATCCAAACACATATACCTAACTTTTTTTTTTTTTTTTTAATGTCGTTACAGAGGATTAGAATAGCTCTTTAAAATCATACTTCAATATAGGCAGTGGTGGTGCAGCTGTCCATAGCCTCACTCACTTACATAGCATGGCATGGCATGGCATGGCATGGCACGGCACGGCACAGCACAGCACAGAATAGCATAGCATAGCATAGCATAGCATAGCATAACATAGCATGGCATCAACTTTAAGTTTTAAAATATTTTAATTTTAATTTTTTTTTATTTTCCTGTACCCACATACTTATAATTTAAAGGAAGCATAGGCTTAGGTAGTTTTATTTTACTATCTGCATCGTTTTTGCTAAATTCCGATGAGGATTGACCAAACTTCATTCGGACTGCTGAAGCTCGCCTCTCACTATCCGTGCACATCCTTGTGAAATACTGAAATACCGTTTTAGCTAACACTCTGCTGATGTCTTTTCGCCAGAATCTCCAATGCTTCATAAGTGATCATCCTAGATATCTCATCAAACTCCTCATTCTCCAGCATTCCCCAAGTGATGTCTGGTCTCCCTGGCCCATCTTCTGCAAAATCCTGTTAGGTTGATTAAGCCAACATCTCCCTTTACACTTGATGTTTCCTCTTAGTAATTTCCTACCCACCGATCACCACTCTGTCCTTGGCTATCAATTTCCATATGTCTATGCTGTATCTAGAGCTGGGCTCACTAATGTACAGATCTCTTTTCCCCTATTGCAATAGTTCTGAATAACATCTGTGTTTACCACTTTAACTACTGTCCAGATCTGATTTTCTCTGACAGTTATATACTAAGAAGTTATCTGATGTAGTAATATTAAATTGCTTTTTGATAACAAAATGTGATCCATTTAGGAAACCGTTTTATTAGATTTAACAGAATTACTGTATTTTTCTTGTTGTGTTATAACAATGTGTAATTTTATTAAATAATGAGCATTTAAAATCGTTCCTGTTTACTTCATTTTCATTTCATTGCACTTGTAATGGAGTAAACTGAGACTCATCGTCTACATACACATTCCCGTCCTTGCTGCCTCAGTTGTGGACATGATTTGGAAACAATGGGCAATAGCTAATTTTTGGCGGAATGGGAGTAACACCTGAATGGCTTAGGCGTGAAAGGTGATTTTCAGGGTCTCTGAAGAAAATGAGAGATGTATGAACTGAAAAGGGAGAACTTCGAGTTGCTTGATGAAGAAGTTTATGAGATTTCAGTAGAAATGGCAAGTTGTAAAACCTGTGTCTCATCTCCTTACTAAAATGCTTGCGATTTATTAATGAGTTAGAATACTCGACTGGTTGTTGTGATGTGTGGAACAGCAGTATTCTGCTTTAAAATGGGTTAATATTACAGCAACAATTTCCCTGAGAGTTTCTGCTACGCTTAGTTCAGCTCTTCAAAGTAACAAGCTATTCTCTTTCATTTATTTATTTATTTTTTTGTTGAGACGGAGTCTCGCTCTGTCACCCAGGCTGGAGTGCAGTGGCTGGATCTCAGCTCACTGCAAGCTCCGCCTCCCGGGTTTACGCCATTCTCCTGCCTCAGCCTCCCAAGTAGCTGGGACTACAGGCGCCGGCCACCTCGCCCGGCTAGTTTTTTGTATTTTTTTAGTAGAGACGGGGTTTCACTGTGTTCGCCAGGATGGTCTCGATCTCCTGACCTTGTGATCCGCCCGTCTCGGCCTCCCAAAGTGCTGGGATTACAGGCTTGAGCCACCGCGCCCGGCCAAGCTATTCTCTTCCAAAGCCTCACTACACTGTATGGATAATTTTCTAATTTTCATTAGTTGTTTTTATGATTTTTTCCTCTTGTTAGTCAGTCAGCAAAGTTAGAGGAAGACTGAAATATTTTAAGTACAAATTACGTTACCGGATCCCTAGACCCTTTACATATTATAAAAATAAGGAATGTTTTCCACAAGCACAAGAAAACAAACTAAAAACTAATCATGTCTTAAACAAAGGCTTTATTTTTCTCACCACACACGAATTCTAGAGTAATAACCCAGGGTTAGCTCAAATATTAAAAGATGTTTATTAGAAAAGAAATTATTTTCCTCATTTGAGCTTCACCATCCCTAGCACATGGCTTTTATGCCCCTGATGGCAAGATGAATCTTGCATCTTTTCGATATTCGGGGCAGCAAGAAGAGCAACAGGCCCAAGGCAAACCCAATTCAGCCTATTTCATAAACAAAACATTCTCAGACCTTGACATGCATCTCACTAGTCAAAATCCAATAACGTGTCTACTTCTAGATGCAAGGGAATCTGGAAAGGAGAGTGGTTTGACTTAGTCCACATAGAAGAAGAAGTAAGTTAATACTTAATAAACTTCCATATATATATGATATATCATATATATCTCCTATTAGTTCTTTACTTCTAGAGATAATATTATACTTCTAGAGAACCCTGACTAATTCAGTGGTCATACATCAGTTATAGGTATAAAAATGATGCATTAAAATATAAAGCATAGTAAAAGAAACAGCTTTTAGCTTAAATGTAAGCATAAAAATATGAATAATATTTATGGAGTGTTTAGGAGAAAAAACACACGAAAGATAAATAAAGCTTCACTTCCTACGTTAATTACAGTTTAAAATCATTATCGAAAAATTGCATAGAGGTTTTAACTCAAGTTTGTCTTAAAGCTTTTCTGTTATCCATCTCAGTTGGTCCAAAGACAATTCAAAATCTCACTGTTATCCTATGTACTTGCTGTATCATAAAGTATCAAGGAACAGGGGCCATCAAATTCTGCTAATGTGATTGAAGTCCTAAAAATACAATTTACATGTTTCCATAAAATCCTATGATAGAACATCTCATTCAGGTAATTCACTAGCAAAACTAATTTAAAAATTGGCCAGGCGCTGTGGCTCAAGCCTGTAATCCCAGCACTTTGTGAGGCCGAGATGGGCGGATCACGAAGTCAGGAGATCAAGACCATCCTGGCTAACACGGTGAAACCCTGTCTCTACTAAAAAATACAAAAAAAAAAAAAAACTCGCTGGGCGAGGTGGCGGGCGCCTGTAGTCCCAGCTACACGGGAAGCTGAGGCAGGAGAATGGCGTAAACCCGGGAGGCGGAGCTTACAGTGAGCTGAGATCCGGCCACTGCACTCCAGCCCGGGCGACAGAGCAAGACTCCGTCTCAAAAAAAAAAAAAAAAAAAAAAAAAAAAAAAATTAATAGGCGTTTGAAAAAGAAAGTATAGGTATGTTAGCGGATAACAGAGCTTTGTATGCTTCAATCCAATAAAGTCGACACTCAGTAAAAACCATCACAACTTCACCCCTTGCCAACTTGAACCCATACACATCTCCTGAGATCATGCATAATCTTCAAGTAAAGACAATAATAAGGTGAAAATTACACCTAAAATAATACAAATGTGTTTTGTACAACTGGAAGTACACTAATCCCCAACCCAAATAAAGTTAACAATACTTAAATGCTAACATGAAGTCAATAAATCTTATGTCACATTATAAAGGAAAAGGGAATACAATGAAGATATTTTCTTAGTACAACTGTATACATGCACAAACATGTTTTTAACAAAATAAGAAGGAAATACTCATGACTGTTACAGTCCTTGTTTCTGCAACTGGTCACATGGTCATAGCTGGTACTGTTGACTACCTTCTACTACTCATTCTGTATTCTTTTTGCCTTCAGCAAGCACCTCAGAAGGTCACAATTTTTTTCCTGGTGGAGTGACCCAAATCTTGATTCCTGAGGCATCTGGACTATTTGTAAGCCTGTCTGAATCAGGCTGTTGTAGTTTCCCATTGATCTTACTCACAGGGCATGGTAATACAAAGACGTCTTAATGGATCTCCTGTATTCCATGCATACTCTTCCTTACCGCCATTATGGAGTAGTTGACTGATTTCATCGTGATAGTTTGGGTCAATCACCCCAGTCAATACTATAACTCCCTTCTTAGTAAGAGGAGCCCAAAGTGTCCAGGTGGCAATTTTAACTTCTATTTTAATGGAATCATTGTAAATCTGTATTAGTCAAGTTTCTCTAGAGGGACACAACTAATAGGATATATATAGTGTCCAGGTGGTAATCTTAACTTCCAGTTTAATGGAATCATTGTAAATCTGTATTAGGGTTCTCTAGAGGGACGGAAGTAATAGGATATATGTATGTGTGTATGTGTGTATATATATATATATGTAAAGGGGAGTTTATTAAGTATTAATTTACATGATCACAAGGTCCCACAGTGGGCTGTCTGCAAGCTGAGGAGCAAGGAGAGCCAGTCTGAGTCCCAAAACTGAAGAACATGGAGTCCGATGTTCAAGGACAGGAAGCATCCGGCATGGGAGAAAGATGTAGGCTGGAGGCTAGGCCAGACTCCCGTTTCACGTTTTTCTGCCTGCTTTATATTCTCTGACAGCTGATTAGATTCTGCCCATCAGATTAAGGGTGGCCTTAATCTGATGGGGAGGTCGGCCTTCCCCAGCCCACTGACTCAAATGTTAATTTCCTTTGGCAGCACCCCCAGAGACACATCCAGGATTAATGTTTTGTGTCCTTCAATCTAATCAAGTTGACACTCAATATTAACAATCACAACAACTCTCAGATTAATGTTCTCATTTTAACTTTACACTTAGGTTATCTAAATATCATTATTATTTGTTGTTTTTGCTTTTACACATAGAGACACACAAAAAGACAAAGAGGAACTCAGAGAGAGACAAACACACAAAGAGAAACAGAGAGAGGGAATTTTACATATGTGATATATGTGATAATATGCCATATATGATAAAACATTATTTTGGTAACATAAAGTAGGGTTAAGTTTTGGAACACATATATACATAATGTCAACACTAAAATGAGGAGACGATGTGATGTTTTATTTTCAATTTCATCAGATGATTGGCCTCTCACATTTGTCCTAATTTAAGTCTAGAGACAGATTAGTGCAGAAAAGATAATGATCTAATTGAAAACTAATGCCTGAGTCTTAAAATCCAGTTTCTCATTGATTTTGCCAAGTAGACAAAGTGTCATCTCTGGCATATTATCTTTCTCTGTAAAGCTTCTCAAAGCACTTAGACTCACTTTGCCAATTGAAAACATTCCTCTTCTGCTTGAAAAGATCGTGATGAACTTCAAAACCAGAAATGTAGTGCATCTAAAATGGCCTATAATTTGTAGCATGTATTTGAAGGAGAGCAGATTTTTAAAATTGATATAATAGGTAAAAAAGTTATGACCATTTCCCTCTCTCAGGATTTATTTTATAAAAATAATGTATCAAATATCATTGATTATACATAAAACATTTCTATAAATTCATCTTAAAGGGCTGCTTAGACAGTATGTCCCTCCAATCCTCCAAAATATTCAACAAACGTATGAAAAAATCATTGAATGAGAAATGCATTTCTTATTACCCTATAAAATACTTTCCAAGTACATGGTTATGCAATACGGGAACATTGCTATCGAGGATTATACAAGATATTACTTATTCTATTTTTCCCATGGCTTCTAGAATGATCGCCTAAAAATATAAATTGGGTAATATCCAAGATTGCAATACTCATAAGTTTTATTTCCCTCTAGGAGAAAATTGTAAATCCTTCTCTTGGGACATACATATTGTCTGATCTTACTCCTGTCACACTCACCTGCTTCTTCTCAGTGTTTACTTTGTGTAAACTTGTAATAAAATGCACATTCACATCCAAATTTAAATTTATTTCCATGTCATCAACTAGTTTTACCATGTTTATAATAATTTAGCTCTGAAAAGGTATTCCATATTCTACCATCAGGTCAGGAGTCCAAAGATGTTCCTTTTCATCAGAGTCACATATTTGGGACACATAAATAGTTGAAATCCCTCATCACATTCTTAGCAAGAGTTACAGTCTATATCGAAATTATCTTCTATTTTCCTGCAAAGTCTATAGCAAAAGCATGTAATGTCTGTAAGGAAATTTTTCTATATACACATAAGCAAATACACATGTACAAACAGACATGTACATGCTTTACAAAAAGTAGTGCTCATTTTCATTTTCCCTTCCTTCAAACTTTGATGATAACCATGAGATAGATTTTATCATGTTTAAACCATTTCTACTTCACTTCCATTCATATTCTACCCTTCTGAACTTTAAAGCAGGACTCTTTGAGGCCATCTCTACTATTGCCCAGTCCTATCTTATTTCCTTCTCTTGAAATATCATTCATGATTAGTTTTTCTCCTTTTCTTTATCAGATAGTTTTTTTAACTGTAAGAAAAAATTTACTTTCAAGCCAAATTTTTCTTTAAAAATGTTTACTAGGTAATTATTTCTCTTTCCAAATAGATTCACATTAGTTTATTTACTTATTCTACTGATAAGCTGTAAATCATGAATATATTTCCTATTCCTTAATCCTATGTAGTTATCATTGCTGTACTTCTTTCTACTCAAAAGTCTAACTAGATGAAAGGATATGATTAGTATATGTTCTTTCGAGGACATTAAAACATTTCCATATAGATAGATGAATAGGTAGGTAGATTTCCGATTTCTTCTGGACTAATCTATAGGTCCTAAGTAAGTGAAGTAGGCCTTCTGATTATCTAACCCTCAGCAAAAACACAGCATTTTAAATACATAATCTAAGAGGACAATTCTCTCTGTTAAATAAACCATGCTTTCAATACATTTTGTACTTATTTTTATGAGATAATTAATAATTAAAATTTACCTAATAAGATTCATCTAATTTAAAATTATCTAATACCTCAGTGTATAAATTCATTAAGTATTATATTTTGTTACTTCTTTAAAATATCTGGAAAAACACTATGCTGAATTTGAAATACTTCCCATGCTTTAATATGCAGATTTCCTCGCATGTTATTTTCTTAAAATTTTATATTAAATTAACATTGCCTGTGGCAAAGTTCATTCTATTTAAAAATAATAAAGTAATAACCAGAAATCCAGAGACCCTGGTAACAAAGTTACTTAAAACCTAAAGGAAAACCAAATCAAGTATCAAAGGAATGAATCAAGTTAATGTTAGCATTTAAAATATTCTTGAAAGACATAATAAAATGTATTTTTCTCCTAAAATCTCAGACTTCATTACTTCTGATGGAACTCCCATTCATATCACAGACCCAAGACTATGTGAGACCAACTCAAATCAGTATTCTTCTTAAATTGAATTTTTAATGCCATTCAGATAGATCTCATTATAATTATATGACGGGATAGAGAGAGAGTCAGAGAGAGAGAAAGAAAGGGACAAAGAAATTGACCTCATTATGATCATATGAAGGAAGAGAGAGAAAGAGAGAGTGAGAAAGAGAGAGATGGAGAAATTGGCCATTGCCTTAAGATATTACTGACTTGGTCTGAAGAAAAGAGGAAATGCTTTTCGTCATGTATAAGCATCCTGTTAATTGTGTCAATTTTTGCTACCAACCTTATTCTTAGAACTGCCAAGTTTTAAATATTTCTCTTATAGTTTTTCTCAAATTATCTTTCAGTGACCTAGAAATAAAAATTTCAAATAAGCCCATCTTTGTTTTAAATTCACCAATGTTTCAGATGATTACATAATACAAATATTAATTATATAATACCAATTACATAATACAAATATAGATTAGTTTTTAAAATATACACTGTGCATAAATCATAAGCAGGGATTAAAGCAAGATAAATGCAGTTGAAGATTCAAATATGCATATGTTTTAACACCAAATAGTCTTTATCTCTTTAATGGATATTAATTAATATTCAATATTAGTAATTAGTCTTCTATTACTGCCTACCTGATAAGGCATAATTACTAGACTGGAACTATTCATTTTTCTGATTTCTTTGTGAATTTGCTTAGTACAAAAATAAAATCTCAGATTATTAAAGAGGAGATTTACAGTATGTTATCAGTTTAAAGATTCAATTTTCCCCTACATCTTAACAGCTCTGTTACTGGTATATGTCTTACAAACGATAGTATTGCCATAATTTCACCGGCTCAGCTTGGATCGTTTGATTTTCTTTCCTTTTTTCATTCTTAGTAGTACATAGAATAATGATGCATCCTTTGATTGATTGGCAGAATCTTAGATTTGATGAAACATGGTATTGTCTTGAATTCAAACAACATAATGTTGGAATATAATGTTGGAATAAGAATACAATATATATTAGAGAAAGAAAATCGTGTGTGGGCTAACAACATGGTCAAAATCTTTCTGACCACATATTGTTTCTATCTCTAATACAATGTCAGAACAGACTAGGTCCAGGCTCCAGTCTCCAGGGCAGCCAGATATGGACAATAAGATACTGCCATACAGATTGTTTATAGAAGTACCTAACCCACCACCATACAGAAAAGGTTCTCTTTAATGTTAACTAAAACGTCTTGTCAGATTCAGTAGTCAATTATCTGCCTTTGATTTACTCAACTTCACATTATAGTTTGTCAGTTAACTACAAAATTCTTGAAATATTTTTCGTATATTATACAACATGCTACTGAGTTTCTTCCTGTGTTGGCACTCTCTGTTTTTTCTCAGTCTCTTTTGAGGGATAGAGTTAAGCTTCACAGTGTCTAAGTGCTCCCCTTAACCCTCCTCTCTGCCATTTCTGCATGCCTTACCTAGATGATTTTTCACAAAGACTCTAAACATATAGGTATAAATAAAGAAATTAATACAGATATAGATGTAGCGATAGATAATACATCACTAGTCTTGGACATTTTTACTCAGATTCCTTTTGGACTCAAGAGTTATTAACAGCATTACTTTAAAACTATGTAGATGTTTATTATTTTTGATTAAGTGAACATTAATTCTATATTAAAATTTATCATTATTTTCTTTTATTTTACACGTCATTTTATGCTATTGTTACACTTAGCACACTGGCTTTACTCATGAATTATAAACATCTGACCATTAATTTATCTATATATTATAATTTAGAATTATGATATTAATTAACTCAATTGCCAAAGTCACCATATAGCATCCAAAAATAAGATTTTTTTTTGTATCTTCCCTGCTGTTTAAAACTTTAATTCAGTTAATGTTTTTGGATAAGGAAGTTCAAGATTATAATGAATACTGGTAGTCACTCATCATGCAGTTACTTAATCTCATTTATGGTAATCCTATTTTCAAAGATTTATCAAGAATGATGTTTGTTGTAGGTTTTGGATAGATATCCTTTACCTCTTTAGGGAAATCTCCTTCTACTCCTTTGTATGTCAAAAAAGGAAAACTTCAGCGTGTCTTAAAACTTTTTAAATTCACTATCAGTATAGATTAAATTTTTCCATTTCACTGTGTTGAATTGTCTTACTATATTGTTTTGTTTGAAAATCGATGTAAACATTGCCAGAATATTGTTTTTAACTGCTTAATTAATCTGTTCATATTTTATTTAGAATTTTCATTTTTTTTTAGTAATATTTGTCTTTAATTTTCTTTATGTGTAATATCTTCCTCTGGTTTTCGTATCAGGGTTACATTTGGTTCTCAGACATATACAGAGCAGAAGCATCATCTTTTGCCTCCTCTAGAAGTTCAAATTTAGGTAAGCGAAATATTAAAAGAACAAAATAATAACAGCGTTTTTAAAATAAGGAAATAAAGAAGCAGTAGACCAGGAAATTTGAAGACAATCAAGAAAATAGCTGGTACTGCAGCAATCTCCAGAAGAAAAATCAGTCATTTCCAAGATGATTCAGAAGAAGGTATAAACTTAAAGGAAAACAACAACAACAACAACAAAACCTTTTATAAGCATTAGCAGTCATTGGCTTTCAGGTAATCAATGATCATCCTGCAGTTATAACAGCTAGGTTGGTTGACTTCTAAAAAAATTGATAATATCAATTGTTGACCAAGATATAAATCAATAGGAACTCTCATTCATTGCTAATTGGAAATGCAACTTATACAGCCACTTTAGAAAACAGTTTGGCAGTTTCTTAAAAACATAACATACTTCTAATATATAACCCATCAATGACATTTCTCTCTGTTATCCAACTGACTTTAAAACTTATGTCCACACAAAATCATGGATTCAAAGTTTCATTTATAATTGTCAAAAGCTAGAAGCAACAAAAATGTCCATCAGTAGGCCAGGGGTTTTATAAATTGTGGTCCATTATACAATAAAATATTATTTTGCCATATAAATAAATGAGTTGAGCTATCAATTCATAAAAACACATAAAGCAACCTTAAATACATATTACTAAGTGAAAGAAGCCAGTCAAGAAATACTATATATCATATGATAACAATTATATGACTTTATGGAAAAGGTTGAACTGTAGAGACAATAAAATGATTAATGAATACTAGAGATTTAGGCAGCATGAAAAGGGTCGAATAGGTGAAGCACACAGAATTTTTTTAGAGTGATGAAACTGTTCTGTATGATAGTGTAATTGCAGATACATAAAATAATGCATGTGTCAATGCCAGCTGACATTTAAAGAAAAACTTTAATGCATGCAAATTGAAAAAAAAAATTTTAAGAGGTTGAGGGAATTCAAAGATGGAATATAGAATATGACAAATCAATCTAATTGTATTATAGATGTATAAAAGAGCCTCACTGAACTGTATTGGATACAATGTCAATGTTGGCAATGAGGGGAGTCTTAAAATCTAATGGCAAAACAACGGTGCATAAGGACTGCACTCTAGTTGAAACCTGGATACTGTACAGGTTATTCACCTAATAGATTTTGAGAAACGTCTTGGTTTACAAGCAACTGTAATGATGTGCGCCGTTCATTTTTACTTTTGCTCCTTGTAGTCACCAAAGAGTGTCCAATGAACAAACTAAAAATAGAGAATTGATTTACTAGAAATCTAGTTAGAAAATACAATTTGGAGAAAATAGTCAGCAGGAAGGTATTTTAAATGTGATGGAATAAATTCCTTAATTCCCATTAGTAAGAATTTAACAAAAGTAAAAATTACAATCAAGAAATTGAACAATTATATATTTTAATGTGATTAACATCAGAAGCCAAAATAATGAGAAAACAGGAAAATTTAAAAATTTTAAATTTCCTGTTTGTTGCATCTGATGAGTGGGACTAAGTGTAGGGTCAAGAAAGGATCATTTTAATTTTGGCTTATTTATACCATGTGTTTGAGTAACTTTATCTGAAAATTATACTCATATAGGAAAAATTAAGAAAAGTCTCTTGAGTAGTCATGTTAAAGGGGAAACCTAAAATTATATTCAAATTATTTCTTTTTTTCTTTCTTTTTTTTTTTTTTTGAGACAAAGTTTCGCTCTTGTTGCCCAGGCTGGAGGGCAATGGTGCAATCTCTGCTCGCCACAACCTCCGCCTCCCGGGTTCAAGCAATTCTCCTGCCTCAGGCTCCTAAGTAGCTGCTGGGATTACCGGCATGCACCACCATTCCTGGCTAATTTTGTATTTTTAGAAGAGATGGGGTTTGGTTTCTCCATGTTGAGGCTGGTCTTGAACTCCTGACCTCAGGTGATCCACCCATCTCGGCCTCCAAAAGTGCTGGGATTATAGGCGTGAGCCACTACGCCCAGCCTCAGATTATTTCTAAAGCAGTATAAAAGAGAATACATCTCAAATACATGGGAAGTCACGAACACATAACTATGTTTAATTCATAGTATTGAAATATTTATCTGCAAACCAACAAACATTGAATATACATACAATTTATTCAAGCCAAATATATTGACAAAATATCAAAATCAATCACAAGAAACACAAGATGTTGGGAAGAATAATAATAAAAGAGAAAGACTGTAGAAGAAAACATTAAAACTGTTAAATATGATAAATGTATTTAAGAACTGGTTTAATGAAAACATAAAAATAGATAAGATATGTTACAATGGTTTAAATGAAGACCATTTAGAGTAATATATAAAATATATAATATATAGCTGTATGGAAATAAATAAAAACATCAATGAAATCAATCTTTCAGAAAATATAAATTACTAAATTTTATTCTAGAGATGACTACAAAGAAAAAATTAAAATGTTATGTTAAAATAACAGAAATAAAAATGTTATCAAATACTTATTTTATTTATTTATTTATGTTTACTATTACTTTTTTTTTTTTTTTTTGAGACGGAGTCTCACTCTGTTGCCTAGGCTGAAGTGCAGTGGTGCCATCTCAGCTCACTGCAATCTCCCCCTCCGGTTCAAGCGATTTTCCTGCCTCAGCCTTCCGAGTAGGTGAGGTTACAGGCATGCGCCACCATGTCTGACTAATTTTTGAAGTTTTAGTAGTGACAGGGTTTCACCATGTTGGCCAGGCTTGTCTCAGATTCCTAACCTCAGATGATCTGCCTGCCTTGGCCTTCCAAAGTGCTGGTATTACAGGCATGAGTCACCACGCCTGGCCCCAAACACACATTTTAAAAGGATTTTTTGCTAAATTATACTTATATTTTGATAAACAAGTTACAGATGCTATATAATTGCATGTAAAGTTAGTTAAACACCTCACAAAAGGAAACTATTGAAACCCATTTAGAGTATTCTGCTCAATACTTACGTGCTATGGAACAGTATTATGAGAATATCTAACTCTATATATTGGTGCAGTAATGCAAGGAGAAAAATATAACATTTTGCATACCAAAAATAAAAATTATTATTCATCTCTCAAAGAGTGGTTTAAACATATTTTATTTGTAGTGAATCATCAATACAGTAATAAAGATTTGTTAATTAAAAGTAAGGGTTTAATTGAACTTGAATATTTTAAGTTTAGAGATTCATGGCTCTTACTTTTTTTCAGAATGATCTGTGGACTACAGAATTTTAGAGATGGTCAGTATTTCCAGAAAGAATTAAAATAATGTTCCATAAGTCATAGTCTCAAAGGGAATAGTAAGCTGTGATGTTACTTTTATTTGATGGGACCCTTCTTGGATAGATTGAGGAGGAACACAATATTATGAAATTAGAAAACACTTCAAAGTCAAATAAACCTGCCTTTGACTTCCACCTCTGTTTCATTATAGTTGAGGGACACTAAAACAAATCATTTAGTCTGTGAGCTTCAATTTCCTCATCTGAAAATGGTGATAATTTTCCTTTGACTCATGGGTTTTAATCAAGTATGTAAAATGCGTTGTATAGTGCCTGACACATATTACCATAAAGGATAGCTATTGGCTATAATACACACATTAATCATTCATGGGTGAATTCACTTAACACATATAATTGAAGTAAAATGCTGTTCAAGTTCAGCTGTTCTACTATACCTGTACCCATAATAGTATGCAAAAATTGGCTTGAACTCTGTCCTAATGAAGTATATACAGTATTGAAAATGATATTATTAACCATGTTTTAGAAAATGTCCTAAATATTCTCATCATATTCCCAATGGTAGATATTATTATGATCTCTACTTTACAAAATAGGCACTTGAAGCATAGAAGGTTAACTTAACCACAGTAACATGGGCTAGTAAGTAGTAGTATAAAATAAGTTTTTCATTGTCTGAGATTACACCCAGAGTTCTTTGTCCTACCTCCAAGAAAATTAATGAGCGCGGATACATAGGTGAAGTTGGAGTGAAAGTTTAATAAGCTAAAGAAGAAAGCTCTGCCGGGCGTGGTGGCTCAGCCTGTAATCCCAGGGCACTTTGGGAGGCCGAGGCATGCAGATCACGAGGTCAAGAGATCGAGACCATCCTGGACAACATGGTGAAACCCCGTCTCTACTAAAAACACAAAAATACAAAAACAAGCAAACAAAAAAAGCCAGGCGTGTTGGCAGGCGCCTGTAATCCCAGCTACTCGGGAGGCTGAGGCAGGAGAACTGCTTGAACCCGGGAGACGGAGGTTGCAGTGAGCTGAGATGGGCCACTGCACTCCAGCCTGGGCAACAAGCGAAACTCTGTCTCCAAAAAGAAAAAAAAAAAAGACGAAGAAGAAAAAGAAAGCTCACTGCCAGCAGAAGAGAGAGTTCTGAATGGGAGTACCCACTATGAGGCCTGTTTTGGGTTTTTATGGACTGGAAAGGGGAAAGAATGTGCTTAGTCTGCGGGCTGTCTTAGCCAATGCCTGACTTAGCTTGGCCAGGTACCTTAGCCCAGGACCAATCAGGAGCTGAAATAATGATTCACAGATGCTGCTTAGCTTGGCCTAACACTATCAGAAGCTGAAGTGAATGTCTGGTCCGGAACTTTGGCCTGGGACCAATCAGGGGTTGAAGTGATGATTTATAGAAGCCGGAGGTAAAGTTCTAATAAAGGAAAGTATAGTGTCCACCAGAACCTACCTGGGCCCACTATGCCCATACCCACAAAAAAACAAGAAACTTTTCCTGGGAACCTGCTGACTGTAAAAAGGACAAAGACATTTCTATGCCAGGCCTTGTTCCCTTATCTGAGTGAGCTGGAGGTTTTGTGCAATTTTTATCCAAATGGGCTAGAGGGCTTTTGTTTTTGTTTGGTTTTGTTTTTTAATCTGTGCAGCCGTGGGCATGTCTCTAGGCACAATATCCTGTGCTAGTTCCGTCACTGGTGCCCGCAGCCTGAATTTTTTCCCATGTTGCTTTTTATGTTATGTGGGGATGAGGCATTGACCCCTGGGTCAGGGGCTATTCCGGGACCCTTCCCTTGCTATCTACCTAAGGCAAGCTAATTCCTTTCAGTAGAACCAAGATTCAAACACGGCACCTTGTTACATGGCCCAAGAGCCTTACTGCAATGATGTATCATTGATCAGAGAGACACACAAATACACAGCAAACTATATCTGTAAGATTCCAACAACAGCATTTAGCATAGAGATATGATTAAGAAAACGATATGGTCATGGAAAGTTGCCACAAGGATATGAAGATTTGCTGAAACAGGAATGAAGATCACTAATTCTTCTTGGATACATACATAAAAACCTTGTATCTACAAGGTAAATTAATTTTTGCTTTCTTCAGAATGAGAATCTGAAATCTGGCACATTTGGGTAGGGTAAACTAATAATCAAATCTCCTGGGGATAGTTAGACATCCTACTTTCGTCAACTCAACTGATTCATAGCTTAAACATATATAAAGAAGGAAAGAGTTCCAAATTTTGTTTATTATCATTTAGAAACTATATCTTTTGAGAACCAACATAGGGAAAGAGCAGAATTAAAGAAAAAAAAATAAACAAAGAATTCAAAATATAGAATCAGAATTGTGAAACTTTTAATGCAATATTTTAATTTAATATCAGTTATTTTCATAATGTGGATCAACATCAAATTTTCCTAATCTCCTCCTTTATTCCATCTTATCCATGTGTGTACCATTTCACCTCTTTCCCTACTGCTTGTGAAGAAAAAATATACTTCTCACTGTTCAGGATAAATTTAACCTGCCAGCATTTATCTCATTTGACCTACTTCCTTTGAAACTAGATTTATCTTTTATTTTTCTCTCTTCCTTGGGATCTAAAAGTTCTCTTCCATTTCTTTGTAAACCATGATCAAGTAATGTTTTATCTCCTTCTACTCAAAAATAAAACAAGATAAAAAGTTGGCATCTTTTTTTCCTTCTGCCTTCCTCTAAATTTAGTCTGTGTGCTTTCCATTATTTTATTACGTCTACTTCTAACTCACTCTATATGAGTGTGTTGTGTGTGTGTGTATGTTTAATAATGATCACCTTAATGGGTTTAAATGGCTTATTACGGTTTTCATTTGCATTTCTATAATGATTAGTGGTGTTGAGCATCTTTTCATGTGCTCCTTAGCAATTTGTATACCTTTGGAGAAATGTGCATTCAAGTATTTTTCCCCTATTTAAAGTTTTTAATTGTTTCGTGTTGAATTGTAGGAATTCTTTTTGTATACTGGATATAAACCCCATATTAAACATACTTTACAAAAATTTTCTCCTGTTACATAAGTTGCCTTTTCACTGTCTTGATTTGTCCTTTGACAGTAAATATTTAATTTTGATGGGGTCCTTTTTATTTCTCTTTTCTTGTCTGTGCTGCTGATGTTATATTCAAGAAATAATTGCCAAATTCTATGTCATGAAATTTCCCCACTTTGTTTCCTTCTAAGAGTCTTATAGTTTTAGCTCCTATGTTTAAACCTTGATCTATTTTGGAAAAGTGTGTTTTAAATAATCAATCTGTTACTTGTTTTCCTTATTGTTTCTGGACTTTCATCTTAGTTAAGTTTTCCATACTCCTGGATTTAAAAGGATTCAGTTGTATTTTTACATTATTATGATGTTGATTTTATTTTTTGGCTTAAATATTTATATTTGGTATTTCTGTTGTGAGGAATCAGCTCTATTCTATTATTTTCCAAGTGACTATCTAGTTATCACAACACCAACTATTAAGTATTTATATTTTCGGCCGGGAGCGGTGGCTCAAGCCTGTAATCCCAGCACTTTGGGAGGCCGAGATGGGTGGATCACGAGGTCAGGAGATCCAGACCATCCTGGCTAACACGGTGAAACCCCGTCTCTACTAAAAAAATCCAAAATCTATCCGGGCAAGGTGGCGGGCGCCTGTAGTCCCAGCTACTCAGGAGGCTGAGGCAGGAGAATGGCATAAACCCGGGAGGTGGAGCTTGCAGTGAGCTGAGATCCAGCCATTGCACTCCAGCCTGGGCAACAGACTGAGACTCCGTCTTTAAAAAAAAAAAAAAAAAAAAAGTATTTATATTTTCTCACTGAATTTAAATTTAAATAATGCCTTTATTATATATAAAACATCCATATAATATTTAGTCTAGTTTTCCCTTTTGTTATGTTTGCTTATTCAGACACTAATATTATTCTGTTTTAACTAAAGAGACTACATATTATACTTTAATATTTAGGGTAGTTAAACTCCAATTTCCTCTTCTTTATAAGGGTTTTCTTACCTACACTTTATAATTATAATAGCATCCACTTTGTAACCAAATTGTGTATTTCCAAGAAGTGGAAAACAATGGGTAATCACACATAAATGTTTTTCTATTGTCTGTTATGTTTATCCCTGTTCTTAATATGAGATTTTTTTTTTCTTCTCTCTGTAGTCTTTGGTTTTAGTTTGTTGTTTTTTTCCCCTAGTTTCTTAAGTTGTAAAATTAGATTGATGATTTGAGATTTTTTTTTTTAATATAAGCATTTATAGCTATAAATTACTTTCTTAGCACTGTGTTCCATAGATTTGGTATGTTGTATTTCTGTTTAAATTTGTCTCTAAGTATTTTCTAATTTCCTTTTTGATTTCTTCTTTGATCAATTGGTTGTTAAAGAGTATTCTTTTTAATTCCCACAAATTTGTGAATTTTTCAGTTTTACTTTTATCTTCACTCCATTATTTGGGACATATAGTTTGTATAATATTTACCTTTTTAAACCATTGAGACTTAATTTTTGGCCTAATCAGTCATCTGTTTTAGAAAATGACCTATGTGCATGTCACTGTTGTGAAGTAATGTTGTCTATATGTCTGTTAGACACAATTGGTTTATTGTGTTGTTCAAGTCCTCCATTTTCTTTCTTATCTTCTGTCCATTTTCTCTGTCCATTATTGAATGTGGAGTACTGAAGTCTCCAAATATTATTGTAGAATTATTTATTTCTTCTTTAAAGTCTGTCAGTTGTTTCTTCACAAATTTTGATGATCTGTTATAAGGTACACAAATGTTTATTATTGTTATATCTTCTCGTTTTATTAAATGTTTTATTAATTATAATATCTTTCTTTGTCTCAAACTTTTTGATTTATGTATATTTTGTTTACATGTGTATAGCCACCCTCATTCTATTTTGGTTAAAATTTGTATGGAATATCGTTTCATTTTCAACCTATTTGTGTCTTAGGAGCTAAATTGAATCTCCTGTAGAAAACATATATTTGAATCATTTATTTTTATCAATTTCACTAATCTATATCTTTTGATTGGGAAGTATAATTCATTTACAATTAAAGTAATTGCAGATAAAGACTAACATACTTCCTTCACTTTGATACTTTTTGCTCCTCAGTGCTTGCATTACCACCATGCTGTGTGTTTAGTTTATTTTTTGTTATGTTTTGATTTTGAAAAGTATGTGTCATTTTTATTTTCTTATCTACATTCTATAAATATTTTATTTGTGGTTACAATAGTAATACATGTATTAATATAAAGCTATAATCCTTAATATTAATTTATATCAGTTTAAATTCAGTAGCATATAGAAACTTTACTTTTTTATCAGTTTTATCTCCACTCCTGTAAGTTGTTGATGTCAGAAAATTGCACCCTTATACATTATGTCTCCCAAAACGTAAACTAATAATTATTTTAAATGCATTATCCTCTTAATTTAGAAAACAAAAATTAACTAAAAAATGAAGTTATAAGCTATTGTTAGAATAATACTGTTTTATAATTGTCCATGTATTTACTTTATTGAGACATATATATCTTTATATGGTTTCCAATTATTATCTAGCATCTTTTATTTCACCTTGCATACTGCTTCCATTATTGCTCACAGAGCAGGTCTAGTGATAACAAACTCTGCCACCTTTTGTTTATCTGAGAGTGTCTTAATTTCTTTCTTTCTTTTGAAGGACAAGTTAGGCAGATATAAGATTCTTGATTCTTGTTTTTCTTTTAACAGTTTGTATATATTGGCCCACCCCCTTGTCATCATCAAAGTTTCTGATAATCTGCTGATCATCTTATTAAAGATCACTTGTATGTGACAAATTGGTTCCTCCTTGATGCTTTTGAGCCTCTCTGTTTTTGCCTTTAACGATTTGATAATAATATGTCTTGGTGTGAATCTTTTTTTAGTTCTTTCTGCTTGGAGTTCTTCTACGTTCTTGCATGTCTATATTCATGTCTTTCATCAAATTAAGAAACTTTTCACCTATTGTTTCTTTAAATATTATTGCTGTTCCTGTATCTCTCCTTTCATCTTCTGAGACTGTCGTTAATACATATGTTCGTCATGTGATGGTAGCCCACAGCTCCCTTAATTTCTGATCATTTTTAAATAATACCTTTTCTCTCTTTTAGTTCAATTTGATTTGCCTATTGTCCTATCTTCAAGCTTACTGATGTTTTCTTCTGTCTACTCAAATTTATCTTTGAATCCCTCTAGAAATTTCTTATTTCAGATATTTTATCTTTTAATATTGATTTTTGTAAGGTTTTCTACCTCTTTATTAATATTTCCATTTTGTTTATACATCATTTTAATGACTTTCTCCACATTTTCCATTTGTACTTTGAGGAGTTGTTTTAAAGGCTTTGTCTAGTAGGCTTTTTATCTAGTCCATCATTTAGAAATTATCTCTTTTTATTATTTTTCCTTTAAATGTTCCAAACTTTTTTTTTTTGTATGCCTTGTGAGTGTTTTTTAAAAACTGGACATTTGAAGCTGTAGTAACTGTGGAAATCATATTCTTATCTATCACCAAAGTTTTCTGTTTTTATGTTATTATTTTAGGATGGGAGATGGTTGCAGGTTGTCTGTCTGCCAAGGATTAGCCTGAGATGTAAAATTAATTGTCTTTTCAAATATTCTGTAAGCTTTTGCTTTTACCTGGGTATGTGTGGTTATTTTCTAATTTTACCCATATATGTAGTTGTTATTGAATTTTCTAATATTTAATGTCTGACTCCCAAAAATGAGAAAAAGAGAAAAAATTTAGAAAGCAAAAATGGAGGTCCTGTCCCTTTAAAACCTCTGGGAAGTCCTTTCTGCTGAAATTGGAGCAGCTTGCAACAAAAGGAGCAGTACAACCTCAATGGCTCCCAACTTATTTGTCTTCACCTCAGTATCCAAAAGCAGCAAACAAAAATCAGAGCATAAATCCTCAATACTTGGTGGAAAGGATTTATTATACCTGTATTGCCCTACAACAAAATTTGTGCATGATTTCCAGAAACATGTGTACAGGCTGAGTGCTAAGAACTGAAATTAACCTCACTTTATAGTCCAAGTCTTCTTTAGAAAATTATAAGCCTGAAATAAACTCAGAAATTCTAAAATGGTTATATCAGACAGATTCTACTGTGTAATAGTATAAGCATAGAGGCAGATTTGTGGTGCCTTCTACTCTGCCATATTCTGAGAATCTCTAACTCAGAGTTTTAGGAAATTCTGTTAAGTGTATAGCTCTGTATTTTAGTGATTTTCTTGTTATTTAATTTGCTGTTATAAAAGCGATCCTCCTTCTGCTATAGGTTCATTCTAGCTGTTGTTAATACATATAACTTACTGTATTTTTATTTTTGTATGTTGCTTTTATTACCTGTTTTCAATGGTATGCTTAGTTGTATTATTTGCTAATTTCTGTGGACAATTTCAGATATTCAATATTTCATTCAGTGGTTCACAAAATTCCTGAACTTTTAACAATATACTCTTACAAACTAGTACAAACCAGCTCCAGCATTATTCTGCCTGTTACTTCAGTAAACTGTATTTGCAGTAGTTTTTTTTATTAACTAATTCTATTGAATTTCCAAATGCATAATTACACTCTTGGTAGTTTTACACTTTCTATTTTTACAATTTTAATCTTTTTTATTGTTTAATTGTTGTAGTTAATATTCTATAATTTCTATAAATTGTTAGATGTTACTGGAGATGTTAAACAGTCATACCTTGTTGCCAATTTTGTAGTGAAGCTTCTTGTGTTTCTCATTGAATAAGCTTCTGGTCCTTGAACTCATGTAGATGTGTTTGTTTATGTGTGTGCCTGTGTGTATAATTATGCTAATGGTAACCTAGTAAATTCTATTTTACTGAGTGTTTTTAATCTAAATTAATCTTTATGTTGCTTTTTGTATTGTACTTATGTGCTCCATACAGGATCTCTGAAATAATAATCATATGATTTTTTCTAAGTTCTATTAATGTGATTATATTAATAAATTTCTTAATAATGAGCCACTATTTTATTTTTGGCATAAACTCTCTTTGGCCATGTTTTGCTTAGTACTTACTCTATTTGACTGTGATTCTGTGTTTTATGACATACTATACTATTTAAGTCATTACATCAGTATTCCCTAATGTGATTGGTCTATATTTCTCTTTTTTTAAGTTAATTTTTGCACGGCTTTAAAAAATTATCAAATTTGGAAGTTATCAGTATATATCTTCAAATTGTCCAGCAAGATGGCCAATCTAATTTAAATTCATTCCTCTCTTAAAAGAAAACTGATGGTTGAGATCTACACTTAAATGGTAACAATACTTTATTTAGGAATAGTATATCACAGATGATGTGAACTATGCAATTGTATTCTACATTTATCTTTTGAGATCAGCTACAGAGGCTGTTATTTCCATTTTAAATATGGGAAAATAAATGAATGACTTGAGATGTTCATTTGGTTAACTAACAGAAATAAATTCAAACTTCATTCTCTTGACATAAGAGAAAAATTATCTACAATGTTTTGCTGCATTCTCTTCCAGAGAAAATAATGGGGGACACTAAGCCATTCACTTCCATGCTTATTGTTCTTTCTGTAGTGAATGGTTTGAAAGTAAAATCTGGAATTATGGAATGGAATTGTTTTATCTGTCTTGATGGCTAACTAGACAGCAAAGTTACAAAGTGCCCTATGCATCTTGATATAATATAGCCAACAATTCTTAATAAATGAACAGATGATTTTTGTCATTCGAGAGTTATTTTGTAATTTTTTTGGACCATGCTAATTTATAATTTGGCTCTGCTATTTGAATTGAGGGAGGAAAAAAGGAGTAGAAAGAAAAATAATATCTAGGGTAATTTGAAAACAAACATTATTTCTCATTTGATTAAAAGTAAGTTTTTTAAGTAAAAAATTGACAATTACATTAGTTAATTATAACTAATCAATTTTATTATCATGATGCAATAAAAGCAGGTAATATTACAAGCCCATATATTAGCATGAGTTAAGAAAAATGACAATAAGCTTTGAATAATGTCTTCAATGAAAACTATTTAAAATGGCAGTAATACACCCTCTCAAATTTTGTTTTGAAAATAAAGGTGTTAAATTGCCTTAACAACGTTTAATATAATTCAAAAACTACTGTGAACATACTAAATAGCTGTAAAAAGACCATTATTATTTTAACAGATTTTTTAAAAGGAAGAATTGGAAAGAAAAAAATGCAATAGCTGTAGACAAATAAAAGATCCTTCTTCTCTCTTCCCATGCATTTATTACCAAGGGCAAAATGGGAATCCAGAATGATGAGTACTTTCATTTTAAATTTTGGTTGGGAAGAAAACTTCACTCTTCCCAATCTCATTAACAGGCAGAATATATTCCAAGTATCAAGACAGTGAAGTCTTGTGATCATAGAAAAGGGGAAAGGTTAATTCTTTGTGTCTCCAATCCCACCTCTTTTTGGATTATTTAGTAACCTCATGCTCTGTTTTCCATCTCAATTTTGTCCTGATTCACTGCTTCTATTTACTTTCCCAGACGTATTTTCTTTCTCACAAGTGGAAGCTGATTAGTTTTTGTTACAATTATATGACTTGATCTCCTTGGAGACTTTGCGGGAAGTAGAAAGGTGCATAATAAAATGATACGTTGCTTCTACTGGGATTACAAAATTAAATGTAATGCAAAACTTATGCAAAAATAATGCAATCACTTGAATGATTTGAAGGAAAGTTGAGAAATAGCAGCATTGTGGATGGCTATGAAGTTAATCTAAATTAAAATATATACAAAAATTAATTGTCTTCTTAGATATCAGAATGTTTCTTGCTATTTCCCCTGCTTGTTTTGTCTTAGAATTCTAAATAATGCCCTCACTTTCAAATGCATGTGTTGCCAACCAAAACAATCTCCAGGAGAAAATCTGTTAAGCAAATAACTTTTTCCAAATTGTCGTAGTTCCCCATTAGGGTGAATGAGTCAGGAAATTTCAGAGGATTGACCACTTTTTATGGGTACTAAAATGAATGTTTGATAAGAATTTTAGAGCAGATTCAATCTTTACTCCCATAGGCATAAACTAATTTGATTAAGTTAAGCCTAAAAGAAATCTAGTCAAAATGAAATGTTTATAGACAAGCTATGAACATTTGCATTAAAATATTTATAATTAGTTTTAATACAGCAGCATTTTAAATACAGAAGACAAAAACTCCATTCAAATCTTGCCCTCTTTGGATGCCTTTCTTAGCAAAGTTAATCTGGATGACAATTTATTTCATTTTAATCCTTACAATAATTACTGTTACTGTACCCAACTTGAAAAGATATACCTTTTCTATTGTTTATCCCATGTTGTTTTAAATATTAATTTCTTTTTCTCATGTCTCTAGTTAAATTGTAATTTCTTAGAAGGCTGAGAGTTATCCTTACTTTTGTAAACTTCGTGTCCATCAAAATTTCTTGTTGCACACCAGGCATTTAATAAATATTTTATATAAAATCAGTTGAACCGATAAACTCTCCAAATTAAAGTTAACTTCAATGTGCCTAAAAATAATCTGTACAATTTATCAAAATTCTCACTGGTCAGGGACCACCTTAACCTGAAATTCTATTTCAGTAGGTCTGGGTTCAAATTTATAAATCTACAGTTTTGATATGTGTGTGTGGTCAAGGCAACACATATGAAGAAACACTGTATAAAGGGGCTAATTTAATCCTCACAACAAACATAGGAGGTAGATACTATCATCTCATTCATAATACTTACGTTAAATTACCAATAATAAGGCAGATATTTGAACTTGGTACCAATTGTAAAAATGGGTAACGCATGCTTGAGAAGTTCAAATCCTAGTGCATTTGTTCTGTCCTAGAAAAAATAAGGAAAAGTATAATTTTCTTGCTGAAATGTTTCCTACCTTGCCTCTCTTCTCTGCTATGGTAGCTTTATTCCTCTTTGCGGTTCTTATTTGTGTCTCTATATCATTTGTGTGATTTTTCCATAGAGAATATAGTTAGTTCTGTACTATAATTTGATAAGGAAATTGGACTGCTTATTTTCCTTAGTTTATAATCTATGTTTCTAGCTTTTCTACTAGTTATTTAATGTGAGCCTTCAAGTAATAGTTGTTCAAAGTTGGAAAAAAAAATTTTTTTTAATATACTGTGGTATTTTTTAGCTTAGTTCCCTTCTATCCATGCTCAATAATTCCATCAGTAGTGGCAGAGTAGGAGCACCATCATCTTGGACAAACACCACCATTTTAAGTTCCCCTTGATTAAAAACTGGCTAAATTCAGCCCGAAAAAATCAGCCTAATGACTAATGTCAGTATGACCAAAAACCACAGGTGACATTTCAGACCAGAAACCTGCTAACCAGGAGATAAGTTCCCTTCTGACCAGAAACATGTCAACCCCCAGATAACCTCCCTTTTGAGCAAAGACATTCCAACCCCACAATAAAACTCCTCCACACAGAAACATTCTGAGCCTGCAATAAGCACTCCCTTTCAAACCCTTAAATACCTTTAGTCTGTAAGAGAGAACGCTCCTGATCAAAATCGGCTGAAAGCCCCTCTCTGGTTTATTCTCCAAAATAAATCTGTCTTTGACTGCTTAGCCATTTTTCATGTTTCTTTCTTCTTTAACTCTTGCAAGTAGTAGCTATTTTTTTGGAAATAATTTTCACTGCAATCCTCATAGGGGAATCTGAAGTGTCTTGTCAAAAGACACGTTAAATAAAATATTCCCGTAACTATTACAGATCAATCTCTTGGTAGAAAATAGAAGACAGAAAGCAAAATAGGATTATATATTTTTGTATTTACTTCTGTGGATCCCAGCTGTTGTTTTAAATTACCCCTCTTTTGTTGCCTGGCTTTTCATTTGCATCTCTGCCCAGCTTCAACAGGGGCACGCTCATCCAAGGTCGAAAGACAAAAACTAATGTGTCAGTGGTTGACCAAGTATTCATTATCATTAAGAATGACAGTCATAGTAAACACTTCAAAAGCTTGATTCACACAGAGAACAGAGCAATAAGAATGACTAATTGTGAAAACTATGGATGCAATTTTTACTGTGTTTCAGAGACAATGTTTTTTTAAGTATAAGGTGATAGTCCTCCGTATTCTAATTCTCTAATATCCTTTTTTAAAACCTAGAAACAAATGATCTCCCCTGCAATTCTTTTAATATCTAATAGCTTGTATTTCATTATTCTACCCTAAAACTAATAAAGTCGAACTATTTTAAGTCAGTAAACTTTCTAAATGGAGATACAGATATAAAACACAGTTTTACTGTAATAATCAAAATCTGAAAATTCCACAATCAAAACACTGAGAGCAGACTGTCTGTATCAAGCTTTGTTCATGTCATTCACTATGTACAAGAGCTCTGTTGAAAATATTTACCAACATCATCATTCCTATAAATATAAATATAAAAATGCAGGTAAATGCTTATTCAGAGAAATGGAATTACATAAAATTATACTAAGGCTGCCATCTTTAATGGAGCATACAGTACACTTTCCATACAGATACAAATCTCATGAAATCCTATATTGTATTATCTGCTATACTTATCCAATTGCCACAGAATCAAAGGTGGTTAAATGATGCTTAGTCTCGTGCTGCATTTTAATGTCTTGCAAGTCATGGCTTCAGAAATTTATTGTCTACGACAAATTATTGACAGACCATAGAGTTACAAATTGACCTCACATACCTATCACATCTACTCTGTTCTCTTTATTTCTTATAATCTTCAAAGAACATATAGAATCTATAGTTAATTTGTGTTCAAATAGTATTTTTTAATCAAAGTTAATCAGATGTGCTTTACTTTTATTTCCCCCTTGAAATACTAAACTACAAACAAACATGTTCTGAATTAACAATCTATTTGAATGTAGAGATAATTAAACAAGTCATTTCTCTGTACCACAGAATGAAGTTCAGATAGGGCCACAAAAAACATGAAAACTTTCTGAAGCATTTGGAATAGGAGAACATAAGAATTCATGGACAAGGAACTGAATGGAGGGACAAAGATCAACCCCCACAAAGCTAAAACCAGAGAAACAGATCAAGGTCTCTTAGTCATTGAAATATGAAAACGTTTCCCCCAACATAACAAATTGATGGACCTTCTACTTATAGAAATAACAACAAATGAACCCTGACTTCTGGCTTCTAGTGGAATGTCAGAAAAAAAATCAGGATAAAAAATATATTTTTTAAATCAACACTTTCAAAATAATGCATTGAGGAATAATCACAACCAAAGTATGTAGAATCCAGAAGAGAATTAATAGCTGAAAGATGAGAACTCCGCTGGATAAAGGGAGACATTTGCAGAGGGCACTCTGAAACCCAAAGGACCAAAGTAATCAGAAAAATGTAGTTTACTATCTTGTTGGAAGGCAGAGTATTAAGTTAGAAAAGCTGCAAAATTAGGGAAAGAAATCCAGAAGGGAGTGATATGCAGAAAGAGAGAGCTCCATCCTATTCGTAAAGTCTCCGCCGACATCTGTGAGTCACTGCTAACCTATGAAGTTGTGGGGACATCGCTAAGGGCCTGGCATGAAAGGCAGAGCTGGAAGCTGAAAGAACTGAGAAAGATTACAGCGCTACCTCTAGAGATTTCTCTTTTGATACATAGGTTATTTGCAAGTAGATTTCTTAATTTGTAAACAGGCAGTGATTTTCTGGTTATCTTCTAGATTATTAATTATTATATCAACTGCTCTGTGATTAAAGAACAGGCTGTTAACTGTTGATGATTTCATTTCTTTGAAACAGAGATTCCTATATTTGAAAGTTATAACAAGTGTTCTACAGTTTAACACATGGTTAATTTTGGGTAGACATTTCATAATTATTTAAAAAGTATATATTTTATAGTTTTGGCATACATATAAGTTAGGTAATATTTATTTTGTTCTTTACATCTGTACAATTATTGTCTGGTTTTTTTTGTTATTTAGTGAAAGAATAATTCCAATGTGATTATGGATTTGTATAGCTCTTATATTCTTGCTGATGCTTATTTTAGATATTTAAGCTACATTAATAGGTATATGCATTTAAAATAATTTTATCTTCCTGGTTAATTAAATATTTAATCATTTTGAGCTCTCCATTATTGCATTAAAAGGTACATGTTTAATATGAAGCTAATAATATTTTAACCTTTTATTAGGTTTGCATGTTATATATATTTAACTTCTTTACTCTCAGTCTTTTTCTATCCTTCTATTTTATATATGCTTTTGGAAAAGACCCATGATTCCTTTTTTTCACTAGGCCAACCATATTATCCTTAAGGTCATTATTTAATTTTTATATTAATTAAATTACTATTATATAAATGTGAGTCTTCCCTCTTACTATTTGCTGTCATAGTCCTCCTGTTTCTTTTCTTTCTTTGTGCCTTTTAATTGATTATTTTTTACTTTAAAACATTATCTTCACCTCTAATAATGTGACAGTATTACTTTACTGTATGTTAGGGCTTCCTCTTAAGATTGCTAGCCAAATTCTTGACTTAACAAGTGTAATATAATTTCAAACATTCTCTTCTTTCTAGACAACACACAAGTGTAGAACATTTAAAATCCATGTGCCTCCTTTTGATATTTGCTATAGAGACAAAAGTGACTCATCCTGGATGCTCATCTGTCATTTTGACTTGTGATTAGCCCCAATCCTGTGAATACCTCCGGATTTCTGTTTTATTTAATGTCCTTAATGTAAGAAAAAAGCAACCTTGATTCTATTGCACACTTTGTAGGTTGTGACACACACAGCATTCTCACCTGTCTGGAAGGTTGCCTTTAATTGTCTTGCTAGGGCCCATATACCATTTCCCTGTGGTATATAAGCCATGAGTCAGGAGAGTAAAGAGTAACAATGTGGAGACCTACCTGTATTGTGGCAACTCAAGATCACACCAACAAACTGGATTTATCTGCCTTCTTCTTTGGTTTCTCAGCTTCTTCTGCATTTGGGGGTTCCTTTGCATGTTCAACCTTTTCACAGAACATGTGCTATTGGAATTTTTGTTACATATTTATGTTTTCTATTTTTTTATTTTTTATTATTATTATTATACTTTAAGTTCTAGGGTACATGTGCATAACGTGCAGGTTTGTTACATATGTATACTTGTGCCATGTTGGCGTGCTGCACCCATCAACTTGTCAGCACCCATCAACTCGTCATTTACATCAGGTATAACTCCCAATGCAATCCCTCCCCCCTTTGTTACATATTTATTAATACTACCAGGATTTGTCAGTATACCTGGTCCAATATAGCAAGCCCTGCTTGTTTAGATATTTTCCCTGAAATTGTTCATTGCCTTGGTAGTTTGTCATTGCTTTACTCTGTATCAGGAGCTCTTACCCATAGAAATTCCACAGATGGGCTTTAAAAATTGTATGGACTGAGTATAATATGAAGGTTCAACAATCTTCATCTTCAGAGCTTGGAGTCTGTGGGAAACTGGGTTTACCACAAGTATATAAGGAATCCCACCTAATTTTTGTTTTATTTTTATTGCTAAAAATATTTTCATGCAATGTAACAGGCATGGTGATTTCTGAGCTGCAAGTTTCTTGAAAATGGAAGCATGAGGTTTACAGAGCTGAAGAAACAAATCCCTTCATTGAGTCATGACACCGAGCCATACACGTCAGCTTCACCTGGTAAAGAAGGATCAGTTCCTATCCTTGTAGGGACACGAATGAAGCTGGAAACCATCATTCTCAGCAAAGTAACACAAGAACAGAAAACCAAACACCTCATGTTGTCACTCATAAGTGGGAGCTGAACAAAGAGAACACATGGACACAAGGAGGGGAACTTCACACACTGGGGCCTGTTAGGAGGTGGGGGGGGCTAGGGGAAGGATAGCATTAGGAGAAATACCTAATGTAGGTGACGGGTTGACGGGTGCAGCAAACCACCATGACACATGTATACCTATGTAACAAACCTGCACGTTCTGCACATGTACCCCAGAACTTAAATTAAATAAAAAAATAAAATTTAAAAAGACTGCTTTGTCCTTACTAAAACAGTTAGCCATACCTAAGACCACCACTGGGGGTTGAACAAGGTAGACATTATAATTTCAAATTTAAGTCACTCATGCTAAATGACATTTGTCTTTTGATTCCTGTATATCAGAATGTGTTAGAAAGTATTAATGTATGAATGAGACAAAAAGGTAGCTGCTCATGAAATAAAATACCTAGAAATATACATCTTTTCTGGTCGTGAAAGCCACAAGCAGAACTATGCTCTGCATAGCACCAAAGGAGAAAGAATATCCCTTCCTACATAGCAAGATTTTTAAGTAGTTGAAGCATTTAATATGATAAATTTTACAACTAAGTTTTTTTTTCAGTAGGCACAAATACCACTCTTTTAATATGAAACATATTGTAGGGAAAAGAATTATCTAGAAAACCCTTACAAGTATACTGGGGAAAATAAATGCAAGGAAGAAGCTAGTTTTATATGCCAGTCTCCATTCCTCTAAGGGTAACCTGCAGATCACAGAATTTAAGATTCTACTTGTTAACTTTCTCCCAGAGAGAACAAAAGAAGTATGATATTATATAATCAGAATATTGCTCCTTATCCTGTATTCTATCCTCTTGGAATGAAACCTGTTTCTCTCTCCCACTAATATAGAGAATAAATGACGCTATCTTTGGGAGGCCGAGACAGGTGGATCACGAGGTCAGGAGATTGAGACCATCCTAGCTAACACGGTGAACCCCGTCTCTACTAAAAAAAAAAAAAAAAAAAAAAAAACTAGCCGGGCGAGGTGGCGGGTGCCTGTAGTCCCAGCTACGCGGGAGGCTGAGGCAGGAGAATGGCGTAAACGTGGGAGGCGGAGCTTGCAGTGAGCTGAGATCCGGCCACTGCACTCCAGCCTGGGCGACAGAGCGAGACTCCGTTTCGAAACAAAACAAAACAAAGCAAAACAAAATTGACGCTATCTTCTCATCAAAGAAGATACTCTACTGTTATGCATACATGGTGTACCAGTTTTCTTTCAGGCATCACAGTCATAGACTGTAAAACTGTTATTGAAACAACAGAGCTTCTGTCTAGGTCCTGCTGCTTGCCACACAGAAAGCCGATCACTGAGATGCATATTGCCAAGGAAGAAGGCTTTAATCAGGTGCCGCAGCCATGGAGATGGGAGCTCAGGGTCAAATCTATCTCCCCGACCCACTAAAACTAGGGGTTTATATAGTGGGGGAAAACGTAGCAACGTGTAAGAAAACAGGAGCTAGGGAGGGACAAGGAAGCAATCACAATGCATGAGGGGTTGCCATCTCATTGTCTGAATGGGGTAATCTGGTGAGTTTCAGTTCTTTGACACTTTTTTTGAGAGGCCTGTGGGATCCTTTCCAGAGGGAGAAACTCAGATAAAACAAATATAAGACTGGAAGGATCAATTTCTATGTTTATTCAAAAAACTATGTATGGGACTTTTGAGTTGGTTTCAAAACCCTGCTCATATCCAGAAATCCCTCAGAATATTTTCACACTGGCAAAAAAAGCAGCTGCCCAGATTTTATCCCCTATTCTTCAGGAGTGGATTTTAAGATCTGAAGGATTTATTTTACAGCCACAGAACTTCACCTAAATTTTCTTTCCGTAGAAAAGTTCAAGTGCCAATGGCTGCTAAAATGAAGGGTAATTTAGTGACTATAGAATAGGGCTGAGTGATAAAGTTTGAGTCATAGAACTTTAGTTTACTCATAGCAGGATCAATAGCAAATAAAATTGAAATAAAGTCCTTCATGATCTCCTAATCTCTGTACAAAAAAAATGTATTATAATTGAAATGGTGAACATACGATACATCAAAATACAAACCATAGGAATAGATATAATAGAATGAAGCAGAGAAAGATATAAATGAGGAAGAACAATGATAGGAAAAACAGTATTTACTCCAGCTTTCCTTTCTGCAAAGCACTGTACTACTTTTTATGCATAATCACATTCAAATTTTATACCTTCATTCGTATACACTTGGAGTTACTGTAAATGATTGTGAGAACTAATATTATCACCATTTTCCAGATGAGAAGTCTGTGGTTTAGACAGGATATGTGACTTGTTTAGCGTTGTACTTAGAAGAGGATTCAAAACCAGATGCGCCTGCTGAGTGCATAGGACTAACCACTATTTTATACTCTCCCTCCTTTTAAAAATGTTAAGCCAAAAGGCTCACCTAATTCAGGTTCCAATGAAAATCTACACTTATTTTATAAAATTCATTTTGTACTAGTTCAATCCCTTCAGGTCAGAAATCAGGATGAGCAAATTATAAGAGGAACCAAGAATACATTCATTTAAAAAAAAAACTACTTATTTCTCCCATGCAGAAGTCTTATAGGTAAGCTCTCCTCTTGTACCTGTGGTCTGCAGAGCAAACTGGGGAAAATTAGGAAGCAGATTAACTGGGAACACATTTAAAATAATCAGTGTCTTCCAGATATATTGCAGTCACTTTACGGAGTGACTTAAGTAAAAAACAAACAAACGAACAAACAAAAATACCAGAACGAGAACGGAAGCAGCCTGCTTTCTTTATTTGGAAAGAAGACTAGAGCTAGCATTATCCCCATAGACAATCATGACCCACAAAACACAACTAGAAAGAAGAAATTTCTGCTTTTTATATTTTTGTTTCTTAAACCAGGCTTATATATATTATTACATTATGGCTTCTCACTCCTCTGTCACAACTTCAAGATTTGGGAATCAGTCAACACAATAATTGTAGGCAAAGAATAGGAGATTAGAAGGCACATTTTCTCCTTTAGAATAAATAAATCTTTACCTGTCATATAAGAAATAAAACTTCCTTAACCAACAAAGAGTGAGCAATGCTTCAAATCTCCCAAAACCTGCCCCCCTCTTTTTTTTTTCTGTCTTTAGGAACAATATTCTTTCCATTCATACTCCATCCCACTTCTGCCAGACTCTGCCTTTCCCAAGAGCCTCCTTTGTCTGAATTTTTCTCTCTCAGGATACCTTTTATCAGCTCCAGCTGTGGAAGGTACAATTTTTCCTTTATTTCACAAAGAGTTTTCAGAATAGAGAAGTTTTAATTACAACCCTTTAGAGGGTAACCTGGATTACTTAGAATTGTTGCCTGGATCCTCTAATTTCTATCCAACCCTGCCTTTGGGGCTAGTGAACTCAAGTGGAAAAAGCAGGTGCTTTAAAACGAATCTATCTTTATAAAAATTCCTCCTATGCCATTAAAAGCTGGTGGTTGTGGGTGAGTTAAACCACCTCTCCCCATTTTGAAAAACGAAGGGAATGATTCCCGTGAGGTAGGACTGCTGGGAGATAATGTAGTGGAAGCAGCTGGGATGATCTTGGCACATATTGGGAAAAATTGGGAGAACCCTTGGAAAGAAAGAAAGTTGAAAGCTTTGACAGGGGTTTGGGAGCTGTGGAAAAGGTGGAAGAGAAGAGAGATAAGGAGTGAAGAAGATTTGTTGTTTTTCACAAGAAGAAAATGCAGTAACTAGTTGTGAGAGTGAGATCAAGTTAGGCATTAGAATATGTTGATTACTGAAAAAAAATGTTTTTAGGGCTGTCTCCTTCCAAATAAATACTCTTTGTATCTAATTCCTCAACTTGTAAATTGGCCTTCCTGCCTTCATCAGTCTGGGCTGCTATAACAAATTACTATAGACTGGGGGAATTATAAATAACTGAAATTTATCTCTCACAGTTCTGGAGGCCAGACGTCTGAGAAGAAGGTGCCAGCAGGTTCCAGTGAGGGCCATCTTCTGGGTGGCAGGTTGCTGCCTTCTCTTTGTATCCTGACATGATGCGAAGATGGTAAGAGGACTCTCTGGGGTCCCATTCATGAGGGCTTCACTGTCATGACCTAGTTATTTCCTGAAAGCCTCCTAATACATTAGGGCTTAAATTTCAGCATCCGAATTTTAAAACACATAACATTTTCCTAATGCTTTTGTTACTTGCCTCAGCATCTCAGGAAACTCCTGGGGTAAAGGACAAGCATGAGGACAGGCCAAGCAGCACCTCTACTTCCATTCCCAGGATGCTCTGCTTTTTCCGCAGGAACCTCAAGGAAAGTCAGGTTCCATTTTTATAATATTCATAATTTTGTCGCCAGTGAGGAGATATTTAGTGTATGTTTTATGCAGTTTATTTAGAAATGAAAGGTAAAGTTAGGGGTCCTGGGTGTCCCAGTATCACCTAACTATCTGGTGACATAGATTCTAGTCAGTGTCAATGCCAGGTTGGTCTCCTTGGATAGGTGGCCTCGGATTTCTTAGCTAAACACCCTTTGTGAAAGGAGGGATTCATCATTATATTGCCTTCCATTTGTATTTTTTTGAGAGAAGTATGCACCCAAGACATATCACAAATTAATGACAATGGAAGCGGTACTGGTAAAAATAACAATAATAATGAGAATTTTAACAACAACATAACAAATTATCACTAAGAAACTACTAGCTAACATCTCTGTGACAATTACTTTAAATGCATTGTCTCATGTAATTCTCATAAAATGTTTGTAAGTTTCAATATTCTTATTTTGCTAATAAGATGACAAGGCTTATATCAGTTAAGTGATAGTCTCAGGCTCACACTACTTGAGCTACTTAATGTTACTGCTGAGATTCCAGAAAAGGAGTAATTTTTCCAATATGATTCCAGAAAATTGGGCAGAGACACGATTTCCAGAACTAACACCCTAAAAACTGCAGCATGACAAAGGGGTGGAGACTATTCTGACCCTTTTCTCAATGCATTGAAGCATTTTCTTTGATTTTGTGTGTGTGTGTGTGGTGTGTGTGTGTGTGTGTGTGTGTATCTGCTATATTTTGGACACTATGTGGTCTCACACTTAAATGACTTACAGCAATTCAGTAACACACACATTGTCAGTTCCAAATTTGCCAATGTGCCATAGGAAGCTCACAGAAATTAAATAATTTCTCCAAGATAACTCCCATCATAAGCATAAGAAATGGAATTCAAATTAAATCCAGATTCCCTGTGCTTTTTCCATGGTTCATGCCTTCTAAGGTTGATGGCAAAATTACTCTGTAAAAGTTGAGCTCTAATTAACTGTGTTTTATGTTACCTGGGAATTTGTATGTATCAATTTTTTTCTTTGAGTATTTTATTTAATAATTAATAATAGCCGACCAAAGTTGTGAATGAGAAGGAATTTGCATTTATTAGATGAACACGGCATTATGCTGACAAAATTATTATTGTCACTTTGGTAGAAAATTGAGAGACTTCTGCAGTTCAACCTTTGAACACAGGTTGGTAGTATGCTGATAAATACTTAACAGTTAGATCTCTGGAAGAGCAGGACCCTTCATTTGCAGCATGTGCCAGTTTTCCTGGTGTGGATAGCCTCACCATGACCAATTCCAAGCTACCAACATAATGTCACTTAACGTGGAGTCAAGAAGAAATGTATGCAATGCACTCTGGAGCTGTGACAAGCCATCTCAGCATACCACTGACAGTCAGGCCAAGAAAGCCACACTTTAATGAATACAAAGCAGGTAGGTAATGGAATCATGAAGTATTGCTACCTGATTTTACTCAATAGCAAGCTAATATAATTTCAAAAGGAAAAAGCCAAATTTTATCCTGTAAGTCTCTTGGCATTGAACAGCATTGGTATTACGTTGCATTCAGTGTACTTCCGATTTTGCATCATTCAACCTCAGTTTGTTCTCTCCATGGCCACATTTCTAAGACACTTTACAATTTCCTTCTCTATAAAAATTCAAGAATTGGTACCAGTGCTAAATTGAACTTCTTACAGAAAGGTGAGTCACATTCATCAAAAATGACGGGCTATATTGAGCAGGCAAACTTATTCCTTTCTTTCATTGCTCCAATAAATCATTCATTTATGGAAAAGGACTTTAAGGACACCCTAATAATTTCACTTCCACAACTCCACTAATATCAAATCCTCAACATCGAAGGGCTAGGGGCAACTTTGTGATAAATAACATCTGCAAAGCAAGAAATGGTTTCCAAATCACCCATGAGAACACTTGATCAGGGCAAGTATCACTGGGCTTCAGACAGATTGCTGTGGCTCCACTGAGAAGCCTAGTAATTCTGGATTGTCAACCAACCCTAGGAGAACAGTTTAATCGGGTTGGAAATGAGTTTCAGTGATATCATTTTGAGATTATGTCCCACATGTCTTTATTAGGTTCAGGTTTGTGTAAGACCCCGTAGATGATGTGAGAGAAATAAACACACAGTTACATTAGCTTGACAAAAGTTACACAAAAACATAATAACAGAACATACCTATCAGAGGGTGACCACAGGTTATGCCAGGAGAAACATTTCTTAGGACTGAGAGGAGTACACAGAAATGACAAGATTTTGTGAACTCCTATAATCTGAGGAGAATTTTGTGTAGATAACAGATCCAAGTCTGGATTTGAAATTGTACCAAGACATAAAGAAGGGGGAGCATCCCCAAGCAAGGTGCTGAGGGGAGACAAATCTGATAATTACATCAAGGGAATACATTGGAACCAGTCTAAGAATCGACTCAGCCATCACTGATGAAAGGAAAGAACTTTTGGGGAAAAAGGGTATGGGATAGAGGTCTCAAACTGAGATGTCTACATGTTGTAGTTTATGCAAAACAACGAAGTAGGCCCAGCATCAAGGGGGAAAAGATCTGAAATGTGCAGCAGTGCCATGTATTTACTCCCAAATTTCATTGAACATTTACTTCTCTTTTTAACTGAAAAGTTATCATTCACTTTATCATTTATTCCTGTATGGTTTATCTTTTTCTGAATAATATTTTCATAGATGTGATATGCTATGAAAAGTTTATAGAGAATGTAATCAGGAAAAGCTACCTACTCATATAGTTAACTATCAATCCATGCCAAAGTACATGCTGTAGAGGATATCATCAGGAATTTTATAATAGTTGGTTTTATAATATCATCTTAACTTACTCATTTACACAAAAAATTATCGCAAAGAAATATACCTTCTCCCCATTTTCAGACAACTATGGCCCTCGTGTTCTATTTTTGAATCTTTCAAAGTTGATAGATACCTAGATAAAGAGTAATATGAGACATATGTAAATATGAGAACTATAGAAGATTTATTTGTGAACTTTATTGAGCTTGCTGACTGTAAAATTGCCAACTTTTATTGAGTGTATTTAATAAATCAGTCATGTGCCAGTAAGTTCTTCTCTCTGGAATGAATAAAACAGACACCTAAAGGGTTTTTTTTTTTTTTTAATTAAAAGTTCATATGAGCTTAGTGATAAATATAGGGCAGAAAAGTAACTGAAAAAAAATATTGCCTGGTACTTGAGAATGATATTTCTGGATATGTGTTTTGATGCTCTAAGAATTACTTTCACAATTAAACATGGTAAAATTGCAACAAATATTGGTTGAGCTCATTGATAGATGATAAATTTGCCATAGATCATTCCAGTTGTGTTCTAGACATGATACACTATGAAAACTCTACAGAGAATATAATCAGGAAAAGCTACCTACTCACATAATCAGTACCCAAGAACATGCTTCACATTCTCCAAACAGAAGAGTATTTTTACTCTTTGTATTTATAGCCGCTCTAGTGGTATGCCATTTTAGTCTTGATTTTGTAATTTTTGTCAGTTATATGTACTGTGACATCCCACTCTACCGCTGCTCTTTTCATTTCTCTTAAAATTGTATTGTATATTTATGAACATAATTTGTTAAACTGAAATAAAATATTTGTCACTTTTTCTTTATAATCAGAGACTTTGTGTCCAGTTTTATTCATCTTTATATACCCCATGTGGTGAAGATGTTCTCTATATTATCCTCTCTTAGGATTTACTATTTTAAACTTTCACATAAAAATCTAAAAACCACCTGAAATTAATATGCTTATACTATGAATAGAAACAATTATCTCTCTGTCTTTTCTCTATGAATAGAAGCAATTATATATTATACTATGAATAAAACAATTTATCTCTCTTTCTCTCTCTCTGTTTCTCTCCCTCTCTCTCAGATATACAATTGATGAAGTACAATTTATGGAAATAACTGTCTTTTAGCCACCCTCCTGTTATGCCACCTATATCATTGATCAATATAAGCCTGGGTCTGCTTCTAAGCTCTCTGTTTTGTTCTCTTGGATGGTTTGTATATTCTTGTACTATTGATCACTATCTTTATTACTGCAATCCTCAAATAAGTCTTGATTCTCCAAAATTTCAGTTTGTCTTCAATGTTGCATTAGCTCTTATTAGATCTTTGAATATTTATGACAATTTGTTATTGGCTTATCAATTTCAACACAAAAGTTTCTATTTGAATTTTTCTTGAGATTGCAGTAAACTTAGACATGAATTTGAAGATAATTTGCTTCTTTACATACTGTCTTTCCCTCCATAAATAGCTTTCTATTAATTTAGGTTCATATTGACTCTCCCTCAAGAATGTTTTATAATGTACTCTCTATAGATTTGTCTCTTCTTTTGTTTCAGTTTTTGTTAGGTATTTGATTCATTTGGATCATTGGACCAGTTCAGATGTATTTAGGACTTAAATGTTAAAGACATTTAACAGTTTTGAAGAAAATTTAGATGAATATCTTTATGATTAATGATCTAGAGTGATTTCTTATACATGACAAATACCATAAAATATCAGTTTAAAATAGAATACTTGAAAACATTAATATAAATTTAATTTATAAAATGACACCAGAAATTGAGTGAAAAATTGATCTACAGAGAGATGTTATTGACAATATTCATAACTCACAAATGAAAATAATTCATGTATCAATCTGAATGAAAGAAATATCTTAATTTTAAAATGGGCCAAAGTCATACGCAGACATTTAGCAGACAACGAAAAACAAATGGCCTATACACATATGGCAGTGCTAAACCTCATTAATAATAAGTAAAATGCAAAATACCACCAAATCAGATATAATTATGCAGTATTTAATTATCAAGCAATAAATGACAAAAACAAGTGGTGGTGAAGACATATGGCAAGGGGAATATTCATACAGCACTTGTGAAAAGCAAAGGATAAATAACTGACAAATCACTTTATGAAACCATTCACACATTGTATGTTAAGGAAGAATATAATTCTGCAATTACATTCTCAAATATATACTTAACATAGTAATTTTTGTTTTTATTCATTTGTTGTTTAAATTGAGGGTTACTATAGATTATTTTGTGAAATCATTTTGGTGAGTCACACTCAGAATTATTGAAAATGAAATAGTTTTTCATTTTCAGCGAATAAAAGATCCATATTCACTTACCATTTTAAAGGAAAGGGCTTCAGTCATAAACATATTTCTGGGAAGAGGCAATCCACTTTGAACCCTGGTGTTCCTGAGCATACATGCTGGAAGTGCCAGGAATTTAGAACTCTGACCACTCTTCTAGGCCATTATTCAAGGTTGTGTTTACAGTGAACAGCCTTGAATGATGAGGGAATATCACCCCTGAGACAAAGTGCAAGCTTACTACATAAGCAGAGACCACCTGAGCTCAGTGTTACTCTTCTAACACAGCCCACTGTGTATTCAGACATCCATCATGGACCCTTTTATGTCATGCTTCTGGGACTTGACGGTATGAGAAATTGACACCAGCAAATGTGAAGCTCTGATTGCTGCTTTTGCCATGAATATTGAAATCCTTTGTCCCTGACTTGGAAGTTTTGTGTCTTCTACTGGGATCTATGAAATAATAACAGGCTGGGTAATTAGCTTCCAAGTAGGATAATATGCTGCACTCTGCACAGCTCTTCACATTATTTTTCTGGTCACAATATGAAATTTTTCTAGTTGTGGGTCACTATCAAAAAACTTGTAAGAATTTCCCTAGACAGCTCTCTTGCACATAAGAACTATGAAACATGTAAAATACAATGTACAATAGTGTTGTTTGTAATGACCAAGATAAAACAAAACAAAACCTGAAAACAACACAGATGCTAATCATCAGGAGGATCAATAAATAAACTGTAGTATACCCGTCCAGTGCAACCCTATACAGCAGTGAAAATAAACAAACTATCACCACATGCAACAAACATTTGGATCATGAAACAGTATTGAGCAAAATCAAACCAATAACTGAAGGCCACCAACAGTATGATATCACTTTAAGAACTTTTAAAATATGGACAATTAAGCATATTTTGCTTAAGACTGCATGGATGTGAGCAAAAATTGTATAAAATAGCAAGAAAATTATGAGGATATGTATTGAGGATAGTGGTTAGTGCTAGAAAACAGTCAGAGTCATGTGATTGGAGTATTAATATTTAGATAGCTTAAATGAAGAGTGTGTATACAGTTAATTAATTGTTCACAATGTAAAAATATAAAATATATACTTTCATATGTCAAACATTATTTCATTAATCAAACATTATTTGATAAATTAAGCAAAACAGGTCCCAAATCCTGAAATACTATAATCCAGAGTTGGAAAAAAAATGAAGAAAATTTGAACACTAACAATAACAAAAATTATTTCAATTTTTAATATAATTGCCACCAGTGGTGAGTAGAATAATTTAATTTCAAACTGCATTAGTTTTTTTCTACATGAAGCACTGCTGATGGAGTGTTAAAAGGTATTTTTAAGTAATTGGTTTTATGTTAAATTTCATTTTCTTTTGTGTAAATGGAAAATTGAAAATAACACTAGTAAATTCAGATTCTAAAGCTGATATTTGTTCATAATTTGGGACTTAATATGAAACACCCCGCTATCACTTTTTTTCATTGTAAAGAAGCTCAGGGAGTATTATATTTAAGCCTCTACTCATAATTTAAGAAACCAACCACAAGAACATAGAGAAAATGTTTGAGAAGTTGAAAGTTAAATAAATCACTCTATATATACACCATGCTAAATTAAATATAAAATTCAATTAAATTAAATTCACAGAGAAAACCCCAATTTTTAAGTGTTGCTAGTTGTCCTCGGCTTCCATACTACAAAGAGAGATTCAAAATTACATTGAGGTATAAAGGCATTCACTTTCTTGACGATGAAGCAAAATTTCTAACCATGGTTACATATGACCAATGAACTGTCTAAAAGGAGAACGAAAATCTTAAAATCATTATTCAAGCATTACCCTTATTTTACTGCATGCATTTGTTCATAAGAGTTAAAGTAAATGCACAGAATACTATTCATTGTCCCTTTATAAAAATAAACAGATAAAGAAAAGCAATAAAAGGTAAATGATCATTCTACTTTGTCTATACCATCGCGTGGGATTTATTCCTAATTCTGTTTGTACGTGTGGTGAGAATGCAGTCTTATTAAATCCATGGCTTCTAGTCTCATGATTACTTCTTCATAATGTATTCCATATGCCATACGGCATTTGTAATTTTTACTCTATTAAAACTCTTTGTTTTTCTGGCTTTTCAGTGGTTCCATCACTTTCCATGGAAGTCAAGTCTATTTTGTTTGCAGAAATGTCACCTCAGCTGAAAACCTCTCTGAACAAAGGTATTTGTGTGGCCAAAAGCTGTATGGTCACGGCTAGATTCCTGCAACTTTAGGGTCGGCAGCAAACATCTGCTCACTACCCCGGCTCTTTCCTGGACCTCCGCACTGTAAATTTGGGCAGTCTTTCTTGCTATGGATAAAGAAGCAAGCCACAGTTACTTTACAACCAGTAATTACCCTTGGGGTTTCAGAAGAACTTCCCTTCTTTTTCGAAGCAAGACTGCCTTACTCTCAATAAGATATGGCGAAATTGTTAAAAAGGGGAGAATGTGAAGCCAGTGGGAATGTGCTGCAGCCCTAAATTAATGCTGGAATTGGCTCCAACCTGCTGAAGGAATTTAAGGATTCTCAAGGCCCGGCTACAATGTAGCAGAAATAGATCAAAAGCCAAAATAGTGGGATTCCAGATGGTAATGTTGAAATAACTCTGAATAGAAAAGTCCACCATCTCTGCGCTTGCTCGATTCCTCTTACTAATAAGAACATTGTACAAATGATTAACCATGTTATTTCTAGAGAATACAGAAGCATATAGCATTAAGGAGCGATATAGTAAATGCAGACACATTTTCCTAGCTATCGTGTGTTAATATTTACAGCCTAGGATGCCCTCCTTTCAAGTAGCAGGTTTGGTAATAATGTATGTAGTAAGTTAAGCAATTCTTCCAATTCTGCCTGTACTCTTTTCTATGGAGAGTATTACTTGAATTTTTCTACCCAATTTTTTTGTCATTTTAATTCCTCCAGGAGGGTACATTCTTAGGGAGATCACGGTAAACACTGTCCTAAATCCCCATGATATTCTGGGTGGCTATAGCTTTCTATCTTCTGACGATTTTTATCACCACTTTTCCAAAACAGAACCACTGTCAGGCTCAGATGTCTTACTTTCCTACATTGCCACTGCTCCTCAATGTTGATTTTCCTCTCTATTCTCTTCATTGAAAGAGTAGAGATTGAGAAAGTAGGCTATGGACTGAACTAGGTTGAAGCTTTCAAAAACTGTCAGCTCAAATGTGAACCCAGGTCAGCTAGTGAAGGTCTCTGAGATTTAACCTCCTCCTCAGAAAAACACTTTCCTCATCCTCTGATTTTGGAGATTAACTGAGCTGATTTGCATAAAACATCAACCAGTGACCGGCACAGAGAACTAAGTTGATTCATGGTATTTATGATGGTGATAGTGAGAAAGAGGCAGAAGATAGTAATAAGAAATATAATAAACATTATTATAAATCAAATGAATGTAAAAGTCTTTCAATATCTTTAGATCAATATCAAAATGTTCTTGATAATCAAACAAAATGTTTTTAAGTATCAAAATATTATAAAGTCAAGCTCTTTGGATCTCTGCAACCACACCTTTGAACACCCAACTTCTCCAAGAGCATAAAATCTAGCCTGATGGAATGTCAAATGTGTTGCATTTTTAACTGTGCGGAAGAGCTATGCATGACTGAGATCATATCAGAATGTGTCCTGCCAGGCAGGAGCATATCCAAATTATAACCCAGGAAAATGATACAATACTACCAATTTAACATTAGAAAATGGGAGGGATAAATTTTACAATCAACAAACTATTTTCAAAGACATTTTCTAACCATAATGTCTTTTTTTAAAGAAAGTAGACTTGAGAAAAGAAACTACAAATAGCATTAGGAGAAATAACTAATGTAGATGATGGGTTAATGGGTTCAGTAAACCAACGTGTATACCTATGAAATAAACCTGCACGTTCTGCACATGTATCCCAGAACTTAAAATATAATAATAAAAAAAAGAAACTACACATGTACTGATGTGAAGCTGCAGGAATATTCCCTTTATGATTTGTATTTGAAACGTTTTAATTAACTAGATAACATTGCACCCACTTTTAGTAAAATATGCTAGTACCTTTGAGAAAATATTTTGTTCTTTTAAAAATATTTTGCATATTTTAATATGTCAAAATATGCTCATAATTTTATCTTACCAGCTTTATGAATTGTAACATATTTTTTTCTCAGATTTTGAAGAATTAGTATTCACAGCTCCTCATGCTTACATAGAGCATTTAAAGAATGTGTTTTTATTTATTTTTCTGATAGAAATATATGCTTTGATAATTTGGAGAATAGAGAATGTACCTTTCCTCTTAGTTTTAAATGGTCCTGAAGACATGAGGGGGGACATGGAGAAAAACTGTAATTGAAAAGTGTAGAAGTCAGTAGGGTGATATTTCATAGAAGGAAATTGATCAAGTCAAGTCACGGAGACCAACAGCTTGGAGTACTACCACCTTAGCAAATGCTTATTTGATTGAGTTCAACAGAGGCCAATTCAAAGTAGATCATCCAGAAAGAGAAAATTTAGCAGAAGAACACCTGGGTATCACAGGAGAGCCATTGCCAATGGTGTATCTGGGCCTCACCAGAGTACAGAACCAGGACATGAACATCACTGAGAAGAGAAGCAGTTCCTCTTTTCTCTGCCTCTGTGTGAAGAAAATGAATGCTCATCTCTGATTCTCCCTGTGTCATCTTTTGACTTTTTCTCTCATTATACCATTTTCTCTGCCCTTCTTGTGCTTGGTCCACTAAAACTATCTCAAAATGGTGTCTCCAGTCTTCTTTCAGCTTAAGTACCTGTCACTGCCCAACTAGCCTTTGTACTAATTTGGCAGAGAGAATACAATTCATTCAGTTTTGAAAATATAATAATTTGTACAAGCAGCCGTGACTTCATGGAAGAATAATGTGGAGTATTGGTCTACAAACCCTCATTGCTGTAAGATATGCAATATACAGCATACAAGGTGCATCTTTTACACATGTAAAGCGAAAGAGGCATGATTTCACTTTTGCTACAGAAAAATATTTCTAAAGAAGAATATTGATGGTATATTACATAAAAAGTACTATATGATGTAACAGATAAGCCTTAACATCTCAGTGGCTTAATCAAATAAAATGATACTTCTGATTCATATAAAGACCAATTTGTAGATATGCTGGATATATAGAGAATTTGCTCTCCACATTCAACCATATCTGCTGGAGGCTCTGCCCTCTTTAACATAGATTCCAAGATGTGCCTTGAATTTTGTTATGCAGACAACAGACAGGAGAAGATCATGGAGAATCATGTATTGGAGTTTGTGATGGATCAGTTCTGTATGTGAGGTGCATCATTATGGTTCAAATTACATTGGCTGAAACTCAGTTACATGTGCACACCTAACGTTAAGGATGGCTGTCTTAGTCTATTTTGTGTTGCTATGACAGAATAGCAGAAACTGGGGAATTTATAAAGAAATGAGGCTTATTTAACTGAGGCTAGCAGATATAAGGGCATGGTTCTTGCTTCTGGTGAGGACTTTTGTGCTATGTTATAGCATAGCAGAGAAGGTTAAAAGGAAAATAGTCACATGCAAAAAAAGCAAAACCTGAGGGAGGGTTATCCACTCTTGGAGAAGCTAATTCATTCTCATGAGAACTAATCTGGTCTTTCTATGGCAAGAACTCACTCCCTACCCAGAGAATGACAATAAGCCATTCTTGAGGATCCACCCTCATGACCCAAATACCCCCGACATGTCCCCAACACCATCACACTGAGGATCACATTTCAACATGAGTTTTGGTGGGGACAAGCATATCATAAGCCGACCAGAGCAGCTGAAAAATGCAGTAAAGTTTTCAGGAAGACAGAATTTGGGACTTTGATTGCCAGTCTGAAATGGTTGGGTATCATTCTTTTGCTAATGTGGACTTATTACATATTTTTGAGTTAAGAAGGTGAATTAATTTGAAGGATGGTTCAAGTGATGTAATCTCTGTATGTAGAAAACTGGAAGTGGGAGACAAGTGATTTAAATTTACAAACATTAAGGCAGAAGTTTGCAATACAAGGTTTTTATGGAAGTAATTTCAACAAATCTGGAAAATAATCTGACTTGGAACTAATGTCTCCTTTATTCATCTGTGAATGATTGATTAAATATTTACTCTGTGCCAGATCCTGAGCTAGATACTAGGGATAAAATAGTCCATCCTTTATGTACTGCATACAACTGTAGTCTAGTGGGATTGGAGGGTGGAGAGAGACAATAAATTATTACTGTTGCACCTAATTAAGTTGTGATAAATATTGCAAAAATGATAGAAATGAATACATGAATATAGTAGACTAGCCAAGATCTCTCAGAGTAAGTGAAATTTAAGCTCTGTGTATGTGTGTGTGTGTGTGTTTACATGATTTGGAAGATACTCATAGATAATTGGGGAAAAAAGTGTACACAAGGAAGCCATGTGTGGTGGGAGATATGATAAGTTTAGGATTGGAGCCACCAAATGGGGACACCAACTAATACCGAGGTGCATACATATATTAGTTCGCTATAAATGAGGGGCAGGAAATGAAGGTAGAAATGCAAAGAAAATTGAAATGGATTCAGACAACTCTGATACAATGTAGACTATTTTAGTGCTTATTTAGATGAGATCCAAGCCTCACTTGGATACTACACAAAGATACTTCTCACAAAGATTTCTAATGCACTGTTATCCTTTGCTTTTAAAACATGTGCTTTTTTCTCTTAATTTTGGTATGTTGCTAAATTGCGATGATATGTTTACATGGCTGAAGTTGTCTCTGGACTATTAGTTCCTTGAGAATGGAGTGTATTTATTTATTATTTTCCCTCCTTCTTCCTCACAGAATGAGAAACAGAGCAGGAGCTCAATAATTACATGATGAAAAAGAAAGGACGCAGAAATGAACAATGAATGAGTATTTTTATGTGAACATGCACAAGGTTCTTAGAGAATAGAAAATGAGGCCGGGCGCGGTGGCTCAAGCCTGTAATCCCAGCACTTTGGGAGGCCGAAATCACGAGGTCAGGAGATTGAGACCATCCTGGTTAACACGGTGAAACCCCGTCTCTACTAAAAAATATAGCCGGGCGAGGTGGCGGGCGCCTGTAGTCCCAGCTACTCGGGAGGCTGAGGCAGGAGAATGGCGTGAACCCGGGAGGCGGAGCTTGCAGTGAGCTGAGATCCGGCCACTGCACTCCAGCCTGGGTGACAGAGCGAGACTCCGTCTCAAAAAAAAAAAAAAAAAAAAAAAAAAAAAAAAAAAAATGATGCAAAACGCTGGGTGCAGTGGCTCATATCTGTAATCCCACCACTTTGGGAGGCCGAGGTGGGCGGATCACCTGAGGTTAGAAGTTTGAGACTAGCCTGACCAACATGGTGAAACACTGTCTCTACTAAAAATACAAAAATTAGCTGGGTGTGTTGGCACACACCTGTAATTCCAGCTACTCAGGAGTCTGTGGCAGGAGAATCGCTGGAAACTGGGCGGTGGAAGTTGCAGTGAGCGGAGATCATGCCACTGCATTCCAGCCTGGGCAACAGAGTGAGACTCCGTCTCAAAAAAAAAAAAAAAAAAAAAAAAAAAGAAAAGAAAAGAAAATGATGCGAAAATCTTGGAAGCATGAGAAAGCATGATATATGGCAAGACTCAAGTGTGACATAGAAAGGTGGTGGGAAACAAACCAGAATAGTTGAATCAGGGACATATAATGCAAAGCCCATCATGCCCCATTAAAAAACTTAAACCTTCTCCTGGAGGAAATAAGAAATCATCAAAATGGTATAATGTTACAAGGACTTGAAAAAAAATTGTTGGGAATATGAAGGACAACTAGTAAATGGGGGAACAAAAAGCTATTTCAACATTTCAGATGAAGAATAGTGACAATAAACTCAGGAATACCCTGTCTGTATGAAAACAAAATTTCTGTTTCAAGAGAATTCTTTAGACAATCGGAATCTATAAAGCCAGAGAAATGCCTACAGAAGGCAAAACCACTAATCATATTTTATATATATATATATATGTATATGTATATATATCACAAGGAACACGATTACTGGTTATATATATACTGTAAAATATATATATACTGTAATATATATATGGATATATACACACATACAAAAACACACACACTCATATATATATAAATAGAATGTAAAGTAGTGAAAGGAAATCCTACAAAGGTTTTCATTGTTGTGTTTGTTTTCCAAACATCCATGAGCAGGCTTCCCCATCAGATGTGGTTCCAGGAACTTCAATGATGATAAATCAACATCACAAAAGCAACTATGGACTATACATAAAGGAATGAGCATAGCTGAGTTCCAGTTTCAATAAAACTTTATTAACAAAAGTAACTCGTCAGCCAAATTTGGTCCATGGGTCATAGTTTGCTAACCCATGATCTGGTAACTTATTAAAGAACCAGTGTTTGAGCTATTTAGGTCAACATTATGAAGAGTAATAAAATCCCCACCAAAAATGTCTCAGCATTCTTTTGCACATCATGCAATTCCATTACTAATAGATTATTATTTGGGCAAGAGAAAAATAATGCAAGTGAGGCACATATTGAAATTTTTAATTTGATATTCCCAAGGTCAATCGCTTTAGGAATGTGATGTTGCTTCACATTGAGTCCCCTCAGATTACACTGATGTGAAATATCTCCTTACAATATCTGCTTAATAACTGCATATTTTTTCAGGCAGCATGCCACTGTTAATAGCTCCTTGCCCATCCAAAAACCTAGAATAGCTGGATTAATTGTAGTGCTCCAGAGAAAGAGGAAAAATAGGATCTCTCTCTCTCTCTCACTCTCTCTCTATCTCTCTGGAGAGAAATTGGGGAAAGGGGAAAGAGATACATTTCTCTGGCATGTGTAATTGTGGAGACTGAGAATTTACACTATTTGTAATCTATAAGCTACAGATTCGTAAAAATCCATGGTCTAACTCAGTTCAAGCTCAAAGGTCTGGGAACCAAGGGGACTGATTATGTAAATCTCAGTCCAACCTCAAAATAAGATGAAATGAGGTATCCCAGCTCATTCAGTGAAGCAGAATAAAGGGAGGTGAATCCCTCATTTCTGTGATTTTTTTTCATACTCTTCAGGCCCTCAGCAGATTGGATGATGCCCCCTGCACTGGGGAGCACCATCTTCTTTAATGAAACCATGAATGCAGATGCTAACCTCATTTGGAAACATCCTCACAGACACACCTAGAAAAAAGGTTTATTTTGGACACCCCAAGGTGTGGTCAAGTTGACACATAAAGTTAATTATTACAGCAGTTTGTCTACTGACTATGTAATTATTTGACGACAAAGGAAATGTCTTCGAGCTTCCCTTTCTTGGCTTCTATTTCCCCTTATATAAAACCATTTCACTGTGCTTCTTTTCAGCTGGATTTCACCCCACTACCAAGACCCTTGACCCTGAAATCTCACACGAAATTTGAGTTTCACTCTGTGATGGAATTTTTCCAATAAACTTCTCCTTTGAATTTTTTATTTGAGGACTTTCCATGGTCATCATGGGGCCCAGTTCAAGGTCCCAGAATTTAAGCCTGAACAAATACATGTGCTCTAGAGGGTAGTTCAGATATTTATACCAATGTATAGCATTCATTTAGGTAATACTTTATAATAATATTAAGTAAACTATTACAATAGGATTATAACATTCAATTATTATAGTGATTGAATGTTTACTTTGTGTTTAGTATGTGTACATGGGCCCTGTTTCCATTCTTTAATAGTAGTCTTTTGGATTGCTTTGCTTATTGTAATCTTCACATTATGTATGTATGCATATGCACATGTGCACAAACACATACTTATTATGTTAATATAGTTTTATCCCAAAGCACTCCCTACTTACAAAGGAAAACTCTTCTTTTATATATGCATTTATAAGGAAGCTAAACTATTCACTAAGACATTTTGACTTCTTATGAATTCTGGAGCTTTCTGGGAGTTCAGTCAATGTTATGTAATGCTTAATTTTTAATCAATTATTTAGACCCAGGATTGATAGTTTTTAACATTAACAACTAACGGTTCTTCTGGAAGTTTTTTCCGTGTTTTCTGCATCTCTTCTTCATCACTCTCTTTTATTATCCTGAAGAGCAAGTATTATTTTTTATTTTATGACAATTCTGCTACTTCTATCAAAGAACAATCTTTGTCATTTCTCGCTACCTATCTTCTTTGCTGATCTCTTGCTCCCTCTGAATCAAAAACATTCCTTAGATTTATGGACACTTCTTGTACAATGTTCTTTTTATTTCGTTGCTTGGATCTTTACTCACTTTCATTCGCGTATCTTTAGCTTCATTTTTTTTTTTTCCAGTCTCCCAGTCTTTGAAGTTTCAGTCTGTCTATTAGTCTTTTTTCGCTATATGCTCTTTATTCACTGGTAGACAAGACTAGCCCATTCATTTTTCTTCCTAAGCAGAGAGAATTCTCCTTTGCAATAGATGACGGGTTTTGTTCAGTGTATTTTTCTCACATAGTCTTCAAATACTAAATGATTAAATTTTTCACCTACTGAGGGCCTACTGGGTGTCAATAGTATTTAAAAATAAGGTTAATTAATTCTTACAAAACCATAAAATTGATATAATTTTTCAAATAAGTGAATAGCAGCTCAGATGGATTAAGAAGACAAATATTCTACAACAGGTCCTGGATTCATTCTCACAATATTTTATTTCACTATTTCCATATTCCAGGCACTGGGTCAGATGTAGGGAAGATAGCAGAGAATAAGACTTTGGAAGTTTATCCTCTCATGGGGCATTATGTAGGGCATAGTCAGTAAGTAAATAGACGTGCATTGACATATAAAGTAATAAGAAGGATTTAAGCATATAAATAAATACATAAACTGATATCCTCAATGAAAAAAACAAATATGTATTTTGATAACTATATCTGGGTGTGGAGTGGTTGGAATAGCTCTTACGGAGGAGATGGCATTTTAGCAGATATCTAAAAGGACAGATGGAGTTAGTTATTAGAAGTGAGTGGGTAGAGGCTGGGTATGGTGGCTCATGCCTGTAATCATAGCACTTTGGGAGGCCGAGGAGGGTGAATCACGAGGTCAGGCGTTCAAGACCAGCCTGGCCAACATAGTGAAACCCCGCCTCTACTAAAAATACAAAAAATTAGTCTGGCTTGATGTTGGGTGCCTGTAATCCCAGATACTCAGGAGGGTGAGGCAGGAGAATCGGTTGAACCTGGGAAATGGAGGTTGCAGCGAGCCAAGATCACACCACTGCACTCCAGCCTGGGCAACAGTGTGAGACTGTCTCAAAATAAACCAAACCAAACAAAACAAAACAAAAAGAAGTGAATGGGAAGAGGCTGGGTGTGGTGGCTCATGCCTGTAATCACAGCAATTTGGGAGGTCGAGGAGTATGGATCACAAGGTCAGGTATTCGAGATCGGCCTGGCCAACACAAGGAAACCTCTTCTGTACTAAAAATACAAAAAATTAGCTGGGCGTGGTGTCAGGCACCTGTAATCCCAGATACTCTTGGGGAGGCAGGAGAATGTGTCGAACCTGGGAGGTGGAGGTTGCAGTGAGCCAAGATCACACCACTGCGCTCCAGCCTGGGCGACAGTGTGAGACTTTGTCTCCAAAAAAAAAAAAAAAAAAAGGAAGAAGAAGTGAGTGCGAAGAGCATTCCAAGCCCAGGAAGCTGATGAAGGCAATGATATATGGTAGGAAAAGTTGTACGTGTGTTTAAGGAACAGCATATATTCAACATTGTTAGAGTATGAGTGGTATGAGATAAGATAGAGACATAAGAAAAGACCAAACTGTCATGACCCAAAGGACATAATCGTTCACCTCTTTCAAGTCCATGTTGTTTTCCTGACACAGCAATAAAATAGCCCTAAATACTCCATTGCATTTACTGGTACATGTTATTGTATCAACATTAAGTGTCTCAGGTCTCAATCCTTATCTAAATAGTTCACATCCTTGCTGAACTCCTTTCAAATGCTGTATTTATCCTAATGACTTTCCACTCTTTTCTATAGCACGGACCTTTCCCTTGAACTCCAGAACTGCACACTCCAGATGAGCTAGACATCTTCACTGGAATGTTTAGTAAACGTCTCTCAAACACAACTCGACCAAAGTAAACACCAATTGCTGAGTTCCTAACAGGCCTGGGGTTTGCTTTCACCCCACTTACAAGCAAAGAAATTAGCTTGTACTCTTTAATAGATGTTATCAGAAGACACAAAACTCTTGGGTCAGAGATAAAAGACTTTATTACTATGACACCACAAACAGTATTAGCATCAATATATTTGTATGGCTTTCCCTCCCCTTCCAGTCCTATAATGTTAGGGGGCCAGGATGGATGATACTCTTGCAGTGGATTTTCATTGCTGCTGAGCAATACTGGCTTTGCATAATCTATTCCTCTTATAGCTTGCAATAGGCAAGGTTGCTCTTTGTCCTTGAAGGAAACAGTATCTCATCTTTTATGATTATCTCTGCAAATTCATGAGAAATGACCCAGATAAAAAGCAGCTAAAGCCTTGCATTCTTGGCATACTGGCAAGATAGGGACTATCTCACCCAATACTTCCATAAAATAGGTGTAAGGTGGCTGGTGCCAGAGATGAATGGGGAGAAGGGAATAAATCTACAGGCTGCTACCATAGCCCTTTACTATTATAAAGGTAGTTTTGTGGCACTTATACTTAGGTAGAAAATGTCAGCAGTGAACTAGTCTAGATTCAGTTCCTCATCCTCAACCTCCTAGGTAGACTGATGACTGCGTGGGTTGGAAGGGCCTGGGAATCTAAGCCAAAGTTTAGATGCCTCCCAGTTTTATTCTCCCATGCATATCCCATAGTTGCTAGATTCCCTCTAATGCAGATGTTTCTTTTCTTTTCTTATTTGAAGTTCTTCACCTCACCAAAGAGATAAAAATGGACATGATTAACTGGGCCACTATCCCAAGAACCCAGACCTCCCTATCCACACACACCTTGTTTGGTCTTCAGGCAGCCTCTTACAATGCATGATCATTCATCTGTGAGCAAAATGGTGAATGATCTCTGTCCCTCACTGCTGTCCCATTCCAAGCAATGACAAAATCAGCTTCTCTACCCTCTCTTCTGGAAATTAAACTTTTACAGGATCCTCATCTGCTGTGCTTCTTCAGATCACCTTGTGAACAAATATATTATTTGTGTTATGAGTCCAGTAGAGGGCTTCATACCCATCTCCACTGTCAAATTATGAGATAGTGCCCAAGCAAGATATGGGCGCCAGCATGGGCTTATTCAACTGGGCTATAGGCTGAGTTGTGGGGGTTCCTAGCACTGCTGCAGCACATGGGTCCCCTGGCCAGAGCCTGGCTCAGTTTCTGCTTTCTGTAGCTCCCCCATACTCAACAGACTCCACATCATTATTGTTCCTGACACTAGCTGGTAAAATGGGCTTGTTCAGTTCCTCATGCCCCTGTTTTTCCATCATGCTACAGCTGGCCCACTAATATGCTTGTACTATTTACTTACATAGTTTGTTTACAGCCCATCTTTTTCCACTTGAATCTAAGTCAGTGGTCCCCAACCCTCAGGTCATGGACCAGTACCAGTCCATGGCCTGTTAGGAACCAAGTAGCCCAGCAGGAGGTGAGAGAGCTTTACCTCCTGAGCTCCACCTCCTGTCAGATCAGTGGTGGCATTAGATTCTCATAGAAGCATGAACCCTGTTGTGAACTGCACATGCAAAGGATCTAGGTTGCACGCTCCTTATGAGAATCTAATATCTGATGATCTGTCACTGTCTATCACCCCCCCCAGACGGAACTGTCTAGTTGCAGGAAAACAAGCTCTGGGTTCCCACTGATTCTACATTATGATGAGTTGTGTAATTTTTTATTATATATTACAATGCAGTAATAATAGAAATAAAGTACACAATAAAGGTAATGCACTTGAATCATCCTGAAACTGTCTCCCCACCCCAGTCTGTGGAAAAACTGTTTTCCACAAAATTGATCCCTGGTGCCGAAAAGGTTGGGGACACTGATTTCAGCTTTGTGAAGAAAAATTTTCAATATTATTGAATGGATGAATACATGCAATTATTCATTTGTTCATCTGCTGCCTGCACCACTAGAATTTAGTCTCTGTTAAAATAGGTGGTTGGATGATTTTATTCACTGCTGTACCCCTCATGCCTAAAACAGTTGGTAAGTCATAGTTATTCTATAAACAAACACTGAATACATTTATTGAATGGTTGAATGAACTTCTAACTCAATAATCTCTCTAGAGAATGGTTAATTTTTGTTTAGGCATTTTGCTAGTAACTTAAAAAATTAAGTTTATTTTGGAAGAGGTGATTCATTTATTGATTCAACAGGATTTATTGAATACTTGTTATTTGCAGGACCTATATTAAGAGTTCCTCTCTCACAGATTTTAGTGGAGTATACTAAAAAACCTAACTCAAAGAATGCCCACTGAGTGTGGCAGAAACTTCTGGTACTTGACAAAATCCTATATTTCTTTCTTCTTGGGCTGGAAGGTTCCACTCTCCAGTTCTCTAGCAGTGATGTGTAGCACAGGAAGTGTTTTGTGACCAGAGGAAGGAGGCTGAGCTGTGATACTGGAAGTGTTTTCTCAGCAGAGGAAGGAGGTTGAGTTGTGGCACTGGAAGTGTTTTTTCTCCAGACGAAGGAGGCTGAAGTGTGGCACTGGAAGTGGTTTCTCACCAGAGGAAGGAGGTTGAAGTGTGGCTCTGGAAGTATTTTGCCACCAGAGGAAGGAGGCTGAGATGTGGCTCTGGAAGTGTTTTCTCACCAGAGGAAGGAGGCTGAGGTGTGGCACCGGAAGTGTTTTCTCACCAGAGGAAGGTGAGCTAAGGGATTATGCCCTGATAACCATGGTCCACAAAATCCTCCCATGTGCACATGCATGTACTCTTTTTTTCACTCTGGCTTCCAGGAAGGCAGCAACTTCCAGGACAATTTTGTGAGCTTCACCTAGAAGATGAGAGATCTTCAGTAATATTTAGGACCTGAATGAAAAGATGAAGAAGAGATTCTTGGCAAAACTACTTTTTTTAGATCTGACCTTACTTTTGGTTCAAGCACTTAGATATTTTTGCAACCATTTTGTAAAGCAATTAGTGTACTCTTTCACAGAAACTATTTTCTAAAATTTTACTCAATTTTTTTTTTGGCTCTTCAGATTGTGTCACCCACACATGGGAAGATTTTGTTGCCTCGATCAAGTACTAATCCTTACTTCCTTCCTCTCTTCCTCTGATAACCTCAGGTCATGTTTCTTGAGAGGTTTCCACAGTTCTCAACCTTGTGAAAGATTCTACACAGCGCCTGTAGCAACTGCATTGAAGACTTTCCATGAGGCGTATCCAGGTGTTCTCAAAACCCTGGAAGCAAATATATGAACATTCTCAGTATGTTCCGAGCCTCAGGAGAACATGCACAGAGTGGTTTGTGAATGTCAGATGTCAGGAGAAGGTGTCTCATTCTCTTTCCCTTTCCTACTATTTCTTACTTCAGAATCAAAACAATTCATAAATCTTTTTTCTAATGTTGTTTTCTCCCATTAATCCTGCCAGACCTGGTTCTATGTGCGATGCCCTTTTCTTTGGAGCATAGCTAGGAATAATTAAATACAACACTTTACTCCAAATCCCCGTTCACTCTGACAATCAAGACTCTGATCCTTCCCAAGCTTTTTTATATACTCCTCTTTTTTCCTTCAGATAACTTGCTCCTCTGTGCTTCTTACAAATACATGTTTTTATCCAAACAGCCATACAAGGTTACCACACACACATACACACAACAAAAAACAAAAACAACAAAAACAGAGGAGATTGACTCTCCAAACTAACCAGAGCTCAAGGCTCAAGTTTAGCCTTGTTATATAAATTAGCTATTGAATTATGGCTAGCACCTTGCTTGTCACTACACCATATGCCAGCCAAATACTATGGAAAGGAATTTATAGATAAGGAAACAAAGAGTAAAAGTGTTGAGTTTTCAATATTTGTTTAGGTATGTTGGTTTAGTCATGTGTGTGTGTCTGTGTCTGTGTTTCTTGCATCCTATTTGCAATAATACTATCTATTTCTATTTACTTTGCAGATTTTTTTTAAAACCTATTCACTTAACCATGACTATATAAAAATATACTATTTATGTTTTCACTTTAATAAGGAAGACATGGTAAAATAAAGTTTCTATTAGACCCTTTTAGCTATAGATTCAATGTGATATGTAGGGAGAGAATATGAATTTTTGAATCAGTTCTGTGGCCTAAGGTGAAATTAGTAGATAAGTTAGTAAATAAGATACTTCTGTATAGAGCAGAAATAGAATCATAAACATGTTCATATATATTCCCTGTTAATATATAGCCTCTTTCAGAATTTATTTCTCTAATTCTTAAGTAAGAATATTAGTTCATTTTGCATATTACAAGGCTTAAACATAACATACGCAAAATAAAATCTTATTAAGTACTCCATAAATAAAAACTTACTTTGTAAATAGAGAACAAACTTGGACTCTGTGCTTTGGGGAGATGACTTAGTCCCTCCTAATTGCTAGTTGACACCTCTTTAAAATGAGAAGAACAATAATATCTATCTCATAAAGTTGAGATAACATATGCATTCCAACATACCAGTTGAATAGCAAGTAATTAAGTTAGATAATCATTATTATTACTGGAAATTAGATTATTTTTCCAGACATATGTTAAAAGTCTGTCATCACCTTCAGCCTAAAGCATTTTGTTCTTTTCTTCTTTTCCCTTTTTAAAATAAGCACTAAATATGAAAGTGCCTGAATCCTTTAGTATTTTCATCATTTTTAAAAAATGTTATCTTGAAGTAATTTTAGATGTATAGAAATATTGCAAGATAACAGAATTCCAGTATATCATTTACCCAGATTCCCCTAAGGTTAAGGGATTACAGAAACATGGTACGTTATTAAAACCAGAGAATTAACATTGATATACTTTCATTAACAAATCTAGAAGCCTGATTTGGATTTCCTGTGTCTTCACACTAGTATTATTTTCTGTATCAACCTGGATCACCTATCGCATTTAATAGTCATAATTTTTTTTTTTAGTTTCCTCCAGTCTATAAGAGTCTTTCTATAATTTTCTTTGTCTTTCATAACCTTAGCACTTCTGATAACAGTCAGGTATTTTGCATAATGTCATTCATTTCTTTTGTGTTTGTATGACGTTTTGTCATGATTATATTGAGTTTTTTGGTTTTTTTTTTCAAAAATGTCACTAAAATAATGTTTTACCCTTTTTATTGCATTGTATCAGGAAGGACGTTATGTCAATATATCTTAAAACTGGTGATGTTAACTCTAATTAATTGGTCACTTTTGTGACTGCCAAGTTTCTCCACTGTAAAGCTATTGGTTTTCCTTTTGTAATTAGTAGGAATCTTGCAGGGAGTTGTATCTTGACTATGCAAATATCCTGTGCTCCATTACACTTTTGCTCAATATATTTAATTTCCATGAATGATTCTTGCCTGCAACTATTATACCATGGTGCATGCCCAAGGGTAATTATCCATTTCTGTCATTCCTTCCACATTGCTTAATTGTGATTGTATTATAAGGAAGAGCTGTTGCTTCTTCCCCACCATTTACTTATTTATTCAGCTGTTTATTCCTATCAGCATAGACTCATAAGTATTTATTTTATGGGTCATATTCCAATATTATCACGATTTATGTTGTTACTTCAAATTCTTCCAGTAGAGACTACTGAAATCTTAAGTTGGTTCCTGTGTCACTTTAACATGCCTCCATCATCGTTTGAACACTTCATTACTTTATTGCACCAGAAGAGATTCCAACCTTACCTTATATTTTTCTTCCCTATCCATTTCTTCATAAAAGATCCCATCCTAAAAAAAAAAAATAGCATTTAGAAAAGATCTGGTACTAAGTGTGCTTATTGCTACTTGGGCAACAATATTGTAATATATATAATATGCATCCATGCACACTTTTACAGATATATATTAACATATGCATGCATACATCAATATTTATTTCTCTACCATTTATCTATAGACATATTCAAAATCCATGACTTTATATGATATAAATTCCAATCCAGCACCATAGAGTTCATTCTAACTTTTCTCCTTTCCACATTATTACTTGTTTATCTAACATACAGAAACTTGGATCACATTATCCACAATATCTTTGAGTATTTGTTCAATTCTAGCATACAAAAAAAGTATTTCCAGATTTTGTAATGCCTACACTCGGGAAAAACAATGTTGCTAAGTGCCATATTTGTGTTTTTCTTTTTTACTTTAACCTTTAATTTTACATTGCAATACTGCCTTTCTAAAGTTACTTAAATAGGTACTTTGCTTTTTCACCCTCTTAAGTGGGAGTGTGTTACTCATTTGTAATACAGTTAGTTTACTCTTTACAGCTTGTATTCCATGTTGGGTTTCCTTCAGTTCCTGGGGGATCTTAAATTTTTAATCTATATTTTGGGTAGGCGAAATAATACCGCAAACTTAGTTTCAGGTCAATTCAAAAAGTGTATTCCAATAAGTGTCACTGTCTTCTCATCTGTGCCACTCAACTCTACTTCTATTCTTCCATCCTCTTTACTCTGCTTTCACCCTCTCCCTGTTAGTATAATTGATTTTAATAGTTTCTGGTTATCATATCTGTATTTTTTTCTCCATAAATAAAAAAATATTTTCTTACATTCTTAACTTTCCTACATGAAACATATTATAGAAAACTCTGTTGCTCTTGGTTCTTTTTTGTTTGGTTGGTTGGTTGGTTGGTTTTTTTTTTTGGCTTAGCAATATATTCTGGGAATTATCCAACATTAGTTCACAGAACTCTACCTTTTTTTTTTTTTTTTTTTTCTGGACAGAGTTTCGCTCTGTTGCCCAGGCTAGAGTGCGGTGGCTGGATCTCTGCTCACTGATAACTCTGCCTCCCTGGTTCATGCCATTCTCCTGCCTCAGCCTCCCAAGTAACTGGGAGTACAGGCACCGGCCACCGCGCCAGGCTAATATTTTGTATTTTTAGTAGAGACGGGGTTTCACCGTGTTAGCCAGGATGGTCTCAGTCTCCTGGCCTCGTGATCCATCCGCCTTAGCCTCCCAAAGTGCTGGGATTACAGGCATGAGCCACCTCGACTGGCCAACTTATAGTACGGATATTTAGTTTGTATCCAATATTTTGCAAGACCAACAATGCTGAAATGCATAACCCGGTGCCTATGTAGTTTCATAATAATACATTGTGAACCTAAACTCGAAATCTTAATTGATGGTTGAAATCACAAAATTTAAACTCATTGAATTGTATTTTTTTAAGTGTCTTATATTTTCTTCAATTTCCTTTAAGAAAAAGGAATATTCTTAAGTGTACTTTTATTATTTGAACTAAAGACACCTGCGGAATACTGGCTGTTACTAAAACACTTCAAAGAGGAGTCAAAAGATCCATTGCTAGTCCTGGTTTCACTAATTACCAGCTATGCGACATTTGGAAATCCATTTACACTTTAGTAACTGTTAATTGGAGGCTTGTCTAGCACATGCACTTTTTTTGAGATACATAGGGAACTGAGAGACCCGTAAAGTACAGTTGTTCAGATTGCAGTCAACTGCCTTTCAGGAAACTCCTGGAGGGATTTGGGGGTGGGGGGTGGGCAGGATTCATATGAGGATTAACCATTTCATCCTAAAGATGTCTAAGGATATGAATTTAGCACTTTGATTTACATATTTTTTTTCTCACAGCATTTGCCTTAACTTTGGCTGATTCTGAATATCTGCTTGGAGGATAAAAAGGTGCTAAAATTAGACTCTTTAATTTATTCTGCTACACACATATGCTCTCTTTCATCTGGCCAACTTGTAATAAGTGGATGTCCTAATCTCATCATTCATATCTTTTTCATGTTGGCAGAATTGAAAAAGAAAAAAAGAAGAAAAGCAGAAAGAGGAATTTGTAGAGAAGAAAGGAATAAAGTCCTCTGGTCCCCCCAGAAGGAACTTTTTTTGTTAACACGACCTTACATTGTCCCATTGAATAATGCAAAATTTGTTTGGTTGTACCCTGCAGGGCTCCCGGGCCCAGAAGCCAGGGGCACCAGCGGTACTGAGTTGGCACAAAGTAGCCGAAATGTCATTTTTTAATTATGTGGTTCTGAGGGGAATCTATTATCCACCGCCGAGATGCTGAAATCAGACAATTTATCTCCAAGCAGCTCTCTCTACAATCTAGAATATATATCTCTTGTCACTGCAGGAAATAGAACCAAAGGATGTTTTTACTTCTGGTGCCTTACGTTTATAAATTTATTCTTTTAAATTTTGCCAATGAAAGGGAATGACACCCTAACATATTTCCTGGGTCCCCTCTTCCCGCTTCTCCTTTGTGAAGGGTGTTCAAATAACCCAGGCTCTTTTTTTCCCTTGGTTGGTATCAAATCTTCTAGGTCTCAAGTTCAAGAAGCCTTTGCATAGCCTCCGGATCATATTCCGAATGCCCATTTCCAAGGTAAATAGAAATAATTTGCCTAGAAGTCCCAAGAAAACCAGAGGCATCCACCTAAATTAATATAAATACAAATTGCTCTTTTGCATTTCAAACAAGATGCTGGAAACTATTTGAATCATATCCATTCTCCCTCTCTATAAAGCTATTTTCATTTAAATGTAAACTAATGCTTATACCTACCAGCTTGTTCATAATGATTGTGCATTATTTCTGGGTTTTTTTTCCCCCCTTAAGGTATCAAGGCAAATGAAAAAAATTAGCTCATATTTGTCTTCTTCCCCAACCTCTCCCTTCTTTAAAAAATCTGCGAAATTCATTATGTTCTCTACTCTTTGTGCATCAGGGCTCCAAGCAATTCAGATCTATTAACCATCAGGTACAAGCTAAGTGCTTTTAAAACAAACGCATGCAGTTTATTTTAAATGAATGTATGCTTTCTATATTCTGCAAAAGCATCAGCAAATTTGATCGAAAGATGGCATGGCGGAATGACAATAGCTACACTGTCCTCTAGTGGAATATTTTAGGCATAGCAAGACAAAGGCAGAGAATCCTTTGGTCTTTTTCTTTCATGCGCCTATGTGAGTTTGTGTGTGTGAGTGTGTGTGGTGTGTAGCTTTTCAGAATCAAAGAGAAAAGGTATGCCACCTGTTAGACCTTTGAAGGTTTTTTATTTTATTCTGGAATACAAAATTTTCAAAGATTGTTGATTTCCTAACACCAAAAGCATATATCACTATGGTATTTTCAGTTCCATCTCTGGTAACATGAGCAAGGGAAGAATGTGATAATTTTTACTGTAGACTTTATTGCTGCAAATGTTAGAATGTATACATTCCAGTTAGAATTTTAATCCACTTCGAGTATTCTTTTATACATATTTGGTTGCACCCAAATTTTTTGGTATTCTTTTATAAGTATATGCAACTCAGAGAAGAAATATATTTCAACAGAGTCATTCATATTTACGTGTTCGTAAAATAGTTCCAATCAAACAGAAGAAAAATTATATTTAGAAAGATTCACCAATGGGTAATACAGGGTTGCCTATCATTTTCAAACGGCTATTTCTATTAGTAGAAATACTAGATATATTGAGGGATTTGATTCTGAATCCATCAAAACAAGCATGTTCTGAAACTTCCAGACTGACCTGTATTATTCGGGACTTTTAATATACAGGATGAAACATGTCATGCACGTCCGTGTGAAGAGACCACCAAACAGGCTTTGTGTGAGCAACATGGCTGTTTATTTCACCTGGGTGCAGGTGGGCTGAGTCCGAAAAGAGAGTCAGTGAAGGGAGATAAGGGTGGGGCCGTTTTATAGGATTTGGGTAGGTAAAGGGAAATTACAGTCAAAGGAGGTTGTTCTCTGGCGGGCAGGAGTGGGGCTTACAAGGTGCTCAGTGGGGGAGTTTTTTTGAGCCAGGATGAGCCAGGAAAAGGAATTTCACAAGACAATACCATCGCTTAAAGGCAAGGACTGGCCATTTTCACTTCTTTTGTGGTGGAATGTCACCGGTTAAGGCGAGGCGGGGCATTTGCACTTCTTTTGTGATTCTTCAGTTACTTCAGGACATCTGGGCGTATACGTGCAAGTCACAGGGGATGCAATGACTTGGCTTGGGCTCAGAGGCCTGACAACACACACACACACACACACACACACACACACACACACTTGGGGGTATGATGGGGAGGAAAGTGGAGCCAGTTGGGAAATCGGAATTTATTTTTTAGCTTCCTCAAGAACATTGAATCATAACATGTATACATATGTAAATATATAAACATCACAGAATCTCACCCCCAGACCTGTCTTTAATGTATGCGGATCACCCTAATTTGTAGCTTCTTACAAAATCCTTGCCATTCGGCTGAATGGATGATATCTCACTCTCATCAGTTCCCATTTCCTAGACTCTGAGACAGAAAACCAGACACTCAATATGTTTTTCTCACTAACTGGGCAGCAATAAGATCCAGGCCCAGAATGAGACCTCATATGTTCAAATCCTATATCTAGTACCAGTGCTGATATTTCTAGTGAGTTGCATAACTCTCTGAGCTTCATTTCCTTGCCTATGAAAGGCAGATTATAATAATATCTACCTCCTAGAGCTGTGTGTAGATTAAATGAACTAGGACATATGTAAATCAGCATCACATAGGAAAATGCTACTGCAAAGAAGTTATGGTCTATATAAATACCATTCAAACTTTGAAGCATGAATCCAGATGACCATTTACCACTGTCAATAAGGAATAAGTCCCCCAAGTTGATAGTAAAGGAACGAAAGAGAGAGTGGGCAGGAATGTGTGTAGAAATTGAAGTCACCTGTGTGACTAGGAAAAACTAAATTTTCCCAAAATGCTCTCAGTTTGTTATGAACAATAGCAAACAGAGTATCACATGTAAGGCACAAGAGGAGTGGCAAGAAATCCTTAGGAAAATTCTCTGTAATCTATTAATGGATAGGGAAAGAAGTCCATACCTAAGGGAATTGACGAGCTCTCTCTGAAGCCTCACAAGTTCTATTCTTTGCGTCTTGGAACAAGCACGTGAAGAGAAAGAGGTCTTTTCTTCATGGTTTCCTCCCATACATCCAAAGCAAATTAAACACCTCAATTTATTAAGACATTAATATTAAAAAACCATTTTACAGATGGCAAAAAGAATGAGATGTTAAGTCTTACAGTACTGGCTCTGTCCTTAACTGGTTGGCTACTAGATCTTATGAAAAAAAAAATTAAATTCTCAGGCATTTGATGTCCTGATTTGAGAAAAAATAAAATAAATTCCTCAAGATTCTATACATGATCCTATCAGTTGGTTATGTCTTAACTGATTGATAGGTCTGGCTCTTTGTCCCTACCCAAATCTCACCACTAATTGTAATCCCCAAGTGTTAAGGGAAGAACCTGGTGGGAGGTGACTGGATCATGGGTGAGGTTTCTCCCATGCTGCTCTCTTGATAGTGAGGGAGTTCTCACAAGATCCAATGGTTTAATAAATGGCAACTTCTCGTAGACTTTTTGTTCTCTCTTACCTGCTGCCAGGTAAGACGTGCCTGCTTCTCCTTCTACCATGATTGTAAGTTTCCTGAGGTCTCCTCAGCCATGCAGAACTGTGAGTCAATTAAACCTATTTTCTTTATAAATTGCCCAGTCTTGGACAGTTCTTCATAGCAGTGTGAGAACAGACTAATACACTGATGGAATAAAACCTGATTGAGAAACTTAATCCCATCCAATAATCCAGATACACACACACACACACACACACACACACACACACACACGTGATATGATTTGGCTGTGTCCCAACCCAAATCTCATCCTGAACTGTAGTTCTCATAATCCCCAGGTGTCATGGGAGGGACCCAGTAAGAGGTAATTGAATCATGGGGGCAGTTACCCCAACACTGCTGTTCTTATGACAGTGAGTGAGGGAGACCTCACAGGATCTGATGGCTTTGTAAGCAGCTTCCCATTCACTCATTTCTCATTCTTCTCTCTCCTGCCATCATGTGAAGAAGGACATGTTTGCTTCCCCTTCCACCATGACTGTAAGTTTCCAGAGGCCTCCCCGCCCATGTGGAACTGTAAGTCAGTTAAACCTCTTTCCTTTATAAATTACCCAGTCTCAGGCAGTTCTTTATAGCAGTGTGAGAACAGACTAATACAATATGTGTTTATGGATGTATGCATGCATATAAAACACAATCTTAAAGGGGAAAATAAAGAAACTTAGTCCAAAGAAAAACAAGCAGTGTAATACAAAAATATTCAGGCCATTGTGAATGTCTTAAAAGTTAAGATAATAAACTATAAAGTTCTGAGAGATAGTTTTGACAACAGAATTACTACCCTGAAATTAAGCTCTATATAACCCATTCCACTGAATTTAGTACTAATAACAAAGCTGTTTTCCGTCACCAAAATTCATAGTAGGCAAGTCTCTTTGCTCTCAAATGTAAAAAAGTAAATAGAATATAATCAATTTAAGTGTTTCAGAGGTACTTAAGTATTCTTTAAGTATCTCTACAATTGGGTTGTTTGTTTAAAATGCTTATGCAAACTTCTTCGTGTATTTTGTAGGGAAACACGTGCTCCCGAGCATGCATACACGTGCACAGAAACATGTGTAACTGAATGTTTGTCAAAGTTTGATTGTTAGGCTAAGGGATAGGGTGCATTGTATTAAATTTTTACTTTGACTTATGTCCAGCAGGAATGCGTATTTTTACCCTCTTCATTAATATTCTTAGGGAGAACCTGATTTACTATTTTCTATCCTGTTCGAAAAGTATTTGACAAAGGATCAAAAAATGTAGCTTTTCTTGAAGACTCTTGTAGTATTTTTTCTTTCTTTATTCTGTAAGGCAAAAGTTTCAACTTTATACAAATTTGGTTCTCTTATAAAATTTTTGTATTAGATAGAAAAATAAAAGAGGCGATTTTATAGCTCTATACTGCCAAGTGTCAAGTTTTTGTTTTTCTCCACTTGATATAAATTACCTTTCATCTTCACATTAAAAAAAAATAAGGCTAGAATGAAAATATTCTTTTTTATTTTGTTTAACAATCCACTCCCTTGCAATAACAAGTCCTGCAGCATTGTTCAGCATAGCTTGGCTTTATTTTATTGCTTTTATTTTATTAAGAAAATACCTCTTTCCAGCCCAATGGTATAATCATTTAGCAGTTGCAAAATTTCGCCTAAAATATGCCAGCCTGAACAGATCTTCCAAGATTTGTGTGAGTTTAAATAGCAAAGCAGCAGGTAGTAGATATTGGTTTTTAAAAATAGAACCATGAAATCAAATTAAAATCTGTCTAGTAAGGAAATATATGACAAACATTTTTATATGGAATATAAAAAATAAAACACAATCAGTGAAGCTCCAGGAATGTTTATATTTTCTCTAAAACATATATAGATGACTTCCTTCCTTCCTTCCTTCCAGCCTGACTTCCTTCCTTCCTTTCTTCCTTCCTGCCTTCCTCCCTTCCCTCCCTTCACTCACCTTTCTTTTTTTCTTTTCTTTTCCTTCCTTCCTTCCTTCCTTCCTTCCTTCCTTCCTTCCTTCCTCCCCCCTTTTCCTTTCCTTTCCTTTCCTTTCCTTTCCTTTCCTTTCCTTTCCTTTCCTTTCCTTTCCTTTCCTTTCCTTTCCTTTCTTTTCTTCTCTTTCTCTTTCTCGTTCACAGGATTTCACTTTGTCACTCAAGTAGGATGGAGTGCAATGGCCCAACCTTGGCTCACTGAAACCTCCACCTCCCAGGCTTAAGCTATCATCCAACCGTAGCAACCTCAAGTTGGGGACTACCAACCCCCAAGTTGGAAGTATGTGCCACCAGGCCCAGCTAAATTTTGTGTTTTCTGGTAGATAGGCAGTTTTTACTGTGGTGCTCAGGCTGGTCTTGAACTCCTGAGTTCAAGTCATCCACCCACCTTGGCCTCCCAAAGTGCTAGGATTATAGGCATTAGCCATTGTGCCTGACCAGAAGTATATATAGACTTTCAGTAAGTGATTGTGAAAATGAAAATTAACCAGTTGTGTGGTTTGTAGACATGTTATAAAAGCTTCAATTCCCCGAGATTGTTACCTTTTCCATTCTTATTAAAAAGTATAACTTTCATTCTTTTGGCTGATTTTAAATAATTTTTAAGGGCCATGAGTTGTAATTTATTTATGCTAAAATCTAGGAGAGAGAGAGAGAAAAATCAAGGAGGGGGAGCTGTTTATTGAAAACAGAAATATTGCATATCTACATTGTCACTGTAAATAAAATTTCATGATATTTTTCTGCTGCCATAACTATTTCAACTAAGTGTATGATTTTAGTAGCATTATGCCAAAACATAATAATTGTGTTTAATTAATTAAACCCTTAATTACAATATGTGTGTCAACATCATTCTTTTTTTTTTTTGAGACGGAGTCTTGCTCTGTCACCCAGGCTGGAGTGCAGTGGCCGGATCTCAGCTCACTGCAGCCTCCGCCTCCCGGGTTTATGCCATTCTCCTGCCTCAGCCTCCCGGGTAGCTAGGACTACAGGCGTCCACCACTTCGCCCGGCTAGTTTGTTGTATTTTTTAGTACAGACGGGGTTTCACCGTGTTACCCAGGATGGTCTCGATCTCCTGACCTCGTGATCTGCCCGTCTCGGCCTCCCAAAGTGCTGGGATTACAGGCTTGAGCCACCGTACCCGGCCAACATCATTCTTGATTTATTTATTTAGCAGTTTATTTAATCATGAGCTATATACTTCAGACTGATTATTCTGTTCATAGATTGTATTTTGCTTTTGTGATTTGTTTGCATAATAATTCCACACATTTTCCCATTAAAATTAAAGAATTAAAACTTAGTCACATAAGGTCATCTGCAATTTACAGGGACAAAGAACAATAATAAAATTTTAAAAAGCAGAAGATGATACAATATAAGCAGCCTGTACTAGGCAATTTAAACATTTTATTTTAAAGAAATATTGCTTTGTCTTCTTCACTACAGTTCCCTTGAGAGTGAGTGGTGTGTTAAGTAAAATATGGAGAGAAGGAAAATAAAAATAATAGACCATTACAACCATAGAGAATGTAGAGAAGCAAAATGCACCTGATCCATACAAAATGCTTTTGTGAGAATTAAAGGACCACAAGTTCTCCCTGACTTAGCCTGTCCCAGCTGCACATTCAGCCATTAAGTAATGACTGGAGATGCAATGAGAAAAGGAAATCTATCCTAAAGGTTTTACTGCAATGATTGATTTTGGCTTTTACAACCAAACTTCAAAAGGTTTGGTAAGGAATTGATTTTACGTAAGCATTTCCTTTTTATCCTGCTGAATGAATACCCATTTCGGAATGTACTGAAGATTTTTGAACGTTCAGCTCAAATCATGCAGCAAAATACATTTTGAAGGAGATCATCCCTGAAAAAGCTAATGTAAGTCCAGAAGAGGTTAGAATTTGAAATACAGAATATTGTATTTTGAATCTCCAAAACCATGTTGGGTCATGTGTAGATTACTGAACTCTCTCTCTTTTCTGTTAGTGAACTGTTCATTCTCTGGGGCGGTGGGGGGGGGGGGGGACAGAAAGTCAGACTGTATTCCAGACTGTATTATAAATTCATAAAATGTTGCTTAAGAGAAATGATAATAAATCAGAATATGAACCTGTACATGTCAGTCAGTCAGTGAGGATGATTTTAAAAAGGCAGCACAGCAATGCACTCCACTGAAGACCAAAGTAGATGGATAATAGACGTGACCCAGTAGGGTACTTATTCTATATTCTGGCACTCTTAATAATAAACTGATTGATGTAATTCATCCAATCTTTTATTAAACAATTATTTAATCTCTACTATGTGTCCTATGCACAGTAGATATACTAGGAAAAAAGAAGACAAAGTGTTTGCCTTCATAAATTTACACTGCAGCAGGAAAAAGTAGAAAAGTTACATGAATTTAATAATATATATATTTTTATTTCCAGCTGCAAAGAAATGAAACACATGAATGAAGTAGCAAGTGACCAGTGACTAGATGGGTAGAGGACAATATTAGTGTGGTTACAGAAAATGTTCCTAAAGAAGTAAAACTTGAGCTGAGATCTAATTGATGAAAAGAAAACACTCATGCCACAATGCAACATATGTGTCTCCTAAGAGGGGAAAGAAGAACCAGCAAGTTCAAAAGCCCTTCAATAATAATACCTCTGCCACATTCAAAGGAAGAAAAGAAAGAAAGAATAGGAAAAAAAAAAGGAAGAAGAAAAGAAGGAAGAGAGGGAGGAAGAGAGGTAGGGAGGAAAGAAGGAAGGAAGGATGGAAGAAGGAAGGAAGGAAGGAAAAAGAAAGAAAGAAAGAGGGAAAAAGAGAAGGAAGGAAGGGGAGAAAGAAGGAAAGAAAGAAGGAAGGAAGAAGAAAAAGAGAGAAAAAAAGAAACACAAAAGGAGAGGAGAGGCAGGGAGAGGAGGGGAGGAAGGGCAGAGAAGGGAGGAAGGGGAGGGGAGAGGAGGAAGGGAGGAAACAGGGAGGGAAGGAAGAAAGGAAGGAAGGAAGGAAGCGAGGGAGGGAGGGAGGGAGGAAAGAAAGTAAGGAAAAAAGGCCGAGTCCTGGAACCAAGACAACGTGGATGAATTGTATGGACTCAGATCAGAGACCGGAAGGGGCAGATCACATAGGTTTTGTGGGTCATTGTAAAGTTTCTGGGTTTAGTTCACAGCGTAATTGGAAGCTATTACAAAGTTTTAAGCAAGGGAGTGCTAAATTTGATTAAGATATGAGAAGATCATTTGGATGTAATTTGGAGAATTAATAGAAGATGCACCACAAAAGAGGTAGGAGTGAAGTAAAGATAAAATTTGGGAGGTTGTTAGTCTATTTTCTAGGGTTTTATCACTGAAGATACTGAGAGGTTGTCTGAGTTGAGATTTATATTGGAGTTACAATTGACACAACTTCCTGAGAGTTGTGCATGTGGAATGTTATACTGCAAAATAATCCATCCTATTTAGTGTTCTGACTTTAGCAACTGGAAAAGTGGTGTTATTTACTGCGATAGGGAAGATGAGTGAAGAAAAAGTTAAAGGAGGAAAAATGAGTTTTACTTTAGATATATTAAATTGGCATGTATACTAAATATTGAAGGGGGATGGAGAAGCAATTGGATACATTTGCCGCAAAGTCTGGAGAAGAGATGAGAATTCAGCATAGAGGTGAAGACATACATGGGAGTACTTCACATGGAGAGGAGACGTAAAGACATTTGACTGGATTAGATCAACTAAGGAAAGATAATAGTTAGAGAAAAAGGACTCAGAATACTGAGTACTTTACTACAATGTGGTCTAAGGACAAAAAGCCAGCAAAGAAGGCTTGTAAAGAATAGTCCATGAAGAAGAAACACCATGAGAACATGGTATCAATGAGTCTAGAGAATAAAGTTTCAAAAAGAAAATAATGCTTCCTTCTCCCACATTTCTGACAAGTAAGATGGAGAGAGAAAGTCAACAACTGAATCTGGTAAAATGAAATCTTATTTAAATATTTTCAGTGGAGTTCGGTGGAATAACAATCCAGATTGGAGAAAGTCAAGAATGGAATGAGGAAGATTAATAAGAGCAAATACTGACAATATTTTAAAGCAGTTATCTGTGAGGGAGAACAGATCAGTGGAACAGCACCTAGAGAGTAAAAGTGGACAATGTTATATATTTATTTTTATGCCTTTAACAAACCATATCCATTATGTAACCTTATTATTACAGCAGTCTTCACACATATTCTGCCGTGTTCGTGTCAATATATTTTACCTATAGAAGTATATATAACACATTGTCACCTCATTGCTTCAGTACTTCGGACATTTTATTATGACAACACCTACCCTGTTTGAATTCTCATTTAGACTCATGTTTCTCATGGTAAATGGAAATTTATTAATCCCTATGCTTTAGTGTCTAGGTAGTTGCTGGCATAGAGCAACCACTAAGTTCTGGCTGAATGAGTAAATGAATAATTTATTAGTAAGTTTCCTGAGTAATGCTCCCACTAACATTTAGATATACCTTGTGATGACTGGAAAATCTATGGTAACACCAATCCATGTTAGTCAAAAGACCACTGATGTGGAAAAGAAATGCTCCTGCTAAGAAGGGACAGTGAGTTCACTCTACAGGGAAGGATAGTGAAGGATCATGATGATAACTTTATCCAAAAAGCAGCACAGAGATCATCAACCCTGGTTATATCCCCCATTTGATGGTAGCATTAGAGTTGAAATTATAACCATGAATATAAACTTGTATGATGATGACTCTTATAGGAAGACCTTCAGCTCACTTTTCTCTGATACTGCATTGCCAGAATCTCAAACTTCCAACAGCTATCTTCACTAAGTTGTAAAGTTTACATTAACATGTTGCACAGTCTTTCTTTGCATCTTCTCTGGGTACCCAAGCTTATTATTTATAAGCATAAGTATATATAATAATTTCGATCTCCTGACTCAATTAATTGTTTTGTTCAATTAAGTTAGGCTTTTCAATCTAATATTGAATCCCTAACTTCTTCATTCCAATGTCAACATATTTGTCAAGACTTTTATTCTTATTCAAGTGGCATGTGATCTCAATAGAACTCCAATTCAGTGTATCTCTAAGTTTTTTGCATCTATGGGTAGTTTCGTCCATGAAATATTTCTATCATTTCCACTAGATTCATTAGTGAATAAAGTCCCAAACCCCTGATTGATATTTACAATCCATTGCAATACACCTTTAGATTTTTTCACCTAAGATGAGGAGTTAACATTTATTCAAACAAACAAACAAACAAAAAAATAGGAAAATGTACTCCTAGCTTCCCCTGTATTACTACTATACAGTAGAGCTCATGAATGAAAATTATTTCATGAAATTCAGGGCAGTGCTTGCTACAGAGCAAGAGTAGAGTTACCATGAGAATTAAGCTCCAGAATTCCCCATTTGCACGGTTCCTTCTAAGATTCTGAGGATGGAGAAATTGTGTATTCACAATTTTGAGTTCTTATTTAATTTTATTTAAAAGAGATTAGCAAAACGGACAAGCTGCAGACTCATTGACTTGGATCAGCCTTAATGTTAGGCCTGCTATCCAAACCCAAGATATTTTTGTCCTACAAAATGCTCATAATACACTTTAAATCATATATTGTAGCCAATCTCTTTTTCCTAGCTAGTTGTTTTCCTCAACTGTATCTTCAAGGGTATGTGCTCCTTGAAATAATATTCCGTGTACATTTTCTAATTTGTTGGCTCATACAGAGGTCTAACTCAAAGTGTGTCTATTTAAATGAATAAAATATTATCAACTGAGGTGTATGGCTGAAACTTCATTCCTTTAGAATATAATGCAAATACATCTGAGAGGAATAACCACCTTGACAACTTTTATGTAGGGATAGAAATGTATTTAAATGCAAACGTCTAGGTTGAATAAAATCTAATTTACTTTTTAAAAGGTCCTTGAATTGTGCCATGAAAATTAATATCCCATGAAAATTAAAAGTTCCAAGCATCTCAATGTTTTCACTTGTTTGTATTAATCTTGTTTTAATGGGAGGACTGGTTTGCAGTTTTACTTCCTCTTCTCAGTATCAGTACTTATTTTTCATGTACTGTGTAATGCACAGCATTAAAACATGTCACTGAGATTCATAGCAAATCTAGTGATCACAACAATGATCTTAGCTTTCCTCTGTAATGTCCAGCTACCACTGATATTTTGTCATATCACATTCTTTTTCAAGTGTAATGGATCATCCACCAGATTTTTATCCTATTAGGAAAATTACTGTAAAGCACAGTGCATGCTCTAGCTAGCACTAGCAGTACTTATTTGAGTTCCTTATATAGAACAGAAAACATTGTCTAAACCCAAGTTTTTCTGCCTGATTTTTTTAAACTAAAAGCAGCTTTACCTATTCCAGTCATCAATCTAAAAAGGCAGATGCTTTCTATTGAAATTCCACTGGGAAAGTTAGTTTTTTTAATAGAATGTCATTTCTACTGCTTAAACAAATAGCTAATTTTATCTTCTTTTAAATGTCCATTATATCTATTTTTGTGATATATCTTTTTCCTGGTATGTGATTCTTAGCCCGTCTCCTGAGGCAATTTTGCAATGGAAATAATTCTGAAAAAAATCTAATAAATAAATAAAGTGCTTGGAGGTTCACTAAGGATGATTGAGGAAAGTGAGAACTTGAAAAAGTTCCGTTTCTGTTCACAAAGTGTCTATTCCTATGGGACTAGTGGTTTTGTTTGACTCCAAAATGATTACCAGAGTGAAACTGGGTTAATTTTATTTTGGGAAGTAAGAACATAAAGTGACAACTAAATTAGAGCCAGCACATTTTCACTTATGTAAAAAAGAAATGCTCGGTATTAGTTTTGATAAAAGAAATATCTCATTGGGACTTTAGAGATGAGGAGATGACATAATCTTTGCAAACATGTCAGAGATAAAAGTTGTGTTTTAAACATTTTCATTTGACCATCAGTGGGAAGGTTCCTGATTTTTCTGGAGGAGTGCTAATCTTGTTACATAAGGCAATATGTTACCTGATTGTGACCTCCCAACTATAAGCACTTCTATCAAAACAATTTAGCTTTGTGAATTAAGGCTTGATATTAATAATCCATGACATCAATTCCCATTTCAGCTTAAGACTTGGTGATGCAGATGTTTTACAAATAATAACTCTCAAGAAGACTTTCCTACTGAAGTCTTTTGGACAAAACTCTTCTTTGACCAAACTCAGCTAACTCCTGCCCATGATGGAGCATTTAAAACATCCCTAGCCAGAGAGCAATCGCCCATTCCAGCAGGCTGAATTTGAGTGTGTGACAATCTCACCATGGAGGGCTACAGCGCTCTATCTCCAAGTAAATTGAAAGGCAGTCTAGGCCATAAAGACTGCAATTCTTAGGTGAATCTTAGTGCTAAACTAGCCCCAGAGACAGTGGACTCAAAGTAGGGGTAACATATGATGTACCGAGACACTAGCTGGGACAAGCAAGGGATTGCTAGGATCGCCCTTACCCTAACTCTACACTGCACAGAACACAACTCCAATAGATACCCCTTCCTTCCACTTGAGGAGAGGAGACAGAAGAGAGGTGAGGACTTTATCTTGCACGAGAATACCAGCTCAGCCACAGCAAGGTAGGGCACCGGTCAGAGTTGCAAGACCCCCATTCCAGGTCCTAGCTCCCAGATGACATTTCTTATACACACTAGGCCAGAAAGAAACCCACTGCCTTGAAGAAGAAGATCCAGTCCTGGCAGGATTCATCACCTGCTAACTGAACAGATGTTGGGCCCTGAATAACCAGGAGTGATACCCAGGTACTACATCAAGGGCCTTGGGTGAGCCTCTGAGACTTGATGCTTCATGTGGGACTCAGCACACTACCAGCTATGGTGGTTACATGGCAAGACTTGTTCTTGAGAAAAGCAGAGAGAAAAGTAAAAGGAACTTTATTTTACACCTTAGGTACCAGCATGACCACAGGTGGATAGAGCGCTAAGTGGGCTCTTAGGGTTTCAGATTTCAGGACTTGACTCTTGGACAGCATTTATGGACCTGCCTTGGGCCAGAGGGAAGCCCACTGCTCTGAACAGTGATTCCCTGGCCAGGTAGCACTCCTGACAAAATGACTTAAGAGACCTTGGGACTTAAGGGAACATCAGCAGTAGTTTGGCAGTAGTCCTCGTGGCCTGGGGGGTGGTTGCTATGGGGTGAGGCTCCTCTGCCTTTGGAAGAGAGGGAAGAGTGGGACGGGCTGCATTTTGTGGCTTGGGTGTCAGCTCAGCTGCAATATGATAGAACACCAGGTAGACTTATAAAGTTTTGACACTAGTCCCTGACTATCAGATGGTACTTCTGGATCTACCTGAGGCCTGAGGTACCACTTAAAGCAGACACAGCTTAGATCATAGGACACAAGTCCTTTCAAATATCTGGAAATCATTCCCAAGGAAGACAGCTACAAATAAGCCCAGGCACTAAGATTGTAATAAATACTGAACTCTTCAATGCCTGGACATTGAAGAACATCTAGTAGCATCAATACCATCCAGGAAAACGTGACCTCATTAAATTAACAAAATAAGGCATGAAGGTAAAATCCTCAGGAAACAGAGATATGTGACCTTTCAGACAAAGAATTCAAAATAGCTGTGTAAAGGAAACTCAAATTCAAGATAACACAGGGAAGGAGTTCAGAATTCTATGAGATAAATTTAACAAATAGATTGAAATAATTAAAAAGGATCAAACAGAAATTATTGAGCTGAAAAATGCAACAGGTATACTGAAGAATGCATCAGAGTCCTTTAATAACAGAATTTATCAAGCAGAAGAAAGAATTAGTGAGCTTGAACACTGCCTACCTGGAAAAAAAAAATGAAGCCTAGAAAATAGGCTCAAAAGGGTAAATCTAAGAGTAATTTACCTTAACAAGGAGGTAGAGAAAGAGATAGGAGTAGAATGTTTATTCAAAGGGATAATAACAGAGAACTTCCCAGACCTAAAGAAAGACATCACTATCCAAATACAAGAAGATTATAGAATATCAAGAAGATTTAACCCAAAGAAGACTAACTCAAGGCATTTAGTAATCAAACCCTTCAAGGTCAAGGATAAAGAAAGAATCCTAAAAATGTAGTAAAAGAAAAGAAACAGCTAGCATACAATGGAGCACCAGTTATCTGGCAGCAAACTTTTCAGAATCAACCTTACAGACCAGTAGAGAGTAGCATGACATATTTAAAGTGCTGAGGGAAACAAACAAACAAGCAAACAAACTTTTACCCTAGAATAGTGTATTCAGTGAAAATATCCTTGAAGAAATAAAGCCTTTCCCAGAAAACAAAACCTGAAGGATATTATCAATACCAGACCGATCCTATAAGAAATGCTAAAGACCGTACTTCAATCAGAAAGAAAATGACATTAATAAGTCATACATAATCACTTGAAGTACAAAACTCACTGGTAATAGTAAGTACACAGAAAACCACAAAATACAGCACTGTAACTGAGGTGTGGAAACTACTTTAATCCCAAGTAGAAAGACTAAATGATGAACCAATCTAAAATCATAACTACAACAACTTTTCAAGAAATAGTACAATAAGATATAAATAGAAGCAACAAAAAGCTAAAAAGTAAGTGGGACAATGTTAAGGCATACAGTTTTTATTAGTTTACTTTTTGCTTGCTTGTTTGTTTATGCAAATAGTGTTGTTATCAGGTTAAAATAATGGTTTATAAGATAGTATTTACAAGCTGTATGATAACTTCAGACCAAACAACATACAATGGATACACAAAAAACAAAAGGCAAGAAACTAAATAGTATCCCCAGAGAAAATCACCTTTACTAGAGGCAGAAAGGAAAGGAAGAAAGAAGGAAGAGAAGACTATAAAACAACCAGATAACAAATAATAAAATAGCAAGACAAGTCTTCACTTATCAATAATAATATTGAATGTTAATGGACTAAACTCTCCATCAAAAGACATAAACTGGCTAAATGGATAAAAAAATCAAGACCAATTGAGCTGTTGCCAACAAGAAACACACATTGCCTATAAAGACAAGCATACACTGAAAATAAACGGATGGAGAAGGAAATTCTATGCCAACGGAAACCAAAAAAGTGTAGAAGTTGCTATACTTACATTAGACAAAATAGAATTCAACACAAATACTATAAGAAGAGACAAAGAAGGTCACTATAAAATGATAAAGGGATCAATTCCGCAAAAGGATATAACCATTTTAAATATATATGCAGCCAACACTGGAACAACCAGATATAAAGGAAGTGTTATAAGAGCTAAAGAGAGAGATTTACCTGGAGATTTCAAAACCCCACTTTCAGCATTAGATAACACTTCTAGACAGAAAATCAACAAAGAAATACCAGATTTAATGTGCACTATACACCAAATAGATTTAATAGATATGTACAGAACATTTCATCCAAGAACTGCAGAGTACACATTCTTTTTTCCTCAGCACATGGATCATTCTCAAGGATAGGTCATAGCTTAGGTCACAAAACAAGTCTTAAAACATTCAAAAAACTTGAGATAATATCAGCATCTTTTCAGAACACAATGGAATAAAACTATAAATTAATAATAAGGAACTTTTGAAACTATAAAAATACACGGTAATTAAACGATATACTCCTGAAGGTCCAGTGAGTCAATGAAGAAATTAAGAAGGAATTGAAAAAAATCTTGAAACAAATGATAATAGAAATAAAACATACCTAAATCTATAGGATACAGCAAAAGCAGTACTAACAGGGAAGTTTATAAGTGCATACATCAAAAAACAAGAGACACTTCAAAAAAAAATCTAATGATGCATCTTAAAGAACTAGAATAGCAAGGGAAAACCACACCCAAAATAAGTAGAAAATGAATAATAAAAATCAGAGCAAAAAATAAATTAGATTGAGATGAAGAAAACAATACAAAAGATCAATGAAAGAGAAGTTAGTTTTTTAAAAAGTTAAACAAAATGGACAAACCTTTTGTCAGACTAAGAAAAAAGATAGAAGATATGAATAAATAAAATCAGAAATGAAAAAGGAGACTTTATAACTAATACTGCAGTAATTCAAATGATTATTAGTGGCTACTGTGAGCAACTATATGCTAATACATTGGAAAATCTAGAGGAAATGAACAAATTCCTAGATACATAACAACCTACCAAAATTGAACCATGAAGAAATCCAAAACCCGAATAGATCAGTAAAAGCAGCAAAATGGAAGCCATAATAAAAAGTCTCCCAGTAAAGGGCTCAGGACCTGGTGGCTTCCCTGTGAAAGCCTGGGACCTGGTGGCTTCCCTGAATTCTACTAAACATATAAAGAAGAACTAATAAATACTGATCCTATTCAAACGATTCCAAAAAACAGAGGAGAAGGGAATACTTGAATACTTCTAAACTCATTCTATGTGGCCAGTATTACCATGGTATAAATACCAAATAAAAACACATCAAAAAAAGAAAACTACAGGCCAATATCTTTGTTAAATATTGATGCACCAAAATGATGGTAGCCATTAGAAAGGGTTCTGTGCTTCCCTGCAAAACGCCTTTTCTAGTATTGTTATTATCATTCTCACCACCCTTTATATATGGATGGAAATTTGTGATTGGCAGCACATTTCAGAAGTAAATTAAGTAATTTGTTTCTCAACAAATCTGTAATGCAGAGATAACTTCTCTATTAGTCACTGAAGTATATTTTTGGAAAACTGGTGATGAAATCTTCAATAAATTAGCATATAAAGTCTGGCTTTCAGCTGGGCTGGTGGCTCATGCCTATAATCCCAGCACTTTGGGAGGCCAAAGCTGGAAGATTGCTTGAGGCCAGGAGTTCAAATAATTTACCCAATTAGCTAGTTATTATCTTCTATTACTGTAGAAACCAATGGTCTTCTTTGATTCAGAGAAAATAGATTATAATAGCAATTAATGCCTGAAGCTAGTTATTCCTAGAAGGGCTAGCCCTTGGCTGTTGCAGCCTGGTGGGCCTCTGGGCCTGTTAATTAATAGCTAGTCATTAACTACACTGTGTTTTACCATTAAAGAGTTTCATGCTTCCTTTTCTGACTTATTTTGAACATAAATACCACTTGCCTTGTAACAAACACTACTTGAAAACATTGTCACATGGGATTTATTTCTTTACTTAAGAATTTTTTAAAAACGAAGGCAAACCTTACGCATTTAAACCAGAGGTATAAATGGAAGCAGTACAGACTTCTAGAATCAAGGTAAAAGAAAGTAAACCCACAGTGATCCGGTTGTTTTGCTAATGCATATCATGATGCTACCAGGCCACACTGACCTTTCCTGCTCTGATTTGCAGTTGTTCCATGAAAAGGTCAAATCATGGCCCTGTTATAAACCAATTGCATACTCCTGGAAACATAGGACAGGGATTGACAATCTAAGAGTACCAGATGCATTCCCCTACATGGTTTAGCTCAGCGAGGGTGGAAATTCCTCCTACTTAATAAAGTTAAATCTTCCTCCTTAGCTATTGTCCCTTTTGGGAAAATGTAACATTGATTGGCAGCTTGGGAAGGATTGCGATTTTATGCATTATACATAACGCTGGAGATTAAATAGACAGACAACCTCCCTGGGCTGTTAGAGAAGGCTAGACTGTGTGCTTATTGGTATTTCACAAGGAGTTTCATGTTGACTTTGGAAAAAAAAAATGGCTGTCTATTTCAGGTTTCATATTAAGTGAAGGATTGCTCTGAAAATTATTTAATCCCTACCCTTACCAAAACCAAACAAAAAAGAAAACAAGAGAAAGAAAAAGATTAAAACTGTTTATTTTGCTGTTTTCAGTAGAAAACACAGATAAATAACCATAAAAGTACAGCTACAGTTTTAACACCAACTATATATCAGCATAATCTGGGGAGTATTTTATTAAAAATATGAATTCCAAGGCACCAATTCTGGCTGATGCTGAAATACATCCATGAGTAGCAACCATTGAATTCTAAAATGAGGAACAGAAAACTAAAGCTTGTCAATAAGTAGAATTGCCATGACTACAGAATTTATTGCAGGATGCTATGTAATTGTAATAACGAGAGTTTTAAAAAAGTAGAGAAGACACTGACAATAAAGATGCTAGTTAAAAATAAATATGTAATTTCAAAAATGCAGCATTGAATGCTAGGCCACCAAAAGGGATAACACCGGAAGGCAGAGAGAGAGAAAGAGAAAGAAACAGACTGAAAGATCAGTCTGTACTTGTGATAGTCAGATTTTTGTGTCAACTTGGTTAGGTTACAGGTTTCCAGTTATCCAATCAAACACTAATGTAGGTGTCGCTGTGAAGATATTTTGTAGATGTAATTGATGTTCATAAAGCAGCTTACTCCAGAAAATCTAAGTGGGCCTCATTCAATCAGTTGAAAGGTTTTAAGAGCAGAAATGAGATTTTTCAGCAGAAGGAATTCCACCTACAGGCTGTAGCTTCAGCCTGTTCTTTCTGCCAGCCTGCCCTGTGGTTTTTGGAACTGCCTACGATCTCATAACCCAATATCTTGCAGTAAATCTCTCAATATACATCTCTTACTTGTTGTGTTTTTTCTGGATGAACTTTGATACACAAATGCAAGACTATTCACTCATGCCTACTCACAGAAAACATTCTCTGGTTTTAAAGAAATCAGTTTCCATCAGGACTCTATTTTGTATTAGGGTCCCTGAAATCCTGATTCATACTGTATATGTGATTGTTCTCCAAAAGGTGACATTTTCATGGAATACCTGTGGGAATGATGGAACCTGGTATTGTACAAATCTGCATTGCTCAGGCCTCCTGGAAGTTTATTAAATATAATTGCCTATAGAAAATAAAGGGAAAATATTCCTTACCTAGAAGGGAGAATCTCATTATTCTCAACTGATCAACTCCTTGTCTTAATAATATTAGAAATCAAAATTTTCTTTTAAGTAAAATGATAAATATACAGGATCCCTTATTACTAAGTTAATCAAGTTGCTGGTTTTCAGAGAAGACAATCTAAGGGTACAGTGTTTTATCAAGGCTCATTTTTTTCAGGTTGTTCCACATGTGACAGGAAGTTGCTAAAGTCTCAGTGTAACACCCACCTGTTCTGTGGAGCTTCCCCAAATGTCACAGTTGGTCCAACTGTGGATTAAACATATTTTAAAAATAATTGCATTAAAAACACCATAAAAGATAATAAAATAAAAATAAGATAACTATTTACATAGCATTTACAGTGTACAAGGCATTATAAGTAATCTAGAGATGATTTAAAGTTTACAGAAAGATGTGTGTAGGTTATATGCAAATACTACATTTTATATAAGGAATTTAATTTTTCTTGGATTTTGGTATCCATGGGGAGATCCTGGAAACAATTCCCTAAGGATACAGAGGGACAACTTTACTCTATTTCTATGGCTTTCGACATTCCTAACTTTCTTCCTATATTCCTTTCATATTTCAAAATGTAGCACTAGCAGTTGATAATGGGCATTATTGATTTTCTTATAATTTGCATGTGCATTCTTTAATATTTCTTAAGCATATGATTCATGTGCTATAGCCTCTCATAGCTCATGTATCACACACAGCTCTATGCATTGTTTCTTTAAAAAACTACTAATAAAATTATATTTACATTAGAATATTTGATGACATCAATGATATCAATATATAAAGTATAGAATATTTAAGATAAACCTTTTAAATTCAAATAATTTCTAAATATTCAGAAGGGTCTCAATAATTATTTGTATCATGTATAAAATCCTATAGGAGTAACTCAATCTTTCATAATTTTTTTCTGCTCCACTTTCAGTAATAGAGGTTTAGGCAGATCTTTTTCTTTCTGGACAAACTGTTTTTATTAAACATTTCCCTTCAGGAGAAAGCAGTCCTCTAATTTAACAGACAGGGATTATAATAAGTTGTTCCCTAAATGCATGGTGATTTAATATTAACATTTATATTCACTCATTTATTTAAGAAACAGTATTGAACATCTATGAGGTTTAAGATATTGTTCTAGGAATTCTACACAGGCAAAAAACACTGCCCTTACAGAGCTTATATTACAATGAGGAAATAGGATGTAGATTATAAAATAAAGGAGTAAATGTTATAGGCATTAGAAGGCCATAGTGTTGTGGGGGTAAAGCAAGGAGGACGATAGGAATTGCAGGAGGCAGGAGCAGGGTAAGAATAGGCTGGTAGTGTGTAATTTTAAACACAGTAGAGAAAGCAGAGGGTGAGTTTCCACTGAAAAAGTAATGTTTGACCAAAGACATAAAGGAAATGAAGATGTGAACTATGTAAAAATCTTCCAGAAGAGAATTGCAGTCAGAGGAAACAGCCTCGGGCAGAAAGTGTCAGAAGCATTAGGAGAATAGCATAGCTGGGGAAGTCAGTGACAGGGAAGAGAAACAGAAAATAAAGCTAGAGAGATGAGTGGTGCTACAATCATGTAAGGCATCAGTGTAGGTCAAGGTCAGAACATTGCCTTCAACCATAAATGTGATGCAGAACCATCAGCGAGATTTGAGCTGAGCGCTGTCAAGATCACTGTCAAGATCAGATTTAGAGTTTGATGACTGTATTTGGAACTGATGATGAGAGAGCAAGTGTGAAAGAAGACAGACAAGTTGAGAATCTATTGCCATAATCCAGGGGATGGGTTGTGCATAGACGACTGTAGAAGTGAAAGTGGTGAGAGATGGCAAGGTCTGTGTTAAAAGTAAAGCCTTTAGGATTTTCTCAAAGACCGACAATGTGCTCTAAAAGAAAATGAATCAAGGAAGGCATGAAGTTATATTTACAAAACATACTGTTACATAAGATATGTTTTGAAGACTGAAGTCACCTGTATTTTTGATGCACTAAACTCAACTTGTTATCACGAAAATTTTCTCTTGTTAGTAACACAAACCTGCTGAGTTTCAAAATCTATTAATGAGTGTCGTAAAACGAAACTTACATTAACACCTGCCAAAGAAATTTGCTGTTAACAAAAAAGCTGTGAAATAAACTTTAAAAATCTCAATCCATTCTGTTTATTAAATAGGCTAAAAAGCAGCCACACATTGGAGCTGGCTTGAATCAGCTGGGGAGAGCCGACTCTGTGCAGTTCTCCCCAATTTGGTGTATAGTGACGTCACCCGATAGCTTGAAATTGGCTTTGCTGGAAATATTGACATCTATGGAAATTGTCAAATGCTGCAAACCCAGGTTTGTTTGTTTTTTAGTCCTTCCAGTGAACTGGTTGTTAATCATTTACCAATACAACAATGCTAGCAATAAGAACAAAAACGATTGAATCTTAATATTCAATTAAGATGAATTTTAAAAGAACTGTAGAACTGTGTTCACTTTTTTTCCTAAAGTTATAGATCACTTATTTGTGTTGCATGAGGCCTTTAAGTAATAAAAATACACTGGTTATTTCAAGCCATTTTTATTACTATTTTCAGACTGTTCTGGCGAACAGCATTTAACAAAGATGGGTGAGGAATAACAAATAACATTATCTCTAAAATCTGAAAAATCTCGATATTTACTATTCTGTGAACTCTTGTTGTAAGTTGTATTAAAACACAGTTGTTTCATCTTTAAGACAGGGAAAACACCATCTTTAGAACACTATTGTGGAAACTTAGTAAATTGGTAAATTTCGTATCTGATAGTAGGCACTCAGTACATAACTGTTCTTTCCTCTCTTCTCCTTGAAAACCCTCCTCCCCCTCCAACTACTCACCTCCTTGATTAGCAGGGCTTGACTTCAGAATAATTGAACTAGTCTCCTTATTAGAAAGGATTTCTTCTTTTAGTTTTTCTTGTTTTCCACATTTTTAAAACAAACCGTATTGAAGTATATTTGAGATATATACGTATATGTGTATATATATATATACACACATATATATAAAATAAACTGCACCACTTAACGTGTAGAACTAAATAAGTGTGATAGGCATGCACACCTACAGAACCCCAGCCACAATCATGACAAACAACACTGGCATCACCCCCAAAGTTTCCTCTTTTAGTAGTCATTCTTTCTCTCTACCACCAGTCCCCAGACAATACTGGTATGCTTTCTTTTTTTTTTTTTTTTTTGAGACGGAGTCTCGCTCTGTAGCCCAGGCTGGAGTGCAGTGGCCAGATCTCAGCTCACTGCAAGCTCCGCCTCCCGGGTTCCCGCCATTCTCCTGCCTCAGCCTCCCCAGTAGCTGGGACCACAGGCGCCGCCACATCGCCCGGCTAATTTTTTGTGTTTTTAGTAGAGACGGGGTTTCGCCGTGTTAGCCAGGATGGTCTCGATCTCCTGACCTTGTGATCCTCCCGTCTTGGCCTCCCAAAGTGCTGGGATTACAGGCTTGAGCCACCGCGCCTGGCCTGCTTTCTATCACTATACAAATTTTCCAGTTTCTAAAATTTTATATAAGGGGAATAATAAAGCATCCACTCTTTTGTGTCTGATTTCTTTTGCTTATTATAATATTTTTAATATTCATCAGTGTATGAGAGTTCCCATTTTTTCCCCATCTCCTTAACACTTGGTATTTTAATTCTTTCAAATTTTAACCATTCTAACACTTGTAAGGTTCTTTTTTCCCAATAACTAATGATGTTGAACATCTTTGGACATGTGTAATGGACATTCCTGAGTTTTTAAAAGAGGTGCCCTTTGATTTTATCTTTTATCTGTTTTTACTTGTTTTTATTTTTATTTTTATTTATTTATTTTTGAGACAGAGTCGCTCTCTGTTGCCCAGGCTAGAGTGCAGTGGCACGATCTTGGCTCACTGCAAGCTCCGCCTCCTGGGTTCACCCCGTTCCCCTGCCTCAGTCTCCCGAGTAGCTGGGAATACAGGTGCCCGCCACCACATCCGGCTAATATTTTTTGTATTTTTAGTAGAGACGGGGTTTCACTGTGTTAGCCAGGATGGTCTCGATCTCCTGACCTCGTGATCCAGCTGCCTCGGCCTCCCAAAGTGCTGGGATTACAGGTGCGAGCCACTGTGCCCGGCCTTGTTTTTATTTTTTTATCTTTACTTTTACTATATCGTTTGACTTATTTAAAGATTAATTTTTTCTTTAGTTTCCTAGTTTCCTAAAGAGGGAACCTGAATCATTACATTCAGTAGTTTCTTATTTTCTAATATATATGTATTATAGAGGTTGGGTATGCAGTCTCTATAAATGCCAGGAGGTTAAAAGATGGTTAATAGTATCATTATTTCGGCTACTTGTTTTCTTCTTTTTTTAAAGGAAATGCTGAGAAAGGTGTGCTAATGTTTCAAAATATAATTATTAGACTTCTGATTTCCCCTTTGAGCTCTGAATATCTGTTATTAGGCACATCCCATATATAATTTTATTTTCCTGATTTATTGGCACTTTTATTATTATTAGGTGTTCTTCCTTGTCTTAGTAATTTTCCTGTCTCACAGTCTATTTTGTCTGAGAGGACTTCAAAAAGTTTGTAGAAAAATGGAATTATTAATAATAAGATATAAATAAAATGCATATTTATTTCTCAACATAAGCTCCATCCAGTTCAAGACACTATAGGCAATGACACCAGCCATTTAGTCCATCCCTAAGGAACTGAGGGTCCTGGGAATTTACCCGAGTAAATTTAGTCTTTTTCACATTATTAACTAAAGAAAAATGGATGCCCTTTATAGTTATTTTTTAAGATTAGGAAACATAAAGAAATCAGAAGGTGGGCTGGGCGCAGTGGCTCATGCCTGTAATCCCAGCACTTTGGGAGGCCAAGGCAGGTAAATCACGAAGTCAGGAGTTCAAGACCAGCCTGACCAACATGGTGAAACCCTGTCTCTACTAAAAATACAAAAATTAGCCGGGCACGGTAGTGCGTGCCTGTAATCCCAGTTACTCAGGAGGCCGAGGCAGTAGAATCGTTTGCACCCGGCAGGCAGAGGTTGCAGTGACCCAACATGGAGCCACTGTACTCCAGCCTGGCGACAGAGCAAGACTCAGTCTCAAAAAAAAAAAAAAAAAAGTCAGAAAGGACCCAAATCAGGACTGTAAGATGGATAACTAATGATTTATAATTGAAACTCTCACAAAGTTGCCCTTGTGTAACAAGAGGAATGAGCAGAAGCAGTGGTGACAAAGGACTCTCTACTGACCCTTTACTGGCATTTTTCTGCCGAAGCTTAACTGACTTTCTTGAAATTCTCCCATCATAAGCAGATGTTATTATTCTTTGGCCTTCCAGAAAGTTAATAAGCAAAATACCTTGAGCATCCCAAAAAACTGTCACTGTGACCTTTGCTCTTGAGGGATCCACTTTTGCCTTCACTGTACCACGTTCCTCTCTTGGTAACCCTTGCTTTTATTGTGTTCAGGATTATACATAAGGTTAACGCCATGTTTTATCTCCTATTAGGAGTCTTTGAAAAAAAATGCTTCGGGTTATTGACCCCACATTTAAAATTCCCTTTGGAAGCTCTGCTCTGGTTTGCAGCTGACCTGGGTGCAACAGTATTGTCATCCATTGAGTGAAAAGTTTGCTCAACCTTAATATTTCGGTTAGAATTGTGTAAATTGAACCAGTTGAGATGTCTATGGTGTTGGCTATCATTCTGCTGTTAATTACCAGCATCTTTCAATTAGGGCACAAACAAGAGTAATATTTTTCTCATTAATTGATATGGATTGTGTGCCACTGAGGGCTTCATCTTCAACATCATCTCCTCCCCTTTTAAAATGAGTTATTCTGTTGTAAACTGCTAATTTCTTTGGGGCATTGTCCCCATAAACTTTTGGTAAACCATCAGTGATTTCATCACTCTTCTACCCAAGTTTCAGTGTAAATTTCATGTTTATTTTTGTTTTAATTTTAGTAGAGTTCATGTTGCTCTGATAGGAACTTTTTTCAAACTGACGTTTTGTCTTTAGTGTCTCAAAACAGATCCTGTTCAGACATGTTATAACAAGTTAGTACAAGTTCATTTTAGTGCAAGCAATATTTTAAAATATGTGCATTGTTTTCTCAAAATCTGCATTTTCCATGAATTTTTCAAGACACCGGTGTATAAATATGACCCGTTCAAGTTTCTTTAGCTTACTACCTACATAGTAATTTTTCCCTGCTGTTACTTTCTATTCATGTTTTGTATCTAAAGCATATCTCTTTTAAAATATGGAGTTGGACCTCGGTTTTGAGAACAATCTGAAAACCAATGGTTTTTAATTAGGTGTTACTCTACTTATCATTAACGAAAGTATTGTTTGATTTGCCACTTCACTATTTGTTTTCCATTTTCTTTGTTCATCTGTTTTTTTTTTTTGTCTTATTTTCTGTTAATCAGATTTTTTTTTTTAGTATTCAATATTCCTTCTTATTTTTGCTTTCTAGCTATGTTTGTTTTCATAATTTTTAAGGATTAGAATTACAGTGTGTATTTTAAGAGTGCAGGAATTAAATTGTTTATCCTTAACTTATCCCAATCTACTTAGAGTTAATATTGCATTTACTTCTAGTAACATATAGAAACTTTAAGGCAACATATTTCAATTTATTACTCTGTGCGGTACTTTGTGTTACTATTATGACATATATGTTATTGCTGTCTTAATATCTTGTAATTTTTCTTTTGGCAGATTTTTTTGAGAAATTAAGAAAAGAAATGCTAAACACCGAGTAACAAAATATTGTTTACACACATATTTATGACTTCCTGTGCTTATGATTGCTTTCTGAAATCCAAGTTGCCTTGTGGTATCACACCCTTCTTTGAGCATTTCCTGTAGTGCCTTTCTGCTGGCTCCAGATTCTCTCAGTTTTTGTTCATCTGAAACTTGTCAGATACAGAATTCTCTGTTGACATTCCTGTTTTTACTTGAATTATTTGAATATTTTGTTCTTTTTTTTTTTTTTTTTTTTTTTTTTTGACGCGGAGTCTTGCTCTGTGCCCCAGGCTGGAGTGCAGTGGCGCGATCTCGGCTCACTGCAAGCTCCGCCTCCCGGGTTCACGCCATTCTCCTGCCTCAGCCTCCCGAGTAGCTGGGACTACAGGCGCCCGCCACCTCGCCCGGCTAATTTTCTTGTATTTTTAGTAGAGACGGGGTTTCACCGTGTTAGCCAGGATGGTCTCGATCTCCTGACCTCATGATCCGCCCGTCTCGGCCTCCCAAAGTGCTGGGATTACAGGCTTGAGCCACCGCGCCCGGCCGAAATATTTTGTTCTAATATTCTGACCTTCATAGTTCTCCTCTTACTTGTAACTGTTCAAGAGTAAATGCTCCTCTGGCTTCTGTCATCTTTCAGATACTTTTCAGTTCCTTGAAGTAGTTGGCTTTCAAAATTGATACTGTTTTTATAATTCTTATGTGTGAAAGGGTTTAAGCAACCACTGCACTCTGCCACCATTAAAAAATCAGATGATTTCATCTTGAATCATCTTTTAAATTTTGTGCCAATGTATAGATCATACCATAAATGTTAAAAACAAAGGTGTATGAATCCTGAGAAAATGCAGTATAATGAATTTCGTTTAAATTTTAGATGTAAAAATAATCTGCTTCACAATACATTTCTTAAAACTCAGACAAAACCTTAAAACTATGGTAACATTCTCTACTGCCTTTAATTTTATTTTAAAAGGCAAGATATATTTATTTTATATGTACTTTTAAAGCTATGTATATATTTCATTGAAGAGGGATAGGAAGTGGGAAGAGCAGATGAAGTTTTTGGCAGAGATAAAAGTCTGCATGTGGAAACATTTGTTGAAGCTATTTTAAACTCCTCCTTCCTGTGGGATTCGAATGGTCTTGCTGCTAGGTTTAAAGTTCAAAAGTCAAAACTGAATGATAACTTGGCAAACCTTGCATTTACCTCTTTAGACACTGGCGTGCTCATCTATTAACAAAATGGCATTCTATGAGTTTGATGAGGTTATGAGTGAAATGAAGCTTGAATAGAGGTGATAATGGAAAAAAGTAAAGGTGATTTACATCCATAAAAGTTTTGAAATACTCCGATTAAAGGCCTTACTCTAAGTGCATCAAAACAAAGCCTGGTACTGGTGAAGGCTATTACTCTGAAATTACTGTAATTTTCTTTTCTTTTTTTTTTTTTTTGTGGGGTGGGGGAAAATAATAGTGTTATCTCAGAGAACCAAATGGTAAAAAACAAAGTCTAATGATAAATACTAAAAATTTTTTAAAGCCAAATATCTTCACACCTAATAAAATAAGTCAAGTTACACTCTGGTTTTTCTACCTTGTGAACATCTAGATGACCTTGGAAAATTCAAACTACATATTGTGTAAGTATGGAGAGGAAAATTACATGGAAAATAATTGATTTCCTATTCAACTCCTCCTCCTACTTCTTTTTCTTCTTCTTGAAGTAAGGTTTTGAAGAAAATCCTTAACATCTAATTTGTTATTTTAAATCATTTTCTCTCTAAATTTTATTTAAAAAAACATACAGAACACTGAGATATAATCTAAATTATGGATCAAGTTGTTTCAATTTAACACTTGCACTGTGGCATTTGGTCCACAATAAGCATAGATTCCAATGAGCCCTTTTATGTACTTTTCCCTTGAGTAGGCTCCATGCTGCTGCTCTCTCAGTATGGCTGCTCTCCTAGATGACATTGATGGGCCAAAGTGAATACAGAAGGCTCAGCCAGTATGTTTGGTGGCCTCAGAACCAAGCAAGAAACATGCATGGACAGGGCCTCTGGGTTCAGGCCCTTTGAAGCAGCAGTCCATCTTTTCAGAAAATACTTACAGGAGAGTTTGAGGATAACAATGAACAGTGTTCTGGTTGTTACAGAAGTGATACAGAAATATGACAAGAAAGAAAACCAATAATTTCAGATTGGTGTAGGAGAAATTGAAATGTACTGATGATTTTGAATAGAAGATAGATAAATAGAGAGAGAGAGAGAGAGAGAGAGAGATGGTTATGGTGTATGCATGTGTGTACGTAAACATATATTTCTCAGCTTTGCTCACTGTAAGAGCTTAGAGGAAAAAAGCCAGACCTTGGTTGCTAAAATACTCTTTCTACTAAAAGCAATCAGAGCTCCTTAGAAAAATTGATTATTTCAGTACTAGAGCAGGGAAAATTCAAAGATGAGCCTAGAATACCATGTGCTAACAAAATGCTGACATAAGGATTAGGAAGTCTCAAAAGAATGAAGGAGATTTCTTGAAAGTTCTAATGCTGGACAATCTGTGACCTTTGAACATCAAAACAAATATTAGTAGTAATAGATTATTGACATGGTGTATACTTACATAAATAAACAGAATAATAACATAGAGGAGGGGAAGAAAATCTTTGCCTTACAGTAGAATGGCAACCAATAACTATAGAAGGCATTAAGGAATTAGAATAACATTATTGCCAACTGTCATAAATAATTTATTCAGGCAACCATAATCAATGAATACTAAATCCAGTGAATGAAATACAAAGATCAGGCTATTTAGCGTAGTCTCAAAGCATCCCTCCACAAAAATTCAGAGGCACAACAACCTGATGAAATTTTATGAACTTTGTGTGGAAGATGTTGACATATTTCTTCTAAAATGAAAATTAAACTGCTGCATCTTGCACAGGCAGCTATTAAAAAGTTCATATGCTTGATGATATTTTTTAAATTTAGGGACACCATAGGCAATACACCCTTTAGTTCTGGAAAGCTTTCTTAAATTATTTGTTTAATAATTCCCCCCCACCCTGCCCATTCACCTATTCAATAACTTGAGACAGTTCATTAATTAGATATTAGATCTTAAAGTTAAATATTAGACTTTCATTAATTTTCCTCTTCTAAATGGAGCACCTTCATCCTAGCATACCATTCCTCAGTTCTGAGTTCCATTAGTCTATCAGACAGAAGACAAAGTAAACCTCCAGTCTTCTGTCCAATTGGAGAGGAGTGAGGTGCCCAGCTATACCCATAGGAGTCCTATAAGGTTAATTGTATTTTATGTCTACTTTAAAATTATTATTGAAAATTACAAATCTATAGTAGAAGGGATAATATATTAATCCCCAAGTATTTATTATAAGGTTTTAGCAATTCAAATTACGAACAATCTTATCTAAAATCCAACAAACTTCCTTTTTTTCCATAATATAATTTAGAAGCAAACCCCAGGCATTATATTTTATGTTTAAATATTTTTTATATAATCTCTAGAAGATAAAAGTTATTTTTAATATAATAGAAATATTATTATCACAAGTGTGCAATGAAGTGACAACTCAACATGCTTGGCTTGCTCAAACCCCACACATTCTCAAGAAAGGTCTGTCTTCAGGAATGGTTCTTGGCTGGATTCTGGAAGATGCATGCTAAGCCCTTGGAATATTCTTCTTAAGACAATAATTTTTGTATGCTTCAGGCTTTGGGCCATGCAGTAAGAGTTTGATCAGATAATTTATATTAACACTATGATTTATATGAACATCTGTTTTTGGAGGTTGAGTAGCTTAGATCAGTTTTCATGTCAGAATAGCTTAGGTCATGCATACATGACTGATGCCCAACCAAAACCCTGGATACCAAGGCTTGGGAAGGCTTCTTTGAATCATAAGACTTTGCACATACTGTCACACATAATTACTGGGAGAATGAAGTGTGTTCTTAAGACTGCACTAGGATAAGACTTCTGGAAGTGTGTGCCTGGTTTCTTTTAACTTTTCCCCATAAGCCTTATCCATTTGCCAATTTTACATTGCATCATTTCACTATGATAAATTACAATGGTAAATATAATAATTCTTCTGAGTCTTGTGAGATCTTTTTTGTAAATCATTGAGCCTGGCAGTGGTCTTGGAGAACCCAAACAAAACTAACAAAACTCATAAAGATGTCAATTTTTTTTTTTTATACAGTGAATGACCCATTTCCTAGATTTTATGTGTGACTGTGTGTGTGTCTGTGGGTGTGTGTGCGTTGTGTGTGTGTTTAAATTATGATCCAAATAAGATTTAGGTGGATGTTCTTCTTAACAGTCTCACATTTCTCAATGAACATGTTTCTTTTTTTTCCTATCAACTTACTTGGTGAGCAAATTAATTGGTTTGTCTCCAACTATCATTTATGATGCTTCAGATTTCAATTAAATCCACATGATGTCATTTAAAGTATGTTCCTCTCTTCTGTACTGTTTCCATTATGTATTTTCTTTTCCATAATTTAGCTGGAAAACTTTCATAAAGAAAAAAAATTATCATCAACTATTTGTTGACCCGGAGGCATAGTTTACATAGGAAATAATGGGATATTTAATATTCCCTTATTTATTAGTTTTCAAAATAATGAGTTGTTTCCCAAACATCCTCAGAGATTAATCAAAGAGAATACTTATAAAATCATTGTTTGATGTTGTTTCGTATTATTATAAAAGCAAAAAAATTGCCACATTTTATGTGTTTAAACTTATTCTAGCTGTAATTGTTTTTTATTAAAATTGTACATATTTATGGGATACATGTAATAATTTGAGGCAAGTATACAACATATAATGATTAAATCAAGAGTAATTAGGATAGATATAAATATCTATCAATAATATTGCTTCAAATATTTGCCACTTCTTTGTACTGGGAATATTCCAAATATTTTTATTTTTGGCTACTTTTTTAGCTATTTTGAAATGTACAATAAATTATTGCTAACTACAGTCACTCAACTGCACTAGCAAAGACTAGAGCTTACTTTGCCTATCTAACTGTATTTTTGTATTCATTAACCAGCTTCATTTTATCCCCCCTTCCCTCAGTGCTTCAGAGCCTCTGGTAACCATCATCTTACTCTCTACCTCCATGAGAGCAATGTCTGAGCTCTCACATCTGAGTGAGAATGTGTGGTATTTGTTATTAATGTGTGTGGTTTATTTCACTAAACATAGTGTCCTCTAATTTTATCCATGTTGCTGCAAATGACAAAATTTCATTTTTTATGGCTGAATAACATTCCGTTATGTATATTACAAAATCTATCAAATGATAAACACTTAGTTTGATTCCATTTCTTGGCTACTGTGAGTGGTGTTGCAATAAACAAGCACATGTATTCAATATATACTAATTTCTTTTTCTTTTCTTTTGGTTATATACCTAGTGGTGGAATTTTAGATTATATTTTAGTTCTATTTTTATTTATTTATTTTTATTGTTTTTTTCTAAAAACAGGGACTCACTCTGTCATCCAAGCTGGCGTGCAGTAGTGTGATCATAACTCACTGCATCCTCGAAATCCTGGGCTCAAGCCATCCTCCTGCCTTAGCCTCCGGAGCAGCAGGGACTACAGTTGTGCATCACTACACCTGACTGGTAGTTCCATTTTTAGTTTTTTGAGGAAGCTCCAAACTGTTTTTCACAGTAACTATACTAATTTATTGTACATTGTCAGTAATAAAATACTAGTGTTTCTCTTTCTTTGCACCCTCACCAGCATTTGCTACTTTTGGACTTTTTTTATAACATCCATTTTAATTGGAGCAAGATGCTATCTCATTGCGGTTTTGATTTGCATTGCACTGATGATATGTTAATGTGATGTGCTATGTTTATTGATTTGTATATGTTGAACCATCCTTGCATCCCTGGGATGAATCCTATTTGGTAATAATGAATGATTTTTTAATGTGTTGTTGAATTTGGTGTGCCGGTATTTTGTGTATAATTTTTCATCTATGTTCATCGTAGATACCACCCTGTAGTTTTGGCGTTGTTGAGTTCCTGTCTGTTTGGGTAGTAGGATAACCCTTGCCTTGTGTAATTAATTAGGAAGTATTCTCTCCTCTTCAGTTTTTTGGACAAGTGTGAGAAGAAATGGTTTTAGTGTTTATTTTATCTTATTTTATTTTATTTTATATTATATTATTTTATTTTATTTTATTTTTAGTGTTTGATAGAATTAAGCAGTAAAGCCATCAGGTCCTGTGCTTTTCCTTGATGGGAAACTTTTTATTAGTGCTTCAATCTCATTACTCATTATTGGTCTGTTAAGGTTTTCTATTTCTTCTTGGTGCAATTTTGTTACATCGTGTGAGTTCAGAAAAGTATCCATTTCTTCTAGGTTTTATGATTTGTAGGCATTTTTTTTTTATATTCGTGATAATCTTTTGTAATTCTGTGGCATCACTTTTAAATCTCCTTTTGGTCTCTGGTTTTATTTATTTGGGTCTTTTCTCTTTTTCTGAGTCTGGTAAATTGTTTGCCAATTTTGTTTATTTAAAAAAATAACCTTTTTTGCTTTGTTGATCTTTTGCATTTTTTGTCTCAATTTCATTTAGTTTTGCTCTGATTTTTAATATTTCTTTCCTTCTACTAATTTTAGTTTGGTTTGTTTTTGCTTTCTAGTTTCATTAGGTACATCATTAGATTGTTTATTTGAAGTCTTTCTACTTTTTTATGCAGGTGCTTACAGTTACAAACTTCTTATTTAGAACTGCTTTTGCTGTATCACACAGGTTTTGGTAAGAGTTTTTCCATTTTCATTTGCCTCAGAGAATGTTTTAATTTTGTTTTTAATTTTTATTTGACTTATTCATTGTTCAGGAACATACTGTTTAATTTCCATGAATTTGTATGGTTTCCAATGTTCCTTCTGTTGTGATTTCAAACTTTATTCCATTGTGGTCAGAGAAGATACTTGATATGATTTCCATTTTTAAAAATTTGTTCAGACTTGTTTTGTAACCTAACACATGTTCTATTTTGGAGAATGTTTCATAAGCTGTTGTGAAAATTGTGTATTGGGCAGCTGTTGGATGGAATGTTATATAAGTATCTGTCAGGTTCATTTGGTCTAGAGAGAAGTTTAAATTCAATTTTAGATAAACATTCTGCTGAATAATCTGTTCATTGCTTCAAGTGGGGTGTTGAACTTTCCTACCATTATTATGTTATAGCCATTTCTCCTTTTATGTCTATTAATATTTGTTTTATGTGTTTGTGTATTCTCGTGTTTGGATACATATATATTTACAATTGTGATATATTCTTTCTCTATCGACCCCTTTATCATTGTATAATGGTCTTCTGTGCCTTTTTTTTTTTTTTTTTTTAACTATTCTTGACTTAAAATCTATCTTGTCTAAGTATAGCTACTCTACTTTTCTTTGTCTTTGATTTTCCTGGCATATATTTTTCCACCTCTTACTTTCAGTGTGTGAGTATCTTTATAAATGAAGTGAATCTCTTGTAGACAGTATATACTTGAGTCTTTTAACAATCCATTTAGCCACTCTATCACTTTTCATCGGAGAATTGAATTCATTTACATTCAAGGTTATCATTGCTAGATAAAGATTTACTGCTTATATTTTGTTATTTGTTTTCTGGTTTTTCTGTAAATAATTTCTTCCTTTTACCTCTCTTATGGTTAAGTGATTTTGTCTATTAGCATGTTTGGATTCTATGCTATTTATTTTTAGTATATCTATTATGTTTTTGCTTTGTGGTTACCATGAGAATTACAAAAAAATCTTATAAGGAGTTTTTAAACTGATAATGACTTAACTTTAATCACAAATAAAAGCAATGAAAAGAAATTCTTCAGGTTAACACCACATTTTTTTCTTTTTGATGTTTCATTTTACACCTTTTTTATATTTTTATATATATCTCTTAACCAATTGTTGTAGTTACTATTCTTTTGAATAGTTTTACCTTTTATTCTTTATACTTAAATGCAAGTGATTTACTTACACCAATTAAAGTATTTAACTATTCCGAATTTGTCTGTTTTATTTTTTCACCAGTGAGTTTAATACCTTTAGATGTTTCTTTGTTACATGTTAGTGTCCATTTCTAGTTCTCTCAGATCAAAGAACTCCCTTTAATACTTTTTGTAATACAGGTCTGCTATTGATAAATTCCCTCAGCTTTTGTTTATCTGAGAAAGGAAAGTCTTTATGTCTCTTTTTTGTTTGAGTATTAGCTTTGCTGTGTACAATATCCTTGATTGGCACTTTTTTTTTTTCTTTCTTTAGCTCTTTGCATATAGCATCCACTTTCCTCTGACATGCAAGATTTCTACTGAGTAATTTTTAAAGCCCTATTTAGGCTGTGATTAATTTGATATGTTTCTTTCATCTAGATGCCTTGAGTATTTTTTTTTTAAAACTAATTTGATTATGATGTGTTTGGGAAATTCCTCTTTGGGTTGAATTTCATGGGTGTCCTCTGAGGCCACTGTGTTTGAATGCTGTCATCTTTCTCCAGATTTGGAAAATTTTCAGTCACTATTTATTTTAAAGTTGCTTTCAAGGCCTTTTTCTCTCTCACCTCCTTCGGGAAATCATAGTAGGTGGATACCTACTATGATTTAGTGATGTGTCCTGTAATCCTCATATACCCTCTTCACTCTTTTTTTTAATTCTTTTCTTCTTTTCTCCTCTGATTGGGTAATTTTATGTGTTCTGTCATTAAGCCTGCTTATTCTTTTGCTGTTCAATCAAGTCTGATGTTGAAAATTTCTAATGAGTTTTTTTGTCCAGTTATTAAATGACTCATTTCTGGGACTTACTTTTTTAATTGTTTCTATTTCTTTCTCAATTATCTTATTTTGTTTCTGTATTGCTTTCAAAATTTTATTTTGTTTTTTATACATATTTTCTTGTGATTCTCTGAACTTCTTCTGAATTCTTTGTCAGATATTTTAGAGATCTTGAATTCTGGATTCATTGCTGGAGCATTGTTGTTTTTCTTTTTCCTTTTTCTCTCTCTCTCTCTCTTTTTTTTTTTTTTTTTTTTTTGGTTATTCTAAGTTTCTCTGAGTTTTTAAGATTCTTGCATCTTTACAATGATGCCTATGTATTTGAGGAGACAGCTACCTCTTCTAGTTTTTGCAAGTGAGCTTTAGTGGTGTTAGATCTTCACTACTTACTATCAAAACTTAAATGCTGTCTTGTTGCTTCCCTTTCTTGGGATTACTTACATTAAGAACCAGAAGTAAAACAAAGAATTGGAACAGCTCATTGACCTGCCATTAATTATTATTATTATTAATTCAATTGTTTTTGTCACTCTGTTTGATGTTGGTTTTCTCCCCAAATATGTAAAAATCATTGCTCTCCACTCGTATGTCATCATGAAGAATTTAAAAGTTTCTTGCAAGCTCAGATTATGGTGGGATGTACTTGGAGCGTGGTAAGCTTCCTGCAATGGGAAGAGGAAGTAAGCCAGGCTTTTTCTGGTCTAACAGTGAATATTGGGAACTTAATGTCAATTGGTTCATAAACACTGTGGCTTATACGCTTCAGCTTGCTGAAATACCATAATGTCATCCCTATGCCACATGTTATCAGCCTAGTATTCTCAACTCAGAACAAATTTCTATAAGGAACAAAACTCAGATTTTCTATGACAATTGGAGAATAGAATGGCTTAAACTGCCACTAGATCAGTGGGTGTACCAGAAGTCAAACTGCTCCACAGAGTTTCAATCAAGGTGTATTCTTAGGTTTATTTCATTCTTCTGCAGCAACCAGTTGTCCAACCCTCAGCATCTCTTATGTCATACATGGTGATTCAACTTGTTTCTTATAACTATCCCTGTTAGTAGGCATGTATGTTTCAGCTTTCTTTGTTCTACTGAAGACATTATTTTTTAAAGTTCAAGATATTGTTTACAATTACTCTCTTATGATGTCATCTCTCTCATTTTCTTTGTCCTCCTTCGTTTATTACCAACAATTCCTTCAAGTTTATTTTATTGGGTTAAACCTAATGTATGCATTTTGTCTGTTGAAATGGATATATCAAATAAGAAAACAAAAGTGAAATTTACAAAAATGTCTTTATTATTTGTTTACAAGCTAATGTAATTTTTGACACATCAAGTTAAAATAGTACTTGAATGTTTTGGTTATTGTTTAATTTACTTAACTGCTTACAGTACCAATTTTAGAAAGAGTTCTCTCTTACTATAGGAAAGTATCATTGTAAATGCTTTGCTGAGCAAATCTGTAGTTGTAGTATTATCAGTATTTTCTCTTCTAACTTAATTTGAAGAAAAAGTATTTAATAATCACTTTCTTTAATTTCCTTAAGTAATATATGCAAAAGAGTCTAGAACTTGTCTTCACAGAGCTCTCTCTCTTCTTTTTTCATTTTTTGTAATTCCATCCTTGTTTCAATGGTTATTGCATTATTCTTTCAGTGTTTCTGTACTCATATCATGACAAAAAAATATGCTGGGCACTAAGTAGATATACAAAATATATAGTGACAAGCTCTTGATTTTCAAAAAACTTACCATGACATTGAATAGATACACATAAATTGTCCTAGTTTGCTTAAACTTCTATAACAAAATATCATAGACTTGGTAACTCATAAACAGAAATGTACTTGTTTTGGAGGCTGGAAAGCCCAAGATAAAGGCACCAGCAAGTTTTGTTTCCGATGAAGGCCCCTTTCCTGGTTTGGTTTAAAGATGGTACCCTCTTGCTGTTTCCTCACATGAAAAGGTCAAGCTAGTTCTCTGGGGTCTGTTTTGTAAGAGCATTAATCAATCCCATTCATAATCGTCCTACACACATGACCTAATCACCTCCTAAAGTCTCCATCTTTTAATACCATCACATTAGAGTTCAATATGTAAAGTTTGGGGGGGGACACAAACTTTCAGATCATAGCACTCATATGCAAACATAGAAGACTCTATATATGTACTGAAAAATAACTATTAAAATGTTCTCGTACAGTATATAATTTGTTACGTTAGTAGAAACAAAAATAAATGTAATTTTACAAGGTAAATTATTTGGGGCTAAAACTGCCGAAAAATGTCTTACCATAGGTAAGGACTTTTAGAAGGTCTGGAATCATTTGAATAACGTTCAAAGACGACTTAAAAGGTGAAATATAGAACCGAAGTTGTAAGTATAGGAATCAAAAGACCTGTTTTAGGCTACATTAATTATTTAACCCAACAAATAGTTGTTAACTTTTTACACCATTCCTTTCACTCTTCTAGGTAAGGATATAGATCACCTTTATGGGAGGTAATCAACTTAAATAAATTAGAAGCTCTTTTGAGATTTATAGAGAATAGAAGTGGATAAGGCAAGATTGAGGGCAATACTAGGATCTAAACCTACTGAAGGCTGTTTCTTCTTTCCTCCATTCCAGTATTTCTTTTTTGTTTTATATATATTGTTTATGAAAACTCACATCTGTGTCTTCACTACTATTAATATTAATGCACCTGTTTTACCTTTATAGTCTATCATCATAGTTTTCCCATAATTTACTTCTCTTCTTCACATATCTCATCTATTCTTATTTATATCAAGTAAATGTGATGTGTATCTTGTCATATAAAAAATACAGTTGCTCCAATGCTAAACATTACTATAGGCCATGTCTTCATAACTTTTTATTTTCAGTCTTGGTGGAGTTCCTTTCCAATGTGGAGGATAATTTAGCTTTTGGTTGTCCAATTGTGAATCGTTCAGACGGTCATTTCAATTTTGCTTTTAAAAGTATTTCTCTCAGGTAGAAATTCACTAGCTGCTGCAACTACAGATCAGACACCCTAAAAAATTTTTACTTTTGGCCTGGGAATATGACTTGTACTAGCTGCAGTAATATTACTGAGTGGTGCTGTTAGCAGCATTGAAAGTGTTTACTCAATTGAAAGTGATGAAGAAGGTCAAAGTTAAATACATTTTAATGCTTTCAGGCACACTATTACATACTGTTTTGCATTTTTTGAAATAGGGATCTTTTGTGTTAACAGGTAAACTGATTGAAGCTCTGCAGGAAGAGCTCTACAATCTATAGATTAAGAACATCTACTGTCTTCCACTTCAACAGTCACTGATGATAAATTGCTGCTAGCCTCATCAACATCCCTTAGCAACAAAACACAAAGTTTCAAAGGAGATGAGAAGAGGCACTGTATATAAGATGATCTATAGATATATGGATATACACACAAAAAGAATGGCAGCATTGAGATTTTTATTTTTATTATTTCTTTCACTCAATAAAGATGTTTTAAAAGACATATTTCCATGGTAATACCGCAGTATTTCCTTTGAAAGAAATCACTTGCTTTGACTTTTTGTTTAATTATTGGGGTTTGTGAATTTGTTTAAATATTTCTTATTTTGTTTTTCTTGCACCTGACTTGGACTAATAAAAGAAAAGTATGGATTTTGAGGAATAACTTCCCCTCCTTTCTGCTCTGCTTTCCTCCAAGATAATGCTTGTATTAGACAATTTTCACCACGTGTATCAGCCTATCTCTTCATCTGTGCCATTGTTAGCACTTCCTCTCACTTTCCTCTGAATCACATTTAACATCTGCCCTTTGATGATCAGAGGCCTCTCATGGGTGCCCACTTCACCAGCCTCCCTGGCACTGAGCTCACATTGCAACTGGCATTAATATTGATGATATTCGTGCTTCCAACCTCTGTCTCCTATCACAGCAGTCTGTCCTCATTTCCATCTCCTTTCCTTGTAGCAGTGATTGCCACCATGACTACTCATCAGCCCTCTTTGGTCATTAAGCTGCAAATGTGCCGCCATGGCACCTGCAGCTAAGTCTCTATTACCTGATGGCTTTATACAAGCCAGGATTCAATAACTTAGCTCGTGGAAGTCTTACCCATTACAAGCAATTTCAGCTTTGGTGTGGAATTAACTGTAGTAGTAGGCAGAGCATTCCAAATGTTTGAATTAGAAGATGGGGCATATTGCATAATTATCCCAACCATTGTCTCTGAAGACAGACATGTTTTAATTCCAGATCTGCTATGAAGCCTTGGAAACTCACATACCTCTATATAACTCAGTTTCTTATAAGAGGAATAAGAGCCCCTCCCTCACAGGTTCTGCTGTTCAAATTAAAACAGGCAAAGGCTACAGAATTAAATGTGGGTAACACAGTTGCTTGGTAATGGATTTTGGCCAAAATGATATTCTTTCTTGGACTGAGGAGAATATATCTTTATAAATATGTGTACTATTGATCTGTATCTTCCACATTATATCCACTACATACTCATTTTATTCTCTGTAAGCTATTCAATATATTAAATTTATTAAGCATAGTTGGAAAGCCTAATTATTTTTGATAGAAAAATTCTATCCCTACTGACATTTCATATTTGTTTAAATTCTGGCCCTTGTCATTTATTGCAATAATTGATATAACAACTGTCACATTCCCATGTCCTGCTTTCACTCTTGATATTGTTACCAGCATGAGCCACAAATCAGAACACATCAGTGTCCTCCCTTAAAACCATTTCTTTGTTAACTCCCTGTAGCTTTTAGGATTAATCTAGTCTCTTTAATATGGTACATGATGTGTTCCCTGAGGTGTTCCTCACCAATTTTCTCTCCTTCACATCCACATTCAATCCAGGCAAAAGTATCTGAAGTTGGCAGAATCTCCCGGGTTCTCTCTAAGCCCTGAACTTTTGTAGTCATGGCTCTCTGTAACACCATAAGAATAACTGTTACTCAAGCCATGTAGATATTACCTACCCTGGGAAATTTTATCTGACCCATCCACACCCCATAACCAATACTCTCCAGAGCCCTCTCACCTTACCCATAACACGTCCTATGTTGGACATATTGCCTGAATCCTGTAAAGACTGCCTTTGAGGTCTATGATGGTGAAATATTTCTCTTTATAGTTCCAGAAATCAGTGGAAGATGGCATTTAAAATTATCTCTTAATATTTTTAATTAATAAAACATAACTTGTACAAGTTATTTTATTTTATAATTTTTTTTTAAAAGACCTCTATTGAGTGAATTTATAGTGCAGTATAGGCGTTAAGCCTATAGAAAATCAACTGATATGGAAAAAAATACAATCTCTTTTTACTGACTTTAATTTTAAACAGAGCGTATGATTTATCGATTTTAAAGTTTGAAAACTCCTTCAAGTTGCTGATTTTGCTGTTTTATTAAAGACTTTTTGGTTTGTACCTTATTAGCAAGTTTTGCAATTATGTCTCACTCATTAAACTAATATTGATGTCTGAAAAATTAAGATATTAGTGTTGTAGTTCCCCAGAGAGAAACAATAGAAAGAGCATTACTCAAATAACAGTAGAGGGCATAAATTTCAATGTATTGTGCCTGAAGCAGGTGTTGAAATATATGCTTCTTGCAGCCAAGAAACTGTTTTTATCTATTGCTGGAATGTGTTTTATGCTAGTAGCAATTTATATCACATTGTTTTGCGAAAGTCATTAAGATAAAAATGGCAGCAAGAAATAATGTGTCATAACAATCCACAATAACTTTTTATGTGTCAATAAAGGTAAACTTCAATGCTCGCCAGTGTGAATGCATAAAAAATATCTTTAATGTGAAGTGTGTTTGGTTTTTCTCATGCATTATAATGCTCTTAATCTCAAATTAGACACTGACTTGTTTTGACTGACTTGACTACCAACTTTCTGTCTTATTTGTCCTCTTACAATAGACAAAACTGATAAATACATATCATATGACTCAAGATGCCAATATTTCAATTACTTTTAGTTTAATCATTACCTTGGTGGGCATGGTGGCTCATGCCTGTTATCCCAGCACTTTGGGAGGTCCAGGTGGGTAGATTGCTTGAGGCCAGGAGTTTGAGACCAGCCTGGGCAACATGATGAAACGCTGTCTCTCCAAAACACACACACAAAAAAACTAGCTGGGTATAGCGGCGCATGCCTGTAGTCCCAGCTACCTTGGAGGCTGAGGTGGGAGAAATCACCTGAGCTTGGAGAGGTTGAGGCTTCAGGGAGCTGTGATCGCGCCACAGAACTTCATCCTGGGTAACAGTAAGACCCTGCAAAAATAAAAAAAAAAAAATTATAAAAAAAGAGTTCAATCATTACCTATTTAGAAAGTGGCTAAGCTCTACTTGAAAGCTCTTTTTGAAAAGTTATATTGGAACAGAGAAAGAAGGAACATTGAGTGTGCGTTAGCGCTTCCACTAACCAATTGTAAAGCAACTCCCAGATATAATGTTTCTTTTTTGGAGCAACCACTATTTTATTTAGATGTTGCAATTTCCCTTCCTAATACAGCATGTGTCTAAGGGAGGTTTAAATTATAGTCATCTTTTAAAAAGTATTTAAAATGAGAAATGGAAGTTGTATATATTTGTGGCGTACAACATGATGTTTTGAAATATATGTACATTGTGGAATGACTAAATTATGCTAATTAACATGTGTTACCTCACATACCATACTTTCTGTGAAGAGAAAAAATTCTGTTCTTTTAGCATTTTAAAAATATACAATGCATTATTACGTACTATAGTCATTATGTCATACAATACATCCTTGAACTCATTCATCTAGTCTAAATGAAATGTTTTAACTTTTGACCAACATTTCTGCAGTCCTCCCCTCCACTTCCTGCCCCTAATAACCAACACTGTGTTCTCTGCTTCTGTGAATTTGATTTTTTTTGGTTTCCACATATACGTGAAATCATAAGGTGTTTTTCTTTCTGTGCCTGTGCTATTTCATTTAACATAATGTTCACCAGGTTTATCCATGTTGTCATAAATGACAAGATTTCTTTTTTAAGTCTGAATAGTATTCAATTGTGTGTGTGTATACATACATATGTTTATATACACATAGGTATGTGTGTATATATCACATTTTTCTTATTCATCATCTGTTGATGGACATGGAAGTTGATTTTAATGATATTCTATAATTGTATTACTTGAGACATATTTATGCCAGGTAACAAGAGCTCTTTTGAGCTCATTAAAACAAAACAAAACAAAAATGATAGCACAGGGAATTCATTCTCCTCAGTTCCAAAGATCTATATTGCTCTCAGGGCCTCAAGAATAACCTTGTCTCTGCATTTTGGGCATTTCCTATGTTATCCTCTCTTTAATATGAAAAGAATAAGAAAAATATATAGATTAAGCAACAGCCTCAATAATAGCTTATAGGTAGTGATCACTTACACTGTATCATTTAATATGACAAGTAATATAGGTACCCTTATTAATGTGCTTGGAAGCATTATGTGCTTGACTATTGCCCTAATTTTATCTCTGAGTAAACTAAAGTTTAGCTTAGTAACATTTGTAAGGCAACAGTTAATTTAATTTACAATGCAGGAAATGCTTATTGACACTTTACAAATTTACATTTTCATGCTTTAGGATAGAAGATAGATCAACGCTGACATCTCTGATTTCCAAATTAAATTTCTGGAGGAGGTACTTCAATGTGTTGGACTTTGGTCAAGAATCATCTCTGGACCCAGTAACCAGTGTCTTATTACCCTGTCTCTGTATTATCTCTTTCTGGTATTCCAGAAATGACTTTTTAAAATTTTACATCCTAGATGACTTGGAGAATCTGTAAATTTTCTATTCTCTTTGTCTACTTATAATCAATTTGAAAGATATTTTATTTTATCTATTTATAATGTATTCATTCTCTCTTCAGCTTTTTTCAAAGCAGTTAACTTATACATTGAATTTTTAGTTTTAATTTCTGTAATTTTTATTTCTAAAATTTTTCTTTTTAGACTCAATAGTTCTAAAAGTAGTTCTTTTCCTTATCTGGCCATTTTGTACAGCATTTTAGTTTTTTGTCATTTTTTATTACATTTTTAAAAACATATTAAACATTCTTATTTTTATATTCTGTACTTGATCCTTCCAACATATCAGCGTGGTAGAAATATAATTGTTCATTACTAATTACTCTCTACAGTGACTTGTTTTCTATGACGTAGTATTAGTTAGTTTCAAACTCAGGTTCTATGGAAATTTATCTTTAAGTATTCTACTCCTTTGACTCTTGCTATTAGGTGTATCCTACAGAAAGATTGTAAGCTTGGACTGTACCATGTTCCTTGGGGACACTGGCAATCCTAAATCAACTTTAAATTCACCTTGGATAGCTGAGCTGTACAAGCGATATGAAAACGCCTCAAAACCCTTATGAGAAGCAGCTTATAGTAGGAATTCTCAAGAAAGCCTCCTTCCTGACACAGAACAGAATTACGAACCTTTTCTGGCTTTCCGGCAAGGGCGGGGCATGAGGATCTCACACCATTTAAAGATAAGGCTTTCTCTAAACAGGGATGTCTGTCCAAACTTCCTGCCTTAAAAGAGGCCTGAGCTTTGTCTCTCTTTCTGTGTACACAGTTCATGAAACCTAAAACACTGACCACCAGGAATTGACAGTGCCTCTCTGGACAACCCCTCACATTAGTTCCCACTGATCTCCCTGGTTTCTTGGTATCTAGTTAAATTAGTCTCCGAGCTTTCAGTAACGCTCATCATTTTAGGTATTTTGTGCAGGGTACAGGAGTGCTGTTAAGTGTCTTCCACATTGCTCATTTTATAATAAACATGGAAAAAGTTTTTACCACTTTGTCCAGTCATTAACTTCAATTCACAGAACTGAACAACAATTAAAGTGCAAGGATGCTCACCACAGTCTTATTTATGAGACGAACATATGGGAAAAAAATAGAGGGGATATAGGTAAAAAATGGTGGCTCAGACAAGTAATAGAATGTCAATCTCCTTTTTTTTTTTTTCTTTCTTTTTTGAGACGGAATCTCCCTCTGTCGCCAGGTTGGAGGGCAGTGGTGCTATCTTGGCTCACTGCAACCTCTGCCTTCCAGGTTCAAGTGATTCTTCTGCCTCAGCCTCCTGAGTAGCTGGTATTACAGGTACACACCACCACGCCCAGCTAATTTTTGCATATTTAGTAGAGATGGGGTTTCACCATGTTGGCCAGGATGGTCTCTATCTCTTGACCTCGTGATCCGCCTGCCTGGGCCTCCCAAAGTGCTGGGATTACAGGCATGAGCCACTGTGCCTGGCCTCAATCTGCTTTTTAAAAAAAATGTTTACTAAGGATATTTACCTATAGAAGCAAACCTTATATCATAAAAAGAAAAAAAGTAACTTATAAATTTATATATTTTTATCCTAATGTAGAACACACACACACATACACACACAGGAAACACATTAAGATGTAAATAGCGATTTTGTTTGAATGATGAGAATATCATTATTTTCATTATATCTGTGACTCTTTCAATATGCATGGAATTATGAAAGTTATTTATCTTCTCTCAGGCTCACGATTTTGCTAGCAATCTCAGGATAATTATACTAACATTGAAAGTCTTCCTTCTGAGTATAAACTGAGATCACATATGTATTACTTTAGTAACTAAAGTTCAGTAAAATTAGAATGATCATTTTTATATATTTCTGTATTTTAAAACATAAAGAATTAAAAAATGTTAATTACATTTATTATAATAAACAGTATTGTTAATATTAAAAGGAAAAACAAAAAAAATCCCTTTATAATACTAAAATATACTGAAAGTATCAAATTAATTTTTCTCATCAAAAGCCTTTTCAATGTCAGTCTTACTACCTGGGTCAATGTGAAGAAGCCTATTTGAATATGATCTTAAAAAATAATCATGTTAGTGTGACAGAAGGACATATCAGTTTTAGACCATTTTGAATGCAGACTCTAGCCCTACATTTTGAATACTACTTACATCTGAAAGTGTGTTTTGCACTTGTAATCTCTAGAAACTAATGATCACTGAGGAAACAACTAAACAGCAAATTGCTATGGATTATTTTTGATTTGTATGACTTAAATAACAGAGGTCATCAGTTTCTTTCATTTCTTCCATTATTATCCATCTCATTTTTATCAGCTATGTTAAAGCTTCATTGACAATTTCAGCTTTAATATAGATCATATATATTAAAAATAATATAATGGTCTAACTAATTGGCTTTCAATGCACTGTCTTTATGAGATAATATTGCTGATGCCCTGCTTTCTTTTTACCCTTTTTATTTAACACAAGATGCTGCCTATTTTTCACTTTGATATTTACTTCAGAAAAATCAGCAAAATGTTATGAGTTAGAACTTAGCCTTTTATACTGATTCTTCTCAAAATAGCAACACAAACATTGCCAAAGTACCCTTAAGGGTACAGTTCAGCCTACCTCCTTATGCAATAAAATACAGAAATTTTGCCTTTTTCAAAAACCCAACACTATGTATGTCATACTTTTACCTTTGTCCAACAACTGCACTGTGACTGAAAATGCACATTCTTATAACAGAAAAAAAAACATGTTTTCTAACTGGAATCCTGAACTCTAGAAATAACCCAGAGGAATCGTCAGATAGAGAAAATAACATCTGTATTATTGAAAAGCTAGTCGGAGATGCAGTATATTTGAAAGAAAAAATAAGTTTCCAAATTTTTCCCATCTTATCTTCTTTACAGCCCTTTAAAAGCTCACTTATGTTGGGAGGCCGAGACGGGCAGATCACAAGGTCAGGAGATCGAGACCATCCTGGCTAACACGGTGAAACCCCATCTCTACTAAAAAATACAAAAAACTGGCCAGGCGAGGTGGTGGGCGCCCGCAGTCCCAGCTACTCTGGAGGCTGAGGCAGGAGAATGGCGTGAACCCGGGAGGCAGAGGTGGCAGTGAGTTGAGATTCGACCACTGCACTCCAGCCTGGGAGACAGAGCGAGACTCCGTCTCAAAAAAAAAAAAAAAAAAAAAAAAAAAGAAAAAAAAAGCTCACTTATGAAAAACTTTGAATTTGTAGAGCAGGCACAGTTCATAGTCACTGAAGTTGTTGCCTCTCTTGAGAGAGAAGAAACAGAGTAATACTCAATTTACCTGGCTCAGGACCCTTATTAGATTAACTCAACCAGTCCAGAAATACGTATTAGAGACCGGCCTCTATTTTCGGGTAACCCTGTTCACCTCCACACAGGAGGTATACCAGAAGCCTGGAGTACTGAGAAAACTCTCTCTCCTCATGCTAAGGAGAGGAGTAAGAAATGCACTTTGTTTTCTAATACTCATGCCATCTCTCGACATCTGGAAAGAAGGCATGTTTACCAATGACAACCCATTTGTACTAATTTGCCTGATTCAATAAGACATCCAGTAACCATTCCAGGAGAAATTTCAGATTGAAAATTTAAAGTCAAACATTTACTTATCTTACGGAAGAGGGGTAAACGTTTACTGCTACAATCTATTCTCAAGATTTATTCATAGATGTGTCCAAGTCTTAGAACATAGTTTAGCAAATAATAATAATAAACATTGCATACATACATGAATGTGTAAGAAAGCTTATCGCTTTCCTGAAGACATGTATACTGAATTATATGTGGAATACCACGAATAAAAAAGGTCACAGAACTTTTTGTTCTTGCGTTGTTGGAAACGTGAACTTCCTGACAGTAGATAACATAAATTAAAAATAGCTTTGTCTGATTTTTGAGCCTATGAAATATATATGTGACAAACAAATTAGCTTGATACTGCCAGCTGTGGACCTAACATTAAGAAGTGTGACCAGGTGCATACAAGACAGTCCGGTAGAAAAGTAAAGAAGGGAAATTTGGTTTGAAGCCCATCTCTGTCATCATCTAGTGTTGTAACTTTGAAAAATATCTTCACATATTTGTAACTTAAGTCTAGTCTGTAAAATTATTCCTGGAAAGGACCTTTTTTTCTTTTGCTGTAATAGGACAGTGTCCATAAATAAACTGTTATGTTTTTTTTTTTTTTTTAAAGAACTTCCTACCCATGCCTTCACTCCCCAAACTACTTGGAGTGTGGGGGATTACAAGCAATAGGAACTGAGTCTGACCAAAGTGAGGAATGAAGACAAAAGACAAATTGTTTCGCACTAGTAAAAATTCTTTTTTTTTTTTTTGTTTTTGTTTTTTTTTGAGACGGAGTCTCGCTCTGTCACCCAGGCTGGAGTGCAGTGGCCGGATCTCAGCTCACTGCAAGCTCCGCCTCCTGGGTTCACGCCATTCTCCTGCCTCAGCCTCCCGAGTAGCTGGGACTACAGGCGCCCGCCACCTCGCCCGGCTAGTTTTTTGTATTTTTTTTAGTAGAGACGGGGTTTCACCGTGTTAGCCAGGATGGTCTCGATCTCCTGACCTCGTGATCCGCCCGTCACGGCCTCCCAAAGTGCTGGGATTACAGGCTTGAGCCACCGCGCCCGGCCACTAGTAGAAATTCTTAAAAGGCACTTCACAGTTTGAGAAAAACAAACCCACAAACAAAGAACAGCCAGATATCGTAGGAATTACTGGGCTTTGGATAGCTTTAAAGTTTAATTTCTAAGTATTAGAAATTAAAGAAAAGTCACTTCAAGAGAAGTTTGGATAAAAAAAATCCAACTATTTTTCTATTCTGAGAAACTCCATTAAAAATCAAAATCAAAGAATAACTACTTTACAAATCTTCATGAAGTTCTTACGTAGACTATACCAATTTTAAAAGTGGGAGTCACATATTAATTTGGAACACAGTGAACTATGAAGTAAGGAAAGTTATCAGGGGTAAAGAAGTGTATTACAGAATGATAAAAGGGTCAATTCTCTAAGAAGACATGAGAATCCTAACCTCATGCATCTAACAACAGAGCGTCAAAATATGTGAGCCAAAAACTGATAGAACTGCAAGAAGAAATACATGAATTCACTATTATAGCTGGAGACATCAGCATAGTTCTATCAAAGATGGATAGACTCAGCAGACACAAAAATCAGTAAGGACGTAGTTGAACTCACCACACCATTAATCAACTGAATGTAATAGATATCTGTAAACTACTCTATCCAGCCAACAGCAAAATACACATTCTTTTTAATCTCTCGTAGAACATTCACCAAGACAGACCACATTCTGCATCATAAAATGTACCTTAGCCAATTTAAAAAAGTAGAAATCATACAGTGCCTGCTCTCAGACCACAGTAGAATTAAATTATCAGTCAATAGGCAAAAAAAGCTGAAAAGTTTAAAAACACTCACAGATTAAATGACACATTTCTAAATAACATGTAGGTTAAAGAAGAAATCTCAAGATAAGTTTGAAAATAGTTTGACATAAATGAAAATAAAAACATGACATATCAAAATTTGTGGAGTGCAGTGAAAGTCTTCCTTAGAGGGAAATGTACAGCATTGAATGTATATATTAGAGAAAAAGAGGGTAGTAAAATTAATCACTAAAGCTTCTCCTTTAGAAAACGAGAAAGAAAAAGCAAATTAATTGAAAGTAAGCAGAAGGAAATAAATAATAAAAAGTATAGCAAAAATCAATGCATTTAAAAACATGAAATTAATGGAAAAAATAAATGAAACCAATAGCAATTTTTTAAAAATCAATGAAGTCAACATGCTTCCAACCAGATTAACTAAGAAACAATGAGCAAGAACACAAATTACTATTATCAGAGATGAAGGTGGGAATAGCACTACAAATACCCTGGACTTAAAAAATTATGATAGTGAAATGCTATGAAAAACTCTATGTGTAGAGGTTTGATAACCTAGATGAAATGAGCCAATTCACTGAAAGACACAATTTGTCAACATTCACACTAAAAGAAACAGGCAACCTGAATATAGCTGTATCTATTAAAGAAATTGAACCAATAACCTTCCAAGAGAGAAGACATCAGTGTGCAATTGGTTTATTGGCGAATTCTACCAAACATTTTGAAGATAAATTATATCAGTTTTCTACAAAATCTTTCAGAAGATAGAAAGAAGTCAAGGAAATTCCTCCTAACTCATTCTGTAAAGCCAGCATTACCCTAACACCAAAATAAAAAGCATTGCAAGGAAAAAAATCTACAGACCAATATCTCTCATAAACAAAGATACAAAAATCCTCAACAAAATATTAGCAATTCAAATATAACAAAGTATAAAAGAATAATCCACTACACCCAAATGGAATTTATCCCATGTATGCAAGACTGATTCAAAATTTGAAAATCAATTGATGTGACCCAACACATCAACAGGCTAAAGATGATAAATTGATATATCAACAGATGCAGAAAAAGAACATAACAAAACCCAACATTCATTAATGATTAATAAAAACTCTCAGCAAATTCCAAACAGAAGGGGAACACTCTCAACTCGAAAAAGAATATATACAAAAAGCTACACATAACATATTTAATGGTGAGAAACTCATGCCTGTCCCACAAAGATCAGGAAGAAGTTAAGAATGTTCCCTCTCACCACTGCTTTTCAGCATCTTAAGGGAAGCACTACTGAATGCAATGCGATAAGATAAAAAAGGAACTAAGAGGTATACAGTTTGAGAATGAAAAAGTAAAGCTGTCTCTGTTTATAGATGACATGATTGTCTATGTAGAATATCTGAAAAAATCAACAAAAAATATCCAGGAACTAATAAACAATTAAAGCAAGTTTACAGGATACAAGGTTAATATACAAAAGTCATTTGGTTTCCTCTATTCTAGAAATAAATAAGTAAAATTTTAAATTAAAAACAATGTAATTTACAATAGCATGCAAAAAATAAAATACTTAGATATAATCAAGAAAATTGGCACAAGAATTATATGACAAAAACTACAAAACTGTGATTAAAGAATAAAAAAACTAAATAAAGACATATTCTACGTCTGTGGATACAAAGACTAAATAATGTCAAGATATTCTTCTCAACTTGATCTACATTCAATGAAAAAAAAATCAAAATTCCAGTAAGTTATTTTTTGCATATTTACAAACTAATTTCATATTTTATATGGAAAAGAAAATGGCTGAGAATAGGCAACATAATATTAAGGAAAATAACAAGTTATAGAATGAACATTACTCAACTTCAAAATTACTATAAAGGTACAATAATCAAGCAAGTGTAGTATGGGTGAAGAATAAACAAACAGGTCAATGGAACAGGATAGAAAGCCCCAAAATGGACCCACTTACATACAGTCAACTGATCTTTAACAAAACAGCAAAGGCCACACAATGAAGAAAGGATAGTCTTTTCAACACATGATACTGAAACAACTAGACATCTACATGAGATAAAATGAATCTAGACATAGATTCAAATCCTTCACGTCATCCACAAAAAGTTAACTCATAATGTATCGGAGACATAAATGTAAATTGCAAAACTAGAAAACTCTTTTTATTTTTTTGAGACAGTCTCACTCTGTCAGCCAGGCTAGAGTGCAGTGGCATGATCTCAGCTCACTGCAACCTCTGCCTCCTGAACTCAGGCAATTCTTTTGCCTCAGCCTCCAGGGTAGCTGGGATTATAGGCATGTGCCACCACACCCAGCTTTTTTTTTTTTTTTTTTTTTTTTTTTTTTTTGGTATTTTTGGTAGAGGTAGGGGTTTCACCATGTTGGTCAGGCTCGTCTCGAACTCCTGACCTCAGGTAATCCACTCACCTTAGCCTCCCAAAGTGCTTGGATTACAGGCATGAGCCACCATACCTGGCCAAAATTATAAAACTCTTAGGAGATAGCCTAGGTAAAAATCTAGATAACCTTGGGTTTTATGATGATTTTTTAGGTACAACACCAATAGCACAATCTAGAAAAGAAAAAATCGATAAGCTGGATTTTATCAAAATTAAAATGCTCAACTCTGTTGAAGACACCATCAGGAGAATGAGAACCAGGCTGCAGAATGGAAGAAAATATTTGGAGAAAAAGTATCTGAAAAAGGGTCATTATCCAAAATATACAAACAACTCTTAAAATTCAACAGTAAGAAAACAATTAAATAAATGGGCCAAAGACCTTAATGGATACTTCACAAAGGAAAATATGTAGCTGGCAAAAAGACTATGGCAAGTCTCCATGTCATATGTCACCAAGGATGTGCACATAAAGACAACAATTAGATGTGGCTACATACCTGTTAGCATTGCCAAAATCCAGAACATTTACAACACCAGATGCTGGGGAGATATGGAGCAACGAGAACTTTCCTTCTTTGCTGGAGGGAATCGTGTGATCTTTGCCGTTTCCCCGAAGTAGTTGAAAATCTGTGTCTACAAAAACCTGCACATGGATTTTTAGAGCAGCTTTTACAAAAAATTACTGGAACTTGAAAGCAATCAACATTCCCTTCAGTAGGTGAATGAAGAAAATGTGATACATCTGAATAATGAAATAGTATTCAATGCTAGAAAGAAACAAGCTATCAAGACATGGGAAGACATGGAGGCAACTTAAATGCATATTACTAAGTGAAAAGTCAATCTGAAAAAGTTACATACTGTATGATTCCAACTCTATGACATCTTAATAAGGCAAAACTATGGGGACAGTAAAAGATCCCTGGTGGTTACTTGAGTCTCCTAAGATCCACTCAAGGGATCTTGAGTAGGAGAGAGAGACAAATAGGAGGTGGACAGAGAATTTTTAGAGGCATGAAACTACTTTGTGTGGTACTGTAATAGTGGATATATTTATTATACATTTTTCTAAATTCATGGAATGTTCAACACCAAGACTGAACCTTAGTGTACACTATATACTCTGGGTGATAATGATGTGTGAATGTAAGTTCATCAATTTAACGCATGTACCACTCTGATGGGGATATTGAGAATGGGGGAGGCTATGCATGTGAGGGCAGGTGATATATGGGAAAGCTCTGTATCTTTCTCTTAATTTTGCTGTGATAAAGAGTAATGAAACTACTCTTAAAAAATAAAGTCTCTTAAGAATAAGTCTTATACAGAGTTTCTACTCCAGCCGAAGCAATGAATTGCAAGGTCTTGGGTTATAGCAAGAGGAAGATTTCTTTAATGTCTTTTAAATATTTCTGTTTTATTAAAATTGCAGCTTTTGTAAGTCCCCATTCCCCTGGGCCTTTTCCAATTGACATTTGTTGTCCCAGTTTAAATATTACCAGTGCCCCTTTAGGTACCAAAATGGTACCAGTTTAGATGACATATTATGTGTTTAACCAGTGGTGTAATAAAACTAACTCGTGCCAGCAAATCTGAATTCATTATGTGAAGCTCTTCCGCATGCCCCATTCAGTGATGTTACGTGGTTAACTTGAAATCAGCAATAGCAAGGGTGGTTTATACCATAAAAACTGGCAAACACTCCAAATCAGATTTGTCAACCTTCCAATTCACTGTCCCTTTTATTCATGCCCAAGTCACTCTAGGTATATGGGACTGGTTAAGATAACAACTTTGGGCCGGGCGTGGTGGCTCACGCCTGTAATCCCAGCACTTTGGGAGGCCGAGGCGGGCAGATCACAAGGTCAGGAGATCGAGACCATGGTGAAACCCCGTCTCTACTAAAAATAGAAAAAATTAGCCGGGCACAGTGGCGGGCGCCTGTAGTCCCAGCTAATCGGGAGGCTGAGGCCGGAGAATGGCATGAACCCGGGAGTCGGAGCTTGCAGTGAGCCGAGATTGTGCCACTGCACTCTAGCCTGGGCGACAGAGCGAGACTCCGTCTCAAAAAAAAAAAAAAAAAAAAAAAAAAGATAACAACTTTGTCTTCTGTTGTTCGTAGCAAACATGCTTTCCTTTTAATAACATAAAAAACGTGGTACAACATTTCTCAAGCAAATAACCATTAGTAGAGACACAAATAGAGATGTCCTAGAGGCTCATTTCATTCCTGTATCCTGGAAGTGAGTGAACGATAGACTCGGCATGTCTGAGTTTGCTTAGTGGAAGAATAGGCAGGCACCATGGACTGGATTCTGTAAGGATTCCTTTCTAACCAGAGTCTTTCTTGGACTAGGAAGTACCATTGGCACAGAGGCCCCAGCGATCCCCTGCCGTCCTTTTCCTATGAATGACAGGATCTATCTCTACGGAGGTTCTTCTATGCTGCCTTCTGTCCAGCTGTGTCTGGCCTAATCGTGCTGTATTAGTCCATTTTCACACTGCTGATAAAGACATACCCAAGACTTGGAAGAAAAAGAGGTTTAATTGGGCTTACAGTTCCACATGACTGGGGAGGCCTCAAAATCATGATGGGAGGTAAAAAGCACTTCTTACATGGTGGCAGCAAGAGAATATGAGAGAATATGCAAAAGTGGAAACCTCTGATTAAACCATCAGATCTCACGACACTTATTCACTACTGAAAGAACAGTATGGGGGAAATCGCCCTCATGATTCAAATTATCTCCCACCAGGTCCCTCTCACAATACTTGGAAATTATGGGAGTACAATTCAAATGAGATTTGGGTGGAGACACAGAGACAAACCATATCATTCTGCCCCTGGCCCCTCCCAATCTCATATCCTAACGTTTCAAACCCAATCATGTTTCCCAACAGTTTCTCAAGGTCTTAAGTCATTTCAGCATTAGCCCAATTGTCCACAGTCCAAAGTGTCATCTGAGACAAGGCAAGCCCCTTCCGCCTATGAGCCTGTAAAATCAAAAGCAAGCTAGTTACTTCCTAGATACAATGGAGGTACAGGTATTGGGTAATACCAGCCATTCCAAATGGGATAAATTGGCCAAAACAAAGGAACATGCAAGTGCGAAATCCAGCAGGCAATCAAATTCTAAAGCTCCAAAATGATCTCCTTTGACTTCATGTCTCACATCCAGGTCACGCCGATGCAAGAGGCAAGTTCCCATAGTCTTGGGCAGCTCCAGCCCTGTGACTTTGCAGGGTATAGGCTCCGTGCTGGCTGCTTTCATGGGCTGGCATTGAGTGTCTGTAGCTTTTCCAGGTGAATGGTGCAAGCTACCTGTGGATCTACGATTCTGAGTTCTGGAGGACAGTGGCTCTCTTCTCACAGCTCCACTAGGCGGTGCCTCAGTAGGGACTCTGTGTGGGGGCTCTGTCCCCACATTTCCCTTCTGCACTGCCCTAGCAGAGATTCTTCATGAGGGTGCCACTCCTGCAGCAGACATTTTTCTGGACATCCAGGCATTTCCATACATCTTTTGAAATCTAGGTGGAGGATCCCAAACCTCAATTCTTGACTTCTGTGCACTCAGGGGCCCAACACCACATGGAAGCTGCCGAGTCTGGGGCTTGCACCCTCTGAAACCGTGGGCTGAGCTGTACCTTGACTCCTTTTAGCAACAGCTAGAGCGGCTGAGATGCAGGACACCAAGTCCCTCAGCTGCACACAGCAAGGGGACACTAGGGCTGGCCCAGGAAACCATTTTTTTTCCTCCCAGGCTTCCAGATCTGTAATGGGAGGGGCTGCCATGAAGACCTGTGACATGCCCTCAAGACATTTTCCCTATGGTCTTGGGGATTAACATTAGGCTCCTTGCTATTTATGCAAACTTCTGCAGCCAGCTTGAATTTCTCCTCAAAGAAAAAAAAAATGTGTTTTTCTTTTCTACTGCATTATCAGGCTGCAGATTTTCTGAACTTTTATGCTCTGTTTCCCTTTTAAAATGAAATGCTTTTAACAGCATCCAAGTCATATTTGAATGCTTTGCTGCTTAGAAATTTCTTCCACCCAATAGCCTAAATCATCTCTCTCAAATTCAAAGTTCCACAAATTTCTAGGGCAGGGCAACATGCTGCCAGTCTCTGCTAAAATATATCGAGTCACCTTTGTTCCAGTTCCCAAAATCTTCACCTCCATCTGAGACCACCTCAGCCTGGATCTTATTGTTCATATTGCTATCAGCATTTTTGTTAAAGCCATTCAACAAGTCTCTAGGAGGTTCCAAATTTTCCCATGTTTTCCTTTATTCTTCTGAGCCCTCCAAACTATTCCAACCTCTGTCTGTTACCCAATTCCAAAGTCGCTTCCACATTTTCAGGTATCTTTACAGCAGCATCCCACTCTACTGGTACCAGTTTTCTGTATTAGTTCGTTTACACACTGCTAAAAAGACATACCTGAGACTGGGAAGAAAAAGAGGTTTAATTGGACTTACAATTCCACATGGCCGGGAAGACCTCAGAACCATAGCAGGAGGTGAAAGGCACTTCTTACATGGCAGCGGCAAGAGAAAATTAGAGAAGATGCAAAAGCAGAAACCCTTGAAAAAGCCATTAGAACTCGTGAGACTAGTTAACTACCAGGAGAACAGTATGGGGGGAACCGCCCCCATGATTCAAATTATCTCCCTCTGGGTCCCTCCCACAACACGTGGGAGTACAATTCAAATGAGATTTGGGTGGGGACACACAGAGCCAAACCATATCACATTCTCTGTGTGGGTTGAAGAGAGTGCTATAGCCATGTGTGCTCTGCTAGCTGTCTTTGTGTAACAAGTTTGGAGACAACACTTCAGCAATTCAAAAGGATTACATTTGACCCTAACAAAGAAGTTATCAGAAAGCATCATGTATTAATGTTTTGTAAAATAAAAATATAGTTACAATTGCTATCAAATAACTGCCTATAATTGCCAAGCACATAAAATAATTTATATACACTATTTCATATCAGTTTCCTGAGACTCTCTCTCTATTTTCTCTCTCTCTATCTATCTATCTATCTATCTATCTATCTATCTCCTAATAAATGAAAAAAACTCCAGTCTTCCATTGTTGAAACATTTTCAAAAGTTCATTCACATTTGGGGTTCCAAAGCCATTATAGAGGACATTAGGGAAGGTTGTTTACCCACCAGTTTGTATTATGAAACAAATAAAACAAAATATTCTCTAAAAGTTCTGAAAAGATGTTAATTTTCACTGACTTCTTTGAAAAATAATAACAGTGTGCAATATACTACATCTAAAGTATTATAAAAAGAGGATTCTCAATCCCAAATTCAGAAAATCTGTATTTGACTGTCAGACCTTTCACAGCTCATCTTGTGATTTCAAAAGATCCTTATCAACTGATATAAACTGTCTGTTTCCTCATCTGCAAAATAGTCATTTTGAAATCTCCACAATACCAGAGGACATTTGTAAAAAGGAAAAGTGATAACTATTTTGAGACACCTTTAAACATTGTGTTTTCTATACACACACAGTGTCATTAGTATAGATTATAAGATGCAAAGTTAAATAAAAATATAGTAACATTTTAGTCACATGATTGAGTCCAGCCTTGAGCTCTGAATTCAATTTACAATTTCCTTTATTCTAAAATGTATCAAAATACATTGCAAATAATTGTCCTTACTTCCTGTTGTTAAATGGTGACATTCCATTGCTGGCTTTACTGTCCTATATTCTCTTCATCTCCTAAAGCTCTGCAAAGTTGAGAAATTTTGCAGCAAATCTCTGTTGAGGTGTTCCTTGCAGCTCATATTTTCTGAATTCTTTCAACTAACTTGATTATTATGGAGAACATCATCGTGAACTGGACTCTTATATTTTCATTCTATAGATTATTTCCCAAAACCTACGGTAAGGATAGAACGTCCAGAGAAAGAAGCCCTCTCTTCACTCACTCATGCTGGCTGCTCAGCCAACTTCTATCTGGTTAAATTAGGGAGGTCTGTTACTTAATTATACAAGTATTTTCTTGGACTGTGAATTCCTTGAGCCTTATTGAGCAGGGGATTTTTGAGAAAGAGAAAAAAAAGCCAGAATAATATTATAATGACATTCAGAGAGAAAAGACTTCGTGCCAGGAAAGGCTCTATTTCTAAATCAACTGTGACTAATGAAGAAAAGGAAAAGTTTAAATGAAAGTTACAATGAATTTAAATATTGTCTATCTTTTTTGGTTCTCATTACTATAGTCATGGTACAAACAAATGTTAGTAAGTAAACAAATAAATGAATACGCTGCTTCTCTGAAATTCTTAATGGCATCTCAAGCAATGTAAGAGCAGGCAACATTACTTTGAGACATCTTATAAGGAAATGGTCAAACAAAATTCCTTTTACCCAACTCAAGAGTTCTTTCTGGGATCAATACTTTGGGTATTTCAAAAGTTAACATTCTTAATTATAGGTATTTCTTTTCTTTATTATTGTATTATATTTTGTGTAATTAAATTGTATAAATGAGAATACTGAGGCATTAAGAGATTTATTCTGGTGTTTTAAGTTGTTCCAACACATTCTGAGAATAAGAATGAATTATGTAGAGACCATTTTGTAGGATATTTGAAACTTTTATACTTGTCTGCTGTCTTTTTTCAGCAACATGAAAGTTTGGGGCCAGTAGATGTATAAGAAAAATAAATTGCTGTAATATCTGGTCTAGAAGGGATTATAAATATATATTTAAGCCAAAAGTATTTTTTTTTCAAACACTTTTAACATCCAGCCAATAAATGTGTTTCATGTTTTGCTATTTTTATTTTTTAGATAACTCTCACAAGCGTAGTATTAAGCTAATAGCTTTATAGCTATTGTTTTATGAAGTTATATTTCAGACTCTATTTTATAGTTATTCATAACGGTTAAGAACATCTCTTTCAATATTGAATTACTATTTGCAGTCTTAATCTAATGATTTGATTTGCAGAAATTTGTAAATATTTTAATTAGTTTTTACAAAGCACAGATTGAGTGTAAACATGACTAAAAGATAAAAAACAAAAAAAAATCCATTTTTAAATAAAAAAATCAGAAGAAATATGGTACATGGTTATAGATTTGTATTTTATTAGGATCGGCTCTACTTTTTTGCAGAGTTTTGTGTGTGATGTCTAATCTGGAGTCATTCTGTATGCTTCACTTGGCTGACATTTTTCATGGTCATAAAATGCCAGAAGTAAGTCTAATATTTTTGTTAAAACATCTGTTGTTAAGCATTAAGTCTGTTAAATTGACAATGAAACTCAGTTTTTTTTTTTTGATGATTAATACATCCTACTATGACCAAAAAAGAAAAAAGGAAAAAGACAGAATTGATCAGGAAGTTAGAAAGTGATCAGAGAAGCCCACAAGAAGCCCACATAGGATTCTGTACTGGAGCACAAGATTTTGCTCTGTTCCCCTTTTATATACAGCCTTGAATCATCTCTTTGCTTTTTGCTTGTTTGTTTGTTTGTTTGTATTTGTTATAGCCCCAGAACTCTGCCTGTTCATTCTTCTTTTGAAATGGTAATCGTAGGCTCTACTCTGTACTCTTCTTACTGCTAATCCAATCTTGGATGGGAAAAGAAGTTGTCTTTCCATCTTTCATCCTTCTCTTTGTCTAGAAAGACAAAATTTTCAATATTCAGAATATACTCTTTTGTTTTTCCTCATAATCACTTGAGAGTAATAGTTAAAAATAAACTCATCAAGGTTTCAAGGTTTACCACTCTGATGTGTTAGACCTTAGTGGATAGAGTTCCCCACTGCCTTTAAAGAGAGTATTTGAAGGCTTCATTGGGCTCCCGTTGATTTCCTATAGCAGAAAATTCTCCTTCCTTTCCCTGATACAATAAAATATAAATATTTGGTCTTTACCCCTGGTCTCTGGCACAGAGCTCCTAAAACCCTTGGAATTTATTAGGTTGGTGCAAAAGTAATAATGGTTTTGGCTATTAAAAGTAATGCTACTTTTTGTATACTAATGAGATGACTTCTGGGCTTCAGGATAAAGGATTGTGGTCAGAAAAACCAAGTACTCATTAGAGGTTTGGACGTCCAGTCCCACTTTCTGACCACCAGGGAGGGGAAAGTGGTTGGAGATTGAGTTCAATCACCAATTGCCAATGATTTAGTCAACCATGAGTATGTAATGGGACCTCCATAAAAAAAAATCTCAAAATGATAGGACTCAGGTGGTTTCTGGGTTGGTGAACACACTGATGTGCTGGGCATGTGGTGTGCTCAGAAGACGGCATGGAAGTTCTGTGCCACTCCCACCCTCATAATATGTCAGATGCATTGCTGCCATTTGGCTGTCCCTGAGCTGTTTCCTTTATAATAAACATGTTAACTTTAGTAATGCAATTTCCTGGGTTCTGTGAGTCATTCTAGTTAATTATGAAACTTGAGAAGGAAGTCATGCGAACCCTCAAATTTATAGCTGGTTGGTCAAAAATGCAGATGGCCCCTGGGACTTGCAACTGATGTCTCAAGTGGGGGCAGTTTTGTGAGATTGAGTCTTAACTTGTGAGGTCTGAGCTAACTCTGGATAGTTAGTGTCAGAATCAAACTGAATTGTTGGAAACCCTATTCATAGTGAAGAATTGGAGCATTGGTTGTTGCTATGGAAAAAGTATATATACCGGCTGCCTTTACTTTTAGAGCATAGCATATGCATCTTATACCTCATTCCTTGTTATTGCAGCTTTAAGATGCAATCAAGATAGAAAAATGTGTACAGAAAATAAACATTTGGCATCCTTGAGAGTTTCTAGGCTGCATGGGAACTACATCGGTAGACCACAGCCTGGTACACTGGGTATTTTGTCAACAACATAAAAGATCAAGTGCTACTTTTATCTGGACTTTTATATTTTATATCTAGATGTCTGCATGACCCAAAACACCATCAGTTTTGTGCAGGAAGCCCTGAATAGGAACCAATTCTTTTCCTAACAATGTTTTAAGGGTTGCTTTAGTGAGTGATAAGCCTGACATTTGGAGGTGACATGCTACTGTCTTTAAAGGGCTGTGAAGAGGAATAGCTTGGAATTATTTGGTAACACAAATAGTACTGATTCATAAATAAAAATAAGGACACATTAATATCAAAGCCATACTTTTGTTGGCTCACAATGTTAACTGTTGACCAGGGCCTCTAATCCTCAGCAAATATCTACTCTCCTCCAAGTCCTCAGTTGAATTCCTAGTGCTGTGGAGGGTTTTTGTGTTTCTTTGCTGGGCACTATTATCATTCTTCAGTGCTCTTCTTCTGAAAACCATGGTTTCTCTTGGTGTTCCACAGTGCTCCACATATTAACAGTTCCCTGCAGGGTGTCAACTTTGATTGTCACAGCAGGTATATCTACTGCTCTGTTAATTGGCTACTCTGTGTAATACCTTCTCCAACCTTTTCACTGAACCCATTGAACACCTAAGTCATCAAAGCTGTATTCTGTTCCATGGCAGAGCTAGAAAGAGTCAATCATTCCTTTTATGCTGTAATATAATTTCATGACTGATGAAGGATAAATGCTTCGTTGCAATGTATTCCAAGGCTTAATCAAACAGCACTCAGTATGCTTACTTAACAGTCACCTCTTCTCAAAGATCTGGTTATGCAATGTCAAGGACAGAAAAAAGAAAACACATTTCAAAAATTGCCAATCAGCTGGCTTAAAAGTACTCTTTGTACCTCCTGAAGATCAGTACGTAATTTCTACATCAATTTCATGACATCTAGCTATTTCTTACCTTAGGGTTAATTCTTTCATAGAGAAGTCTGGTTCCCTGCAAACAGACAGTAACTCACCATAGTGGTTTGTCAAGCACTGTAAGATGAGGATAAACCTCCAAAATGAGACAGAACTTGGAATTTGTTGCAATGAGTCTCTAGCTTTTAAAAAACAGAAATCCCTGGGAACTTACTTTAATAATTCACTGGATGGTTACTGCCTACTCTGGATTTAATGTAACTTAACCTAAAACTTCCTGAAATAAGCATAATATTCAAAGTTAAGGTAGTAGGCTGTAAGCACAGAAAGATTACTTTCATGTATAATGCTACATCAAGTCATTTGTATCTGTGATTTCTTGAAAAAACAAAAAGAAAACAAAACAAAAAACAGAAAACTTTTCTTCTGACAATGCATTTCATTTCGGGAACATCTAAACCGTATTTGCTAAAGACAAGCAGTATGAAGAGTCCAGCTCTTTGCTAAGATTTCTAGTTTGATTTCTTTCCCCGAATGTTCCAGTCTTAGTTCACCTTTATTTTGGTCCTTAGGCTTTGGAGAAGAAACATACCAAGGTCACCGTGATCGTTATTCTCTTATGTACCACCAATGTTTATTTTTAATTTGTGACTGGTAAATAAAGCCTTAATAGGATTTTAATGGCATGTTGGACACAGTTCAGTGTCCAGAGATGTGGCATCATATTCAGGAATGTCATTATCTAGATTAATTATCAATGGCGGAGAGATATCATTAGTGCAATGTAAAAATGAGAGAGGTTGTAAACGAAATTTTCTAGGCAGAGAAGCCAGAGAAAAACCACATCTGAATTGCAACTATTTAGTATTTCTAAAATCTTTTCTTATTTATTTATTTATTTATTTATTTGTTTATTGTGATGTGTGAATTTTTGTTGTTGAGAATCTGCCTAAAATAATTCTGGAAAGGGACTTTAATTAGCTTAATTTCTAAGGTCAATTTATTCTCCTTAAAAAACTAGACATGTGTCTGGGTTTCTAGTCTTTAAGAGGAACAAAGAACACAATCTTCTCAGTACTTACTTTCTCTTCTGAATTTTATTGTGCTCACACAAAGAAAGGTTAAAGTGTATTATGGCATGGTCTTTGAGTAATTGACAAAATCTACTCACAGCTTGATCTAATTTTAACATCTGCAGTAAGTAACTAAAAATGATCCAGGAGAAAGCTATCTTTAAAGAGAAAATATTTTATCCCTCTGTCAAGGGGTCTCCATACTCTATAATACCTAACCATCATGTATGCGATACATATTGTGTTTAATTATGCATGTTTGCTTTTAAATATTATAATTAACATGTATATGTTTATGACATCTGCACAGGATAATATACTACCAGATTAGTGGAAAATAGTTTAGACATTTAGAGAAGAATTAACGTTATTATGTTTATTTTCGGGGCTGAATACAAACATATCTATTTGATTTTGCCAAATCTAAATGCCTGGATTATAAAATACATCATTATTTTATGTGCCACATTGGAAAGAAAAAATGTCTACACTGTAACTTTTAGTTTTAGCATTAATCTGTAGGATAATGCAATCTCTTTGAAGACATTTTAAATGACAATTACACTCAGCATCTGTAGTTTTAACAATGTAGATAACTCAGTTGAAGGAATGACATTGAGGGTAGCTATGATCAAGTTTAATTACTGGCAGAAAATGACAAGTATGTCACCCTTGTTGTCTGAATCACAGTGATCATAAGATGAATCATGATTTCAGTGATATAAAAATGCAAAATAATAGACCTTATAATTTTAGTGTTTTAAATCCTAGCTTCAGCCCCGCTATCCTTTTTGCTTGAACAAGCTACTTTAGATTTTTTTTTGAAGTTACTTATTTTATTCTGAAAATGGACATGACATAACAAGGGTACCTACCATGTCACACTGTTGTGAAATTGGATGAAAGTCATCCTCAGAAGCAGATGGTAAAACTCCTTCTTCAATCTGTGTATGTGCTCAATAAATGCTGACTTTTAGCAGCAGTACAGCCAAGTACTATACAGAGTTACTGTGCCTAGGTTACAAGCGTGTTCTGCAAATTTACCAACTGGTGAGCTTGGAAAAATTGTTTAACCTTACTGAGTTCAATGATGTTATTTCCTAATAATATATGAGGATGAAAATTCCCTTATATGATTTAATAAAAATCTGTGCCTGATAAAGCAGTTGTGCTACTTTGCAGTTTTATTGCTAACTGGAGAATGTTCCTCTTACATAACATATCCATCTGGAATGCTGCTTGTGATGTAGAGAATTGCCAGACTTAAAAATCCATATAAAATGATCTGGCCTTTAGTTAATGACTCTGGACATCTTAAAGACAAAGAATTACACGTAAACTTTTGAATCTTTTTTACTTCACTGTGCAATTTATGTGGCATTCAAGCATAGAGCAGTGGTTGCAAATAAATATATAATTTATATTTGCTTCTATATACTTCACTTTCTTTAATGGCCAGTGGTAGTGGTAGCATAGAAAGAATAATAAACTCACATGAATTATTTTTAAAATTTATATAATAAATAAAAATCATTGGGTAAGACAAAGCATAGTTGGATAATACATCATAAAAAATCATATTGGATTATGCAGTTAAAATGGAAGAGCATTTTATAAAGAGTTTCTTTTTTGGTAGTTTGTGTAGTTTGTGATAAAGTGTCCCTGAAAAATTCACTGTTTTAAGTTCAAGGCTACAGACCACGTAATACAGTACCAAGAAAATTAAATGTGTGTCCAACTAGCAAAATGCTTTAAGTGAGTTTGAAGCCCTCTAGAGAACACATCAGTCAACAATATGCCATTAACTTAGCTCGAGTTGTGTGCCTCAGCTCCGTATAAGAAAGAATTACTGGGGATCCCAAGCTTAAGAAATGCTTGGCCAGGCGCGGTGGCTCAAGCCTGTAATCCCAGCACTTTGGGAGGCCGAGATGGGCGGATCACGAGGTCACGAGATCAAGACCATCCTGGCTAACACGGTGAAACCCCGTCTCTACTAAAAAATACCAAAAAAAACCAAAAACAAAAACAAAACAAAAACTAGCCGGGCGAGGTGGTGGGCGCCTGTAGTCCCAGCTACTCGGGAGGCTGAGGCAGGAGAATGGCGTGAACCCGGGAGGCGGAGCTTGCAGTGAGCTGAGAGGAGGCCACTACACTCCAGCCTGGGCGACAGAGCGAGACTCCGTCTCCAAAAAAAAAAAAGAAATGCTTTAATTTGGTAACACAGCAGATCTATTATGTTTATGAGACAACCTCATTTAATAGAGTCTGTTTTGAATATAATTAGTTCTAAAATGTAAGTAAAATTGATAGTTGATTTGTTCCATCATCATTGAGCTTGGGTTTCCGAAAATTCTCGATATTCTGAAATTGTGAAGAAATTATTTGTTAAACTATAATTTTTTGAGAATTCTTTAGATGTTGGCAGACCTTTATAAAAGACTTTGAACACAAAAAGGACTTGCACATAATTTCTATTTTTGTGAAATAACAATTAATGTCAACTTAAGTATTCTCATGTGTATCTTCAGGATGTTATTTTAATTCCCATTGCACTAATGAGAACATCAAAGATCAGAAAAGATAAATAAATTGCCCTAAATCCAAAAGCTAGTATGTGGTGAATCTGACAGTTGAACTGAGTAAGTTGTCTCCAAGGCCTTTATGTCCATCATGACATTCAGATCTGATATGAAGGAAAGCTATCTGACAACAGAATTAGAAACCTCTGGTTTGCTAGCTCTAGATTTTCTAGTACTGGTAAGAAAAGTTAGGTTTGGGATCTGTCAAGTGTTCTCGCCTACTATGTAGGACTGCTGGATTTAACAAGTAAAAATAGAGAACATTCAGTTAAATACAAATTTTAGATAAGCAATTAAGTATTTTAGTACAAATATGTCTCAAATATTTCATTCAGCATACTCATACTAAAAATATATTCCTGACTTTTCTGAAGTTCAAAATTAACTTGGAGTCCTATATTTTATCTGGCAACCCTATTATGTAGAATAAGGGGACATAAAGCATCAGAAGACAGATTTTCCTTTTCTTTCAATAATTTAAAGTCATAGTTTAAAAGAGACAGAAACACAAACACATGAACCATTTTAAGGTAATATTGCTCACCGAAGTGGGTTGGTGTGACTCACAAAAGTTTTCTTCCCCTACCTCCCATCTTCTTTTCGTTACAGATGCATTTTACAAATCTGGTACATATGCCTTCTTAGTGAAAAGTAGGACAATGACTATCTTCCATTGTCTACTTTGTTGATTAAAAAAATATGAAGAGATTCAAAAGATGTTTAAAATAGTTCTGTCAGAATTTCCCTGCATTTTAAAAAGATCAAAGAATAATGGGCATAAAATTCAAAAAGGCAGAGGGATTGTCTCCAAAGCCAGATTCAGCAGCTATCAGGCAGCATGTGCTCTGAATGGAGGAATTTAAGGACCAATATACATATATCTAACACAATTGAAAGATTTCCTGGAGAAGGTATGCTAAACAGAACTTTAAACAAATTCTATTACGCAAAAAAAAAAAAAAAAAAAAAAAAATGGTCTTTATATCATATCTTATGAAAACGCCCTAGTTCATGTTCTCAAATTAGTGACAGGTGGACTGGTGTTTATCTGCGTGTATCTGGTAAACTTTAGACCATTTGTCTATACAGCTTCATATGAACATTGGTGCACGGATTTGCAGTCAGCCAGGAGAGATTATGCATTATTCTCAAGGCAAGGACATAGCTCTCCTTCCATTAATAGAAACTGCTGTACAATGAGGGACACACATATTTCAGAGTGGGGGATATCTGAAAGTTTTAGAAGAATGTTAGTTTTAACAAATATGGGTTTGGCTCCTGAGAAGTATGAAACAGGGAGTAATGAATAGGTAAAGGAAAAAGTACAATTTGGAACAGCATTTAAAATACTCATTATAAAGGCACAAATAATAAAAAGTAGCATTTTGCATAGTGCATGAAAGTTTTAAATCACTCTATTTAAAATGTTAACACTTTAGTAAATCATCTGCACCAATGAGGATATGTTACGCATCAGTAACTCCAAACCACAGTTACTTAATAGAGAAAAGGATTATTTCTCACTCTTGTCTAATGTGGGTTTTTAAGTTTTCTTCTCATCACAGTCACTTGGGTATCTAGACTGATAGAGCAGCCACCATCTTGATTCTGGTCAGTTGCCATGCAAAAACGAAAAGTATTCTGGATATTCTAGCACTGCTAATTCTATGCTTGCTCACACTCAATCGTTTATCTTCAAATTTATTGGACAGAACTAGTATCAAAGCCCAATGAAATCACAAGGAGGCAAGACAGTACAAACTCACCGTGATTCTAGAATTTGGAAAGTTTAAATATTTTGCTAACAGTAATGAGAGCATTTATAGTAACCATCATTATTTCCTTTATTTTAATATCAACAAATGTCAAATAGTTTAGGTGATAAGCTCAGAAGTGCTTTCAACAATAGGAGGAGCTAATCCATGAAACCAGTGAGAACCAAGAGTAGTCTGCATTGGATTTAAGACTACAGCTACATATTTAAGGAGACGTGTAGCATGCAACATTAAAGTGACTAAAAATTGGCAAAACTGAGTCCTGTTTGTCAAAAACACATATTATGATCACGTTATGCCAGCAACTATCTGCAACTTGAATGAAACAGCAGTGAACACAACAGACACAGCCAGTGCTCTGTGGGATTTAGTCTTGCAATGCTAAAATACTACTTTCAATCACTGACAAATATGTTGTAAAGACAGAATCTATAGAATCTAAGTAATATAGATGCAAAATAATCCTCAAATGTGGAAAAAAGAGTAAATGAAGCATGCTAGTGTCTTGGCAACATCAAAAGAATGAAGCAACCTGAATCTAAAAATGGAAAAGACAGAGTTAGCCTTTCCTTTCGGCTGGAACCGCCATCTTCCAGTAATTCGCCAAAATGACAAACACAAAGGGAAAGAGGAGAGGCACCTGATATATGTTCTCTAGGCCTTTTAGAAAACATGAAGTTGTTCCTTTGGTCACGTATATGTGAATTTATAAGAAAGGTGATATCATAGACATCAAGGGAATGGGTACTGTTCAAAAAGGAATGTCCCACAAGTGTTACCATGGCAAAACTGGAAGAGTCTACAATGTTCCCCAGCATGCTGTTGGCATTGTTGTAAACAAACAAGTTAAGGGCAAGATTCTTGCCAAGAGAATTAATGTGAGTATTGAGCACATTAAGTACTCTAAGAGCCGAGATAGCTTCCTGAAATGAGTGAAGGAAAATGATCAGAAAAAGAAAGAAGCCAAAGAGAAAGGTACCTGGGTTCAACTGAAACGCCAGCCTGCTCCACCCAGAGAAGCACACTTTGTGAGAACCAATGGGAAGGAGGCTGAGCTGCTGGAACCTATTCCCTATGAATTCATGGCATAATAGGTGTTAAAAAAAATAAAATAAAAGACCTCTGGGCTGAAAAAAAGAAAAGAAAAGAAAATAAAAGAAAAGGCAGAGTTAAAATAAAATAATTTCTTGAGTATTTTTTCATCCAAACGTTAGCACGAATGATACTCATTTAAATATGTTTAAGTGATTCACTGTGTCTCAGTTGTAAAAAGCAATACTGATTGAGTCAGCAAAATTCAATACTGTACATCACCTCTGGACAGAAGGTTGTTTTGTGTAAGCTTACTCCCCAATTAAAAGCAGTTGTTGAAAAATAAAACATGAGCACGTGGAAGTGAATACATTTGTGGATACATAGCTGAATCTTTTCTGATTTCTAATATCTAGCATCTAATTATCACAGAGTGTTCTAGATCCCCAAGTTCATTGATAAAATCAATATGGTTAACAATTCTCTTAGAAATCAATTTTACTCCAGCAGAAGAAGGTGTCCCATATGTAATCCAGTTTTACAATTTTACATGTACGGAAACAGATTCCAAACAAACAAATTTCCCTTGTGAACAATAGCACCATTTTGAGGGTTAGTCATTGCTGCATCTTCATAGTAGTTATTTTATAAATTATTTTAAAATTCAAAAAATTCAATAAGAAGAATAAGAAATTAATTCCAATTATTTGTGTAATTTTTTTAAAAAAGAATTAATTTTATTAATTTTATTGAAAAGAGTGACCAGTGAATACCAAACAGAACTCTTAAATATGGGGAAAAAATAGCTTTGAAAATGGAGACCTAAAAATAAAAAGCTCTTTAATGTACAGTTTTGCTCAATGCCTTGGCCTGATTCTGAAGTATAGTTAATGCATTCAGGTAACAATACCACAGCTACAAAGAGTGTAACTTAAAGAGGGAGACACTGCTGTTTAGGAGACGAGTCCTTGAAGATACTCTAAGAAAAATAATGAATCCAATTGTCCATACTGTGTAAATCAGATGCTAATAGCAAAAATCACTCTTCTCTCTCATCCAGATTTTCACAAAATAAATATCTTATATTTCTCAAAGTATGAAAAGAAAATAATAAAATTATTTTGGAAGTGTTTGTCCGTTAAAATAAGAAAGAACTCTTAAGAATAGTTACTTTTTCCTGAAAAAAATAATAAAGAGCATATGTTTTAGAAACCAACTGAATATAATAAATCACCATTCATCCTTCATCAAATACAGAGACAAAAAGAGAAACATATTTGAAAGAAAAATAAAGAGAAAGGAGGAGCACCTTATGAAGAAAATGGTGAATAGGAAGGAAGGAAGAGAAAGTACGAGAAACAGAGGGAAAACTGCTGGCCAGGAGCTGGGGTCAAAGATCTCTCTCTCTTCCTGCCTCAGAATGTCTGATCTCCAAAAGTTTGATGTGAGAGCTATAGAGGATGTTTAGTACAGTAAGAGAATTATTTTAAAAGGCTGTTCATTGTCACTTTATTCAATCAAGGTTTATGCTCATAAATCAAATAGAATCTGGGTGACATCAAGATTCAGGGTCAAGTTTTCAAGAACTCTAGTTATGTGACAGTGAAATTTATTGAGATATAAATTCATTGTTTCTACTGCTATAAAACAATCAGAAAGAACAACCTTTATGCTCCTCGGAAACTTTGGGAGAAAAAGTTTTCACTCTGCTTAAAACACCCTAACCTCTTTTGCCTTCTTTTCTATGATTCAGCAAAGAGGTGTAGGATATGTGTTTCTTAAAATTAGAAGAAGTTATGAGAAGACAATTTATCTTCTTGTGATATGTGTTTCTTAAAATTAGAAGAAGTTATGAGAAGATAATTTATCTTCTTGTGCATGTTGAAAGGGAAAGGCAAACAAAGATTATGTTTGAAGTTTTTAGGAGAAGGAAGAGATGGGAATGACTTGGAGATAGACTAAGAATCAATATCCTTCAAGGCTGGATAGTTTGTTAAAAACTGTGAATTCCACAAATGGTAGAGTTTCATGACAGATTCCTCATTATAGATTCAGAAAGATGATAAAAGCTTCAGAGTCAATATTAAATGGTTCCATAGAATAATTGGACCTCAGAAACCTATCCTCCCAGCCTTAAAAAAAATACAATATAGTAGATGTGTGTGTTATTCTGTTCTCACACTGCTACAAAGAATTGCCTGTGACTGTTTAATTGACTCACAGTTCTGTAGGTTGTATAAGAAGCATGGTTGTGGAGGCTTCAGGAAATTTATGATCATGGCAATAGGATGAAAGGGAAGCAAGTACCTTCTTCACGTGGCAGAACAGGAGAAAGAGAGTAAAGGGGGAAGTGCTACACACTTAAAAAAAAAAAAAACAGATCTCATGAGAACTCATTCACTATCATGAGAACAGTAAGGGGGGAGTCTGCCCCCATGATTCAATCACTTCCCACCAGTTCCTCCTCTAATACATGAGAATTACAATTCAACACGATATTTAAATAGGGACACAGAGGCAAAGCATATCATTCTGCCTAGCCCCTCCCAAACCATTTTCACATTTCAAAATGCAATCATGCTTTCTCAACATTATGCCAAAGTCTTAACTCATTCCAGCAGTAACTCAGAAGTCCAAGTCTGAAGTCTCATTTGAGACAAGTCCGTTTTTCCTATAAGCCTGTAAAAATCAAGCAAAGTTAGTTACTTCTAAGACACAATAGGGTTATAGGCATTGGATAAATGATCCCATTCCCAATGGAAGAAATTGGCCAAAAACAAGGGGCTACAGGCACCATGTAAGTCTGAAACACAGCAGAGGAGTCATTAAACCTTAAAACTCCAAAATATTATTCTTTGACTCCATATCTCACATCCAGGTCACAGTGACAGAAGAGGTGGACTGTCAAGAACTTGGGCAGCTTCACCCCTGTGGCTCTGCAGGTTACAGCTCCTGAAGTTACTTTCATAGGCTGGTGTTGAATGCCTATGGCTTTTCCAGGTGCACGTGTAAGCTGTCAGTGGATCTACCACTGTGGGGTCTGGAGGACGGTGGCCCTCTTCTCACAGGTCCACTAGGCAGTGCCCAAGTGGGGACTCTGTGTGAGGGCTCCAACCCCACATTTCCCCCATCACTGCCCTAGTAGAGGGCCTTCATGAGTGCTCCACCCCTGTAGTCAACTTCTGCCTGGACACCTAGGCATTTCCATACATCCTCTGAAGTCTAGATGTAGGCTCCCATACCTCAACCCTTGCCATCTTCTTACCCACAGGCCCAACACCACATGGAAGCCACAAAGATTTGGAACTTGCACCCTCTAAAGGAATGGCCCAAGCTGTACCTTGGCCTCTTTTAGCCATGGCTGGAGTTGGAGTGGCTAGGATGAAGGGTGTCCTGTCCTGAGGCTGCACAGATCAGTGAGGCCCTGGGTCTGGCCCACAAAACCGCATTTCCCCCCAGGCCTCCAGGCCTATGATGACAGGGGCTGCCACAAAGGTCTCTGAAATGTCCTGGAGGCATTTCCCCCATTGTCTTGACTATTAACATTCAACTCTATTTTACTAATGCAAATTTCTGAAGCCTTGGATTTCTCCCCAGAAAATGCGTTTTTCTTTTCTGGTTGGGCTGCAAATTTTTCAAATTTGTATGCTCTGCTCTCTTTTTAAATATATGTTCTAGATTCAGATCATTCGTTTGTTTATGTAAATGAGCATAGGCTTTTGGAAGTAGCCAGGCCACATGTTGAATGGTTTACTGCTTAGAAATTTCTTCTGCCAGATACCCTAAACCATCTTTCTCAAGTTCAAAGTTCTACAGATCTCCAGATCATGGGCACAATACTGCCAGTCTCTTTGCTAAAGCATAGCAAAAGTTACCTTTACTCCTGTCCCCAATAAATTTCTCATCACTTTATGAGACCACCTTAGCCTGGACTTCATTGTCCATATCACTATCAGCATTTTGGTCAAAACAATTTAACAAGTCTCTAGGGAGTTCCAAACCTTCCCTCTTCTTCCTGTCCTCTCCTGAGCCTTCCAAACTGTTCCAACCTTAGCCTATTACTGAGTTCCAAAATCACTTCCACATTTTCAGGTATCTTTATAGCAATGCCCCACTTTTCTGGTACCAATTTTCTTAGTTTGTTCTTACTCTGCTATAAGGAGTTACCTTAGACTAGGTAATTTATAAAGAAAAGAAATTTAATCAACTCAGTTCTACAGGCTATACAGGAGGCATGGTTGCGAAGGTCTCAGGAAACTTATGGTGATGATGGAAAGGCAAAGTAGAAGCAAGCACCTTCTTCACATTGCAGAGTAAGAGGAAAATAGTGAAGCGGGAAGCACTACACTCTTTTAAACAACCAGATTTCATGAGAACTCATTCACTATGATGAGAACAGCATGGAAGGAGACCACCCCCATGATTCAATCACCTCCCACCAGGCCACTCCAGACATACGGGCATTACAATTAGACATGAGATTTGGGTGGGGACACAGAGTCAAACCAGTGAGGCTGGGGTAAGCTGCAGTAAAAAACAATTTCTAAGTCTCAAATGCCTGTCACAAGAAATGTTTATGACTACCCATCCTACATGTTGTACAGCCCTGTCTCACACAGTTACTCTGCAACTCAAACTAATAGAGCCTCTTCCATCTCAACATTGGCTTCGTGCTTGATGAAGTGCAAGAAAAGAGTACAGTGAAAGCTCAGACCTGGTCTTCTACGGTTTAGCTCTAAAGTGACACACGTCCATTTTACTCACAGCCCTTTGACCAGAATGTGACACATGGCCTCACTTAACTGTAAGACAGAAGATGAACACATGGGTGAAAATTCACTCATTGCTAAGCAGTACAGCCTCTAAACAGAACAGTCTCCAATATATTTCTAGGGTCCATAAGAATCTTTAGGGCTTATACAGAGTTGAACAATAAGCATTTTAAAAGTAGCCACATAAACTGTTTTCCTGTGGATCAATTGCCTAGGACATTCACAGATTCAGAGAATGAAGGTAAATCTAATAACATCTAAGATTAAAACTATTGCTATCCAGTCAGAGTGGAGACTAAGAATCAAAACTGACCTCAATTAAAGAAAATAATGCAATATTTTTCTTATCTAACTGGGCTTCTGGAGTTACTCATGCATACTACTGTCAAAGGATTTGACAAAAGATGTGACCTTAAAAAAAGTGTACAATGAAAGGCTACCTCTGCTCACTCAAGATTTTGGTCTCACTCTGGGAGTGGAGACATGTCTTTTGTTTATTAAAAATTCTACAATGTATCAAAAAAAAAACAAAAACAAAAAGTGGAAATGCCTATTGCACACCTGGAGAAGACATAATTAAAACAACTGGCATGTAATCTGTTCCATTTCTGATTACTAAGCAAATGCTTTCAAGGAAAAAAGTAGGCACTAGTCTAGTCTCCTTAGAAACAGAAAAACTGGGTCTATTCGATTCTTCTCTCTTTTCTTCTTTATTAGTCTTGCTAGTGGTCTATCAATTTTGTTGATCTTTTCAAAAAACCACCTCCTGGATTCATTGATTTTTTGAAGGGTTTTTTGTGTCTCTATCTCCTTCAGTTCTGCTCTGATCTTAGCTATTTCTTGCCTTCTGCTAGGTTTTGGGTGTGTTTGCTCTTGCTTCTCTAGTTCTTTTAATTGTGATGTTAGGGTGTCATTTTTAGATCTTTCCTCCTTTCTCTTATGGGCATTTAGTGCTATAAATTTCCCTCTACACACTGCTTTAAATGTGTCCCAGAGATTGTGGTATGTTGTGTCTTTGTTCTCATTGGTTTCAAAGAACGTCTTTATTTCTGCTTTCATTTTGTTATATCCAGTAGTCATTCAGGGGCAGATTGTTCAGTTTCCATGTAGTTGAGCGGTTTTGAGTGAGTTTCTTAATCCTGACTTCTAGTTTGATTGCACTGTGGTCTGAGAGACAGTTTCTTATAATTTCTGTTCTTTTACATTTACTGAGGAGTGCTTTACTTCCAACTATGTGGTCAACTTTGGAATAAGTGTGATGTGGTGCTGAGAAGAATGTATATTCTGTTGATTTGGGGTGGAGAGTTCTGTAGATGTCCATTAGGTCTGCTTGGTGCAGAGCTGAGACACATGCACACATATGTTTATTGCGGCACTATTCACAATAGCAAAGACTTGGAACCAACCCAAATGTCTATCAGTGACAGACTAGGTTAAGAAAATGTGGCACATATGCACCATGGAATACTATGCAGCCATAAAAAAGGATGACTTTATGTCCTTTGTAGGGACATGGATGAAGCTGGAAATAATCATTCTGAGCAAACTATGGCAAGGTCAGAAAACCAAACACCACATGTTCTCACTGATAGGTGGGAACTGAACAATGAGAACACTTGGACACAAGATGGAGGACCATCACACACCAGGGCCTATCATAGGGTGTGGGGAGGGGGGAGAGATAGCATTAGGAGATATACCTAATGTAAATGATCAGTTAATGAGTGCAGCACACCAACATGGCCCATGTATTCATATGTAACAAACCTGCACATTGTGCACATGTACCCTAGAACTTAAAGTATAATAATAATAAAAAAAAAGAAACCTAGTAACTGGGAATCTGGGAGACATATACTGATGACACTCTATAGAAGGAAAGTTCACATCTGTGGAGTACTCTTCACAGATGTCCCTGGTTTTGGATTGCAGATGGTAAACGAGCATACAATCTATGAATTTTTAAGGTACAGTTCCCTGGATGAAGTCGTTTCTGTCATTTTCCACCTTAAGTCATCAAGGTATACAACATTCTTGGATGTGTTTCATAACCTATGTCCTCCATACTGTGTGAAGTGACTCACAAAACTTACGTAAGGACCTAGTCTGTTATTCAGTACCAGAGAAGGTATATCCAATCCAGGAAAGCAGGCTCTGGGAAGTTCTGTATGATAATTCAGATCTCTTCTCCTTGATGAGAGTGTTACAAAATTAGTTTAACTAGTGCAGGGACACCTATTTTATCTGGTATTTGTCTCGTGGAATGCCTCCTTAATGCTTTTATCTTTGGATTTATTAGTAACACTTAAAACTGAGTAAACTCCCTGAATCTTGTTCTGATTCAACAACCTGATTCATTGCATTGACTCCAAGTATCTTAAATACTGCCGTTATTTCTGCTGTTAATTTTGTTATCTATATTACTATGATTTTATCCTCTGCCCTTTAGAAAGCGTCCTGTTCATTCCTTCCTCGACATGTCCCTGGCTGTCTCCCTTTTAGAAGTAGCACTCACAGAGCTAACTATAGCTACCTGATTCCTTCACAACCTTCAAGGCAGAGCTTCAATGTAATTTCAAAGAAGCATTCCCGCCATCCCCAAAAAGCCCAGCTGCTATATTCCATAAACATAGAGCACCCCACACTTTCCTTCAAGATGTTAATCACTGTTACAACTATTTGCTTCATGTACAAGTCTCCTCATCAGATTGGAGTTCCAAGATTTAGGACTATGCTTGTTTTGTTCACCTCTATATTTTCAGGATCCAGTGTGGTGCATGGCTTGAAGGTGATATGCAGTAGAAGAGATATGAGACTAGCATGCCCAGTTTTTCATAGTACCTATGAGTATGTATGTTTCTAAAACTAAAACTAAGTTGTCCCCCTGCTAAGATTATTCAACATTATTCAGCATCTACTTTCCCTTACTTATACAATTTGTTTTTGAAACCAGAAATTGGAATGGGAATTATTTCTGCTTAATTTCAGTTGAAGTTCTAAAGGCAGAAAACAATATGTTAGGTGTTAGGCTACCAGTGAAGAACACGGAATATGATAAGAATTATAAAACTCGTCTATCAACTTCAGAGGTCACTCTCTCCAGTCTATAAAGTGGTGGGAGTTGAGGAATCAAAAAGAGAATATATATTTGGAAAAAGTTGTCAAAATTCTGTGTTATCTAGTCCACCCTCACCTTCATCCCTGGAAGTCAGGTATTTCCCCCTCATCTTAAACCAGGTAAATATAAATGCAAGGGATATGTATTTCCTGGTGTTTAGGAAATATTAGACTATCTAACTCTTTGCTTAAATGTTGCCTTATTGAGATAGTCACTGGATGTCAAATTTAAAACAGCAAACAACATATTCACTCCTGCACTACTCACTTACCTTTCACTGCTTTGTATTTCTCCATAGTACTACTTAATTCCTTATACATTGTAAATTTATGGATTACTTCAGTTCTTGGTTTCTTCGTTAATTGCATATACATTCTGCAGGGTCAGAGTTTTTCTCTTTTGTGTTTACTGTTATAACCTCGGAATCTAAAATATTGCCATATACACAAAAGATGTTCAATTACGATTTGTCAAATAAATGAAAGAATATTAAAGGCAACATTTTTGAGTTGTAACTGTCTATTAGGAAAACAGAATGCAAAAGCTATATTGGAGGATAAATTTCACATTAGCTGATGGTGGGACAAAGATGAATGAGTTTCTTTACGTATTAAATGTACCCATAAGAGAGGGTCGGTGCCACCTCAAAGTGAAAATTTCATTATGCATTAATGGGCAGAAAGTCACAAATGAGCAAAAGTCACGTATAGCCTGCAAGAACAGAGATGTGGTTGACGTCAAGGAAGTAGAATCTAGCAGTCCCTACAACACACTAGAGAAAGTCAGCAATTATATATCTGTCACCCAGAGGAGCTTGGTGCCAGACGACACTGTGCTAACCATGTAAACCCAGGCCATATTCCCTTACTATTACTTAACAGAATAGCAGCAGTTAACAAATAGCAGCAATAAATAGAGATGGTAGAATAAAGCAAGAAAAAAATCTATCATGGATCTCACTGTTCTATCATAAGCCTTCAACTTAGATTCCATTCCTAGAAGAAGTCTAATTTGGCTAAGAATTCTGAGTTTTAATGTCATTGGCTAGCTATCATGTGATTACTAGTTGAGAAGTGGATATATTTTGTAGTAAAATTAAGTATTTTTTTTTTTTTGCCATGTAAGAACCATCTGTCCAGGGACAGGGAAGTCTTGAAAAATTAGAATAAATAAAATAGAGAAGAAGCAATTTTAGAAGGAATTGTGATTGAGAATTTTCAAGAATTCATACAGGATATGAATTCACAGATTTAGAATGTCAAGCAGATTATACACACACACACACACATTGTCATTTTTTTTTTTTTTTTGAGACAGAGTCTCGCTCTGTTGCCCAGGCTGGAGTGCAGTGGCCGCCTCTCAGCTCACTGCAAGCTCCGCCTCCCGGGTTCACACCATTCTCCTGCCTCAGCCTCCAGAGTAGCTGGGCCTACAGGCGCCCGCCACCTCACCCGGCTAGTTTTTTGTATTTTTTAGTAGAGACGCGGTTTCACCGTGTTAGCCAGGATGGTCTCAATCTCCTGACCTCGTGATCCGCCTGTCTCAGCCTCCCAAAGTGCTGGGATTACAGGCTTGAGCCACCACGTCTGGCCCAGAATAAATTTTAAAAACTCCAGTCTAGATCAATTCACAGTGAAACTACAAAACACTAAAAACACAAAGTAACATGTTATTGCCAAAGCAGCAGCAAATCAACATACAATAGAATAAAGTCTTCTGATAGAGACATATATTTTCAAAGTCTTGATGGGACACTAAAAATCACTGAGAAAGATGGAACCACTCAATAAAATTTTGTTGGGACACTTGGTTTTCCATATAGGAAACAAAGAAAAAAGAAAATTGAAGTATTTTCTGACATCATATACAAAAACTAATGCTAGATAATCAAAGCGCTTAAAAGTATGTACAAGTATTTAAATCCTTACAGAAAATAATAAAATAATACAAAAGAATAGTGTCCTTTGTAGTAAGAGGTAATTTCTAAATTAAAATTACAAAAATCCAGTAGTACAATTTTACGAAGTAGATCAATTCAATCATTTGAGAATTATAAACTCTGTCACATCAAAAACATGATAAAAAAGCAGAAAGACAAGCTACACATTGGAAAAGTTATTTTAAGGGAAACTAATAAACAGAATAGTCTAAAAGGAACCCTACAAATCAGTCTGAAAAAAGGACAAAAATTCAATAGAAAAAAATGTGCAGATGACATAAACACAAAGAGAAACCTCCAAATGAGAAATAATTATAAAATAGGTTGTCCAAACTTATCTGAATCACAAGAATAAAAAAAAAAGAGATACCATTTTATAGACACTGCATTTCCAAATATAAAGTGTGATAACACAAAATGTTAAAAATGGTGTGGATCAATTAAAATTCATATGCACTAAATTTGATAGTATCTTGGAAATTTAAATAGTTTACCATGATGAGACCCAAAAATTTCCCTTATAGATATACACCCTAAATAGGATCTTGGGCTTGTGTACTAGGATATTTAGTTTAGCACTGCTACTTGAAGTATTATATAACTAGAAAGAGCCTATGGGTCCATAAATAGGAGAATGGCTAAAGAAATGTTAGTATATTTACACAACAGGATCCAATTGTGTACTAGAAGTGAGGGTTCTGGGACTACATGTGAAAATGTTTGTTGATCTCAAAACTGTTGAATTTAAAAACACTTCAGAAGACCATATACACTTGCATAGATATATTACATATGTGTATATACATGCCATATATATGTAGATATATGTACACCATCTTCAAAGAAGACTAAAAATATAATGTTTAGGACATATGCATATATGATCAAAACATTTAAAAATGAAATAAGAAATGCAAAACAAAATTAAGATAGTGGATATCGCTGGGAAGTGAGCCAGTGAGATTTGGTAAGTGAAAATATGTAACAAAATGCAAGGTTTGGTAGTATTTTAGTTCTTAGTTTTGTTGGTGGGTTTTAATATGTTCATAATGTGCACATATCATCTACGTTTTGTAAGACTCAATTATTAAAGTGAAGAAAGCCTTAAAATCACATACAACAGATTGAACTAAGATTTATGAGAGAGGAAAATACAAAGTGCTAGGCTAGCAACTCTAAGAGGGGGACCCAAAGGAATCCTAAATGTTTACTGGAAGAGTGGGTACTTAGGCTAATTCTTCACCAACGGGAGCATGGTTGTTTGCTGGAAAGAAGAGATGGGTTGTGGTGATATTCCAGGAAGAAGCAATAACATGCACTAAGAAGAGGGGGTGAAGGAAAGCCAAAACTGTTCTCGAAATTGCTGCTAGTTTATGTGTGGCTGGCGAACATAAGTCAGGAGTTGAGAGAACTAAAGGTAAAGAGGGAGTGAGCTCCAGATCTTAAAGGGAGTCCTTTATCATGCTTTAACTTCTTATCAAGAGAAATTCACTTAACATATGCAAACAAGGGAATGGCAACCACAAATTGACACATGAAGCCAGCAAAGCTGTAACATTAGAATAAATAATCCAGAAATAAAGCTCTTTCAGCGTCAGTATTAGAGGAAAGCAACAGGATGAATGTCTACTAGTCGAAGTGACAAGATTGAAAAAGTGAGAGCGTGTGAAAGGTTAAGCATCCTGATAATGTAGAATTCCTGTACCTCAGCTGAACAAGCTGTTGACCTCAGCTTAATATGAAAGATCTAGTGAGAAAGTAGATTTTAGGTCAGTGGGTAGTGACCCAATTATTTAAGCACAGCAACCATAAAACCAGTTAGGCTGTCACTGCCTTTCAAAAAGAAAGCTCAGCACTTTGGTTTTTTAAAAAAAAGTCCCCCCATGTGCCCTGGCATTGAAAGATAAATGGAGAACGGGCAGCAAAAATAAACTCAAACCATGCCTCAATTTACAACAGTGTGAAAGTACCTATAAGGGTCTCACTGTTACCAATGATTGACTTGCGAACTAGGTCCACCAGCCAGAATATTTGGTGATGGTTACTCCTTAAAAATAAAAAAGTTGTTCAACAAACCAAATGCAATTATGGGCATATAGAACATAGGCTTTCACGCGGCACATGATATCCTATCTGCATAAATTATCTCAAGGTGAGATCAACCTTGAAGTTCTTCAGAAAAAAGCTAACTTTTCAAAATTGATTGTGGAGTATGTCTTTAATGAGTATCTTTGATTTCTTTTTGATATCTTCTCTTTTCTAATCTATGATTCAAAACTGATACAAAATATTGGAATTGTCAAATTTTTACTATTTACCAACCAGATTTCTCCCCATTAAACATGTGATCTACTCCTAGGTATCATTCTCACAATTTGTATTAGGATTTAAACAAAAACCTCTATGCCAAAGAAACAACTTATTTGTTTTTTTTGTTTTTTTGTTTTTTTTGAGACAGAGTTTCACTCTTGTTGCCCAGGCTGAAGTCCAAAGGTGCAATCTCGGCTCACCCCAACCTCCGCTTTCCAGGTTCAAGTGATTCTCCTGTAGCTGGGATTACAGGTTTACACCACCACACCCAGCTAATTTTTTGTATTTAGTACAGATAAGGTTTCAGGATGTTGGTCAGGCTGGTCTCGGACTCCTGACCTCAGGTAATCCACTTGCCTCGGCCTCCCAAGGTGCTGGGATTACAGGAGTGACCTACTGCACCCAGCCCAGAAACATCTTCTTAACAATAGTCAGAATATTTGGGATGTATCAGGCGGGAAGACAGAAACCATACTAGTTATTGCAACAAACAGAATACCCTATAGCAAATTGGTTACATGGATATCGAAAGCAAAACCAGAACTTTGAGCACAGAGACAGTCATGATAGCAAAACTTCTAGCACTGAGATTAATTAGAAGGGCAGAGTTTGGAGTTGTTAGAACTTAGAAGCTAAGGGGAAAGGCCTCAGGAAGCTGGAACTCAGATCTCTGAGCAAAAGGACAGCACAGCTTGTGCTGTTTCCTCAGACGAGGCTCCGGGAAGCGGGTTCTGGGACTGGGAGAAGAAACTGGAAACTGGAACCAATTTCTACTGGCTTCAACTGGTAGTGCTGGATGAAAAGCACTGGCTAAAATCATTTTTTACAGCATCAGAAAATAAGCCAGGAAGAACCATCTCCTTCTGCACCCTACTGCTCTGCAGTCCCAGCTAGCACCCCTGCTGGCAGAAGCAAAGAAGCAGCTAGCCTAAAAGAAAGAAATGGGCTAGGCGCTGTGGCTCACACCTGTAATCCTAGCATTTTGGGAGGCCAAGGCAGGCAGATCACGAAGTCAAGAGATTGAGACCATCCTGGCCAACGTGGTGAAACCCTATCTCTACTAAAAATACAAAAATTAGCTGCGCGTGGTGGCGCATATCTGTAGACCCAGCTACTTGGGAGGCTGAGGCAGGAGAATCGTTTGAGCCCAGGAGGCAGAGGTTGCAGTGAGCCGAGATTGCGCCACTGCACTCCAACCTGGGTGACAGGGCGAGACTCCGTCTCAAAAAAAAAAAAAAAAAAAAAAAGTAATGTAGTTTACAGTATCTAAGCCTCAGAGCCACACAGTCACGTATAGAGGCAAAGAGAGCAGCTTTACATCCAGAACAGGTGAGTGAGTGAATCAATTTTGAGGGCTTTCCTATCATCGGAGCTTGTAGTATAAACATCTGATTGGAACAGCCCTACGTAGTTGTCCTATTTCTTCTCATTGTTTACCTTTGGGGCTTACTTCGATGTCTAAGTTATAACAAGAATATTGAGTATATAGGGTCTGATGACACAAGGAGGTGAAATTATTAAATTCTAAAGCCCCCGACATTTGGTAATTTGGAACCACTCATGTAAGGAATGGTAAATGAATAGGCAAAGTCTGCCTTTCAAGTCATGACTCATTAAACATAATAATGCCAGGGAAATCTAAATTCTAATTTAATAAAAATGTATATACAAATTAGCTGCTAGGGTGCTTCCTCTTTGCCAATCGATCAACAAGGAATATTTAATTGAGCTGGCAAATTATTGCTCAACATGTGCTAAAAGGATCGTGAATTAGGTTAAATTATGAGTCCACTGTTGTTAGGGGTCATGTATCAGCAACTTCATGTGGTTCAGTTTTACTATGAATGATCAGCTTTGGATCAAATGCACACCTTACCTTAAAAAGTGAAGTGGTTTTATGGTTTTATGGGCATCTGAAGAAGCTTGAGTTGTGATTAACCATATAAAATATGTTTTTGCTAATAATTTTATCTTCTCCACTGGACAGATGTTGAATCATTAGATTTATTAAAAAGAAATTACCCTGGGAAGTCCCAAGTATAGTGGTTAAGAACCCTGATTATGGAGTTATATAGATTTGACTAAATAGCTTCTTTATGATTATCTAGCCATTGCACTTGAGCAAGTTATTTAACTTACAGGACCCTCAATTTCCTCATCCATAAAATGGAAAATGCATTATCTACCAGTCATGGTTAGTGTGGGAATTCAATAAAATATGGAGCATTTAAAATAATTAACAGAGCATATCATATTATAAACCACAGTAAATGGTACTCTCTTATATTTTGTGTGTTATTCTCTCTAAAAAGGAGACAAAAATTATATATCTATATCAGACTTGTCATGAGTATTTATTAGCAAATGAATTAACATATGTAAAGTGCATAGAACAGTTTCTAATAAATAGTAAATGCTTATATAATGATTTTTTCTTGTAAAAATAATACTAATTATTAATATCATTAGAGGTATGACTACTACTGATAATGATAATATTTATTATTATTTTTATTACTGTTACTATTTGGAATCTTTTTCCTCAATTTCAAACTGAAGTTTGTATCTAAATGAAAAAATATGTTACAGAGCTCTGTGTGCTCTTGACATCCAAACTAGATGTGTGTGTATGTATAGAGAAAAAAATGATGGTTCCAAGTTATTCCTTTGTGGCAGTGCTTATATCTTACCCTGTCTTTGACTTGACAAAACTTTGACTGCAAATACCACATTTAAAAAAGAAAGTCCATACTATATGCTATATCACATTACTCTCAAAAGCAATTTGAATCAATAGCACTATCAGTCTGACATTGATTACTCTTCATTTATTTGGAGAAATAAAGTCATCATACCCAATAGAAAATGATAAATTACATCATAATTACATAAATTTGGAGCTGGAAGGAATCTTAGAGATCCAGAGAGGATTGAATTTAATTTTTGCAAATCAGGAAATTGAAGCTCAGAGAGATAAAATTAAGGATTATATTGACTCAGTTTCTGAAAGAACCCTCAAGACAAGATATGTTTGGCACATATCCATCAGACACAGCAAAATCTCCAGTAAAAGGCCATTTTGCTGGTTTGGGAATACTTTCTAAGGAATCTTAGGAATACTTTCTAAGGAACTAGGAATGCAACACATTTTATTTATACATAATTCCATTGAAAGAGATTCCTTTATACTGAACTGAGTGTCCTTTTAGCATTCCTGAAATGTCCTCTTGAAGATTTTTAATGAATTCTGGAACCAAGTTCAATGCTTTTATTTATTTATTTTTAACGAAAATTTCTCTAGGCCTATCTACATTTAGAGAAGTAATTAGTAAGAGAGCTTGTCCTAAAAGCTGCTCTCTTGGAAATCAGTCTAGAGTATGTCCTATGGCACAATGATGCCTTAAATAATGATGTTGCTGCAAATCAACCTTCTCCAATGCATCATTGCCACTTCCTTTTCTGTTCCACCTTTAAAAGTTTCAGTAACAGCAGCAATTTTACACCTTTCATGGATCGTCAAGATGTGTGGCTGATTCATTACCATCATTTTACTGATTGCGGACCTCCAAATTCACCTAACGTGTTATCTTGCATATTTTTAGGTCAAAACAATTTCCACCAGATTCTCTTATTCTGTTCTCCTCCCATCCTAACACCCTTGAACAGATTTATGTTATCCCTTCAAACACAAAGTCATATTAATGTCCGTCAGGTTTAATAAAAAGCTGTATTCAAAGCTATAAAATTAGTTGATTGTGATATAATTATCAGTGCTATTAATATTTTCTGTGCTTAATGTCATTGATTTTATTGCCACAAACTTAGTTTGCAATGAGAATAACGCTGACAGATATGAGTGTATGTGTGTGCATGCATGCATGTGTGTATGTGTTTAACACATTGTTTTCTGTATCAATATATCAATGGATGTGGCAGGTTCTAATGAAAAGAAAAGAAAACATCCAGAAGAATTTCTACACTACTTTTATAACGTTTTGTCTTCATCTATAAATACATCAATGACAGCCTGGAAAATGCCCTATGCATTTTTCAGTAGAGGAAGAAGTCTGTGAATTGCAGAATGGATCTTTAACCACACAAAGACTCACAAGATTCACTCTTAATGCTTTTTTTCCTGTGGATTGTAAGTTGATGAAGTATAGACTAGCATAGAACTTTCTCAGGTTTTCGTTAAAAAATTTAAAGTTCACTTAAAAAGTGAAAGGTACAAACGTTCCTTTGTGTCTCAAATGTAGATCAACAACATTAAAAGCAATAGAAGTGTATAATGGAGAAATAACTACGGAAAACTTTTTCCTTTTTAACTTAAAATTTACAACTTGATCCCTAGGTACCTTAATGGGAAGCAACTTGGTTCAGTGGAATTAACAAAGTCTGGTACGTTACCTATTGGATAGAAACAGGCCTAATTAAAAGAGTTCGTCAACAAAACATTTAAAAATAGATTTAAAAAAATTAAGAATAAGCAATTGATTTGCTCTATTTTTTCAGAATAGAATAAAGAGGCACATTTCATTGTGTGGCTTATGTGAGCTTTCTTGTTCCTGGTTCTGTTGTATGAAAGTAGAGATTTCTTTAAAGGGGATCATGGAGGCTTGGAAGGACAGTAGAGACCAAAGCCATAGGACATTTCAAGAAGTAGCTTCCTTGATGTTAAAGACAAAAGCCTAGATTAACTGACCTCAAAGTAGAGAAGACTTTCACAGATAATCATTTTAATAATATATAAACTTGTTTTTAGCTTTGAAATACACTTGTCTCTTAAATGAACACATATGGGCAAACAAAATGTTTCAGGTAAAAGCTGAAATTGTTCTTCATGAAATACAAATAATAGAAGGCCAGAATCCTATCTTTTCAGCTTCCTCTACCATCTCCAAGGTGAAATTAAACTCTTTCCTGGGGCTTTTAGCAGGAAAAATGGAAAAATGCAAATCTAGACCAATTTCTTCATTTTATAGTTGAAGAAACTGAAGCCCAATAAAGATTAAGTGACTTGGTCAAGGTCATATGGGTAGAGACTGAACCAGTACTTGAATCCTTGTCTTCTACGGAAACAGCCAGGGTCATGTACACGATTCTGCTCCCCAGCACCAGAATTTTGTGCAAAGTATTTATTCAGCATAATTAGTTTATAACTTCTTGTGGGCTAGTTGGAAACTTTGGACCTTTGTTTTATCACTAAGAATTCCTATTGTCTTTTAGTTATTTTACCATTATATATTGATTTCATTGAAAATTACAATTATGGTATAATCCCAGCATAAGAAAAATGAAAGAAACTTGGCTATTGAAATAGGGAATGTACAATGATTCAATTACTTATCGAGGGTAAGTAGTATTAGCCACATTGTACTAGATACAGTAAAAGATAAATATGACTCTCCCCAAAGAAGTTACAGTATTTACAAGGAGATTAAAAACAATTGTATGTGCTCAGAAATGTAATCCCAGCACTTTGGAAGGCTGAGACGGGTGGATCAGGATGTCAGGAGATCGAGACCATCCTGGCTAATGTGATGAAACCCCGTCTCTACTAAAAATACAAAAAAATTAGCCAGGCGTGGTGGCAGATGCCTGTAGTCCCAGTTACTCGGGAGGTGAGGCAGGAGAATGGCATGAACCCAGGAGGCAGAGCTTGCAGTGAGCTGAGATTGTGCCACTGCACCCCAGCCTGGGCGACAGAGCGAGATTCCGTCTCAAAAAAATAAAATAAAATAAAATAAAATAAAACAATCAAACAAACAAACAAAATAAAACAAACAAACAAACAAAACAATTCTATGTGAGAGAGGGGGGAAAAAAGAAACATTATTGTTAAATCGAATTTTACTGAATGTCATTGTGATAGGATCTCATTGAAGAGAAGGCTGAATAAGACAAGGAAGGTTAGTTACATGTTCAATGTGATTCTTGAGATAGGCCTTGAGGATAAAATGGGAACTAAATAAAAGAAAATCAGATATATCATTTTGAGCTTGAAGAATAACATCTTAAAATGTGAGATGATAAATATAGAAATACTTCATAAACCAAATAAAGAGTGTAGCCTAGTGAGTGGCAATAACTTTTACAGCTTTAAGATACAGATTTCCAGGACGGTGCCATGATTTTTCTACATTTTATTAATTTCTAATAATGCAGTACATGTCCACTGATTCTCTTTAACAATTACGAATAATGTTAATTGGTAATCCTCCTACATCGGATTAGTCTACCTGGCTAAAAATTCCTGTATCTGTCCTCCTTATCCACATTGATGTTTGAGGGCTGAAGAAACGATTTTACCAACTTTAACACAAATTTAAAATGTATTTTTAGTTGGATTCTTCCAATGAAATGTGGAATTATTATGTTCAAGGTCACTTGTACTTGGCAAAAAGCACAAAATCCTGCTTTTAGAAAGTGGCTTAAAAAGGGGTTCTTTATAAAATCCTTGAAGGTTTCTTGAAATTCAAATCGATTTTACAAAATAACAACTTAATGATTTCAGAGTAAGTAAATGAGAAATTAGAAGATTAAATTGCCTTCAAAAACATGCCTTGGCTAATTAAAAGCCAAAGTGTTCAGGGTAAAAATATGTTTTAGGTCTTAAAAGACCCGTAGTATTGTTTTAATAATTCAGGCAGTTTTGAACCCTGATTCAACAAGTTTTGTCTATTTTTAAACAATTTAGAAATAGATTTTAAAGTATCTCCTTTCTATGTTACTTGAACTTTTAAGTACACATGTAGAATGTAATAATGATCGCACAACCTCCTTTTACTTTAAAAAAAATTTTAAGGTAATTTAGTCAATGTAGACAGGCAAAATGGACAATTCGTGATCACTTATTCCACACCAAAACATGCACTATTTTAATTGCCTACTCTAAACCATTTAGCTGGTACTGATATTTATTTTTAAATTCAACAACTCTGAACATTTTTTCTGCAGATTTTTTAACAAACATGCATTTGTACTATTTGTATTGCCATGACAGAAAGCTCTAATGAAAACTTACAGTTAAAAATCATAGTAAAGTCATCTGAATGGATGTTTTCCTCCTATAGTTGTCTTTTGTTGAGCACCACAAAGAAAGCATGTTGCCATGTTCCTTTTCTTCAATAGATTTACAAGTGGCATTGGCATTATAGTGTTCAATGGTCAGAAAGTTTTCATTTCAACAAAACATGAATACCCCATTTTTGAAGGAAAAAAAATAAAACTCTATACAAAAGAAGAAGGGCTCTGTAATAATTGTTCATCTACACTTACTTAGGCATTCTTTAATTACCTAAAAAATACTTTTTAAAGTTTACTTTTATAGACATTTATTAAGAAATTAGAACACACTAACTTTTAAGTTTACCTTACAAAGAACGTAATGTCTTCTACGGTTTTAAAAAGTTAAATTTACAAACTAAAATCTCCACTTTTTTTTTCTTTATTTTTCGTTATATCTCTTTGCAACATAAAGTACAATAATTACATTTTTAATATTAATTAGTTTCCTAGAATATAAAGATAAGAATATTTGAGGCTTTTCTATTGGAGCTAAAATATTAATGTGAATATTTCACCAGGAAAAAATATTTGAGATAGTATAAAACATACAGAAATAAAGTATAGAGGTTAGGTTGAAAAAGTCAATATATTTATTGAGAGATAAAAAATTTGTTTTACTAAAAAAATTGGTAAAAGTCTCAATTCAGCGTATTCGTAGACATTCTCATCATGTATCCTAGGTTGAAACACACAAAAAAAGCTTCTATGAGATAGAAGTCCAAATAAGATAGCTCACCTTTATGAGAGTGCACGTTTAGAGAGCTCACCATTGTACATCTGGCAAATATGATTAGGGCTTTTATTTTAGCAATAGAAAACAATTACTATCAATTTTTAAATAACCATTTTATAAGAATTTAGAGTGTATAATACCTATTTGCATATACTACCAAGAATAGGGCAGGTTTCGGTCATTTAGATTTTCATGCCATGCCAGTTACTTTGTGATTTGTAGCAAGGCTACCACCATGAATGACAAAGCACCTGCTACTGCCTATTCTCCTTCCTATGAGAGTACCTGTCTTTGCTGCTGCTAAGATCACATTACATATAAGCTTCTGTATTTGAAAAGGCCAGTGGAAAGCAGTAAACTGAAAGGTCATACCTGATGTGACTCAGAGAATGAAAATACTTCAGTTGTTGCTAATTAAGTTATCTCCTATCTTATCAAATCTACATGCACTTTGAAAATGACTTGGGAGTTGCATTTTACCGAATGAAAAGGCCCAGTCTGCTTTGAGCACATCTTTAGCATAGTTTCTGACTTAAAACGGAATTGTGCTTACTCTAGCATACAGACACATGGGCATGTCTGGTAAATTAGTAGTGCAGATCCTTCATGCTTCTTTAAATGTAGGAGTCTAATAAGTCACCTGGTGAGTTCGAGAATGATACTGGGAAAAATTGTGTTATTTCAGGTGCCTTCTCAACCTTTTAGCAAAGATTTATTTCTGATTCCTATATGAAAGGAAAGTTTATCTGAGAAATACTAAAAAGAAATCAGCAAAAGAAATGTGTCACTGAAATCTCTATGGGCCATTGGGAGCAACAGACTCAGAGAACTAAAAGTGTTAACTAACAGAAATGTTGGAAATATTGCCCATAACTTTGAGTGGCATTGGCATATTGGCATGAACACTGGTAAGTCTGGGAGTGAGAACAGGTACAGAAGAAAATAGTGGATTGCAAAGAAATGCCTTTAAAGATTTCTAGAAATTTCTGGGTGAAGCAGTTATTGTAGTTGTGTTTGGGGCAAGAGATACAGACGTTTGCATGTGAAACAGAAATGTCTACATGCAAACACATATAAATGTTTATTCATCTCAAGACACATATAAACGTTTATTCATCGAAATGGTGCATATTCTTGTATTCCTAGAATGATTTTTAAAAGTCTTAGAAGTGATTCTGGTCAGCTTCTTTCTATCGGAAACAAGGAAACTGAAATGAAGATAGATCAAGCAACTTTTCAACTTTATCAAGTCCTCTTAGCCACTTAAAACTGCAGCTAGACTCTAACTCCCTTCTCCTACCTCTGTATGTTTCAGTATATAGCACTGCTTTCAGTAGAAAATTCAACTGCACAAGTGTTTGCGAAACCCCTCCTGTGTGAAAAGCATTAAGCCGTGTACTTAAGTTACTTTTCTGAATTAAGTGGTACAATTTTGTAAGAAACATCAATTCAAGAACCTCACATTGTCCTGGTTTGCAGAATAGCTTTCTGTAGCACTCTGTTTACCTAAAACTATGAAATCGGCATACCATGGTGTTGAATTTTTTCCAATAAGTAACTAAAGCATGGTGAAAATCTGGAGATGAAGCGCATGATGGGAAACAAAAAGAAAGAAAAATGTGTTCATACTTTAGCAGTGGGGGATACCAGTAACTGCAGGAAATGGCCATGTAAAATACATCATAGGATGGCAGCAGACATTGCACTGGGGTGTGAATTTGCTTTCTCTCTAAAATGTGAACTTTCATTTTCATTATGCGCTTGGTAAATAAGAAATGTCCTTAATGCTGTGATATAAATTGTTCATTGTACCTTGGAAAACAGACACCATTTAAATATTTATAATAACACTAGTCTCTGATTTGCACTGGCAGATAGGCATGCAGTCCAGAGAAACACAATGCCATGGAAATGGCATGTAAGAACGTAATTTATTCATTTGCATTTTTCAGAGTTCCATGTCATCTTGATATTTTTCATGAATATGTTTAACAGTTGTAACTACTGAACTTTCTGTAATATTTAAAAGCAAAATTTTGAATATAAATTTTCAGCTGGGTTATTTATGCCTGTTAATTTTTAAATTAATTCTCCCTGAAGTTCTGAGTAATCTCATTAAGCTGGCATCATTTACTCTCTTGAACGATCAGCTAGTCTTTTAGTTTTAGTTCATGACCTCTTCAGCAATGTCGTCATAGCTTTTAAGAAATTTAGCATTCACTTTTCCTTGATTAACCTAACCTTTGTTTTCAATCCTATTTTTGCTCCATTGCCTTCACTACAGACATTATGAGAGACATGCCACATAGTTTTTGAAAGTAATGCATAAGCTAAGTAATACATAAGGTGATTACCTTGGGTTTTTTTTTAATTTAAATTTTTTATTTTTTGTGTGCACATGGTAGGTGTATATATTCATGGGTCACATGAGATATTTTGATACAGGCATGCAATGTGGAATAATAACATCGTAGTAAATGGGGCATCCATCCCCTCAAGCAAGTATCCTGTGTGTTTCAACCAATCTAAATATATACTCTTTTAGTTATTTTTAAATGATAATTAAATTATTTTTGACTAGTAACCTTGTTCTGCTAGCAATACTAGGTGTTACTCATTCTTTCTACTTTTTTGTACCCTTTAACAACTTAGGGCTTTTGGAGTAAATTTACTGTTAATATTTTGAAGGCATGAGAGTTTCAGGAAACAACGATAAAGTAAATCTGAGTCAAATAATTGTTGAAATGTGGTTAGTAACACAATTAAGGATGATTATCCCTTTTGCCAACTGATTAACAGGAAGTTGACTTACCCTCACTTTTCGAAAAATAGCAAAATATAAACAATAACTTTCAGACATTGAACAATAGATAATATGCAACCGGTACTATTAAAGTGAACTCAACAATTTTTCCAGTGTGCTGTTCAGTTTCATTTATTTATTTATTTATTTATTTATTTATTTATTGAGGCAGAGTCTCACTCTGTCACCCAGGCTGGAGTACAGCGGTGCAATCTCGGCTCACTACAACCTCTGCCTCCCAGGTTCAAGCAATTCTCCTGCCTCAGTCTTCCAAGTAGCTGGTACTATAGGCGTGCACCACCACACTGACTAATATTTTTGTATTTTTAGTCGAGATGGGGTTTTGCCACATTGGCGAGGCTGGTCTCAAACTCCCGACCTCACGTGATCCACCCTCCTGGGCCTCCCAGAGTGCTTGGATTACAGGCATGAGTCAGCATACCTGACCTCATTTTCTAGGTCAAACAGAATAGGAACCTAAATATAGCACCATTGCTGAGTAGAGGAGACAAAGACCAAAAGAGCAGGCAGATCAAGGCAACTAGAATATATGGAGTAAACTGTCAGGCCTCTGAACTGAAGCTCAGCCATCATAACCCCTGTTACCTGCACATATATGTCCATATGGCCTGCAGGAGCCAAGAAGTCTGTGGCAGCCAAAAAACCACCAAAGAAGTAGAACAGCCAGTTCCTGCCTTACCTGATTAACCAATCTTACATCCCACCACTGTGATTTTCCCTGCCCTACCTTAACTGCTCAATTGACCTTGTGATATTCTCTTATTGTTACAGGTGAGTCTTTGTTCTTAGACCTCTCAAGATGGTGGTGGGCCACTCCCAAGATGGCGGCAAGACTTTTGTTCTCTGACCTGGGGTTCTTGACCTCACAGATTCCAAGAAATGGAACCCTGGGCCATGCTATCAGTGTTATAGCTCTATTTGAAGCTGTGGGTCACAGAAGAGAACCGTGGAACCCAGTGACTAGTGTTCAGTTCAATTGGGATGAACCTGGGCTAAGCAGGAACAATGGCAAGCCTCTAGCCCAATCAGGAGCAGCAGTGGGTGCCTCGCTGTATCAGAAACACAGCAGACACCCTGCTGGATCTGGAGGGGTGGAAGTCAGTGGCGGGTCTCTGATGATGGCATTCAGCAGTGGTGCACGGCGAGCGAAAGCTCCGCTTGAGCCAGAACAAACATGGACGAGAAGAGTGTGCAGTTGCAAGATTTAATAGAGTGAAAACAGAGCTCCCATACAACGAGAGGTGACCCAAAGGGGGTTGCCCACTCCCGGCTCGAATGCCTTGGTTTATATATCCTGATCATTGTCCCTCCCACTGTGGTCTCAGGTGATAGATGATTTGACTATTTCTTTACCTCCTGCTTTTAGCCTAATTGGTATTTTAGTGAGGCCTCTTTACTACCTCATTGGTCAGGTGTGAGCTGAGTTACAAGCACTGTGTTTAAAGGTGGGTGTGGTCACTTTCCCCAGTTAGGCTTAGGAATTCTTAGTCGACTTAGGAAATCCAGCTAGTCCTGTCTCTCATTAAGATCTGCCCACCATGTACCTTGTAACCCCCTCCACTGCTACAAGAGATAACCATCTTTTACTATAATTTTCCATTACCTACCCAACTCCTACAAAGCAACCCCTTCCCCATCTCCCTTCACTGACTCTCTTTTCAGACTCAGCCCACTTGCACCCAAGTGAATAAACAGTCTTGTCACTCACACAAAGCCTCTTTCAGTGGTCTCTTCACACAGACACATTTGACATAAACTATCAGAGAAGAGAGTGTTGAACAGAGGGAGAGAAAAGGTGTTGTGTAGAAAGGAACTCTTCCAGGCTTTAGTTGAATATTGATCTGTGCATGCATGAGACTAAACTAGTTGAGATTGGTGAAAGAACCATTGAAAAGCAGTTGGCAGAACAATTTCCAGAGTTCACGTTCTCTGGGAATAGCTTACGTTTTACTTAGTCAGAGCTGAAAGACTTCTTAAAACATAGGGGATCATAAGCAACTTCATGTCAAACCAGAATGATCTTTTATACTCATCTATGTAATTTTTAATCCACTCCTAAAGGTAGAGCATTGGAATGGTATCACTTCTATAATTAAAAGTTTCTCTTGACTCATCCTGGAAAAGGTTTTCTATAAAAGGTTGAAAAATATTAAACTGACTCCAATTAATTTGTGTCCAGATCAAAGATCAACAAACAATATTCAAAGGAATATGACAAAATTTAACATTCATCTCTGCAAAATACACAACATCTGGATCCAAAATTAGTCAGACATACAAAGAACCTAGAATATGCCACAAACATCCAGGAGACAACATAAACAACAAATCAATGTACTAAAAAAACAAAGCCATAGGATCATCTTAAAAGATGCAAAAAGAAAACATAATGCAGTATAATTATATTAAGTTGGTGTAAAAGTAATTGCAGTTTCTGCCATTACTTTTAATTACTTTTACACCAACCTAATTTTAAAAAACAGAAGCTCCAAAAATTTAAAAGAGAAGATAACTTCCTTAACCTACTAAATGTGTCTTCAAAATGTACAAAGATACCATCAAACTTAATGATAAAGAACTGAATTTCTTCCCCTGAAGATTTGGAACAAGACATGTATTTCTGTTTAACTACTTCTATTTAATATTGTAATTGGAGGATCTAGCCAATAAAAGAGGACAAGAAAAAATAAATGAAATTTATATAGATTGGAAAGGAGAAATTAAAATTGGGATGATTTGCAGATGACCTAGTTATGAGTGTTGAAAACCTACCTATAAAAAGGCCTCTAGAATTATTAAATAAATTTAGAATGGTCAAAGGATATAAGATTAATATACAAAAACTAAATGTATTATCATATGATAGCAATGCACCATTAGCAATTGAAATTTGAAAAAATTATAGCATCAAAAATACAAAACAGTTAGGAATAAAACACAAAAATTTGAGGAAAACATACACACTGAAAACGGAAAACACTGCTATGTGAAATCAGTGGTGTTGGCGGAATAAGCCTCTTCTAAAAGCTGTTCCTCCTTAAGAGCATTAACAAATACTGAAAAAAAAAGTGTAAAACTTGAACTTTTTCAGAAGCCTGGAATATAAGGAATATAAGAAAAACCTTGTAATAACCCAAGGAGTATTTATTCCAGAAAAAATTGCTGGACCTCAGGAAGAGCAGTTGAATTTTGGTAAGAAAAGCAAGCCTGTTAGCTTGTTCTGTTCTCGTCTCCTTCTTCCTAGCTCCACAACCATGCAAAAGTAGTGAAAATCTGAATACTAGCAGTCACAGGAGTAGACAACACAGGTTTGTAAATTCCTCCAAACACCGTTCTCAGAACATGGCTGTTATTTTATATGCCTGGTAATTCTCTAGGAACGCTCATTCATAGGATTTGCCATTATTTGACCTAAATTAGAGTTTTCTCAGTGTAAACTGTCTTTTTCACAGGGACATTAGTGAAAAATGATCAATGACAATTGTTTAATAGTGCAACTGCCTAACAGTGACAATAATTGGGGCAAACAAGATGCTGATAAGAAACTAAAAATGAACATGTGGGAATTAAATGTCCATAGGAGACTTTAAAAATGTACAAAATATTCCTGGGAATCTAGAAAGTCATGTACAATTGTCAAGTTGTAGTTACAATCAGGGTTGTGGACATGCACGGTAGAGACCTTTGAAGTCCCTCAGGTCTCACCTCCTGTTGACCATGAGATTCTACAAAAGTAGATAGTGAAGAATAAGACAGAATCATAAATAGTGCCTGTCTATTGGTGGTATGACCCAACACACACACACAGTTTCTTGGCAAAGCCTGGGATATTTATTGGATCTAGGCATTTAGAGAAATATCTGTCCAATCATTAGATGGCCACTAGGCTAGGCAAGCAGAGACTTCAGTGGCCCTACAAACTAAAATAATACAGACTTTACTGAATTAGTTGAGGAAAATCACTTAAACACACCAAGAACAACAAAAACTATAAGCAGCTGCAATCCTGCGGGAATCTGACTTTCAGAGTTAGCGTATTTAATAATGTAAAATGTCCAGTTTTTAACAACAATCACAAAGAGATATAAAACATTCAAAGAAACAACAAAATATATTTCATAGGCAAGAAATAAACAAGTCAATAAAATCTGTTTCTGAGGAATCCTAGACATTGGACTAGCCAGATAAGTACTACATCACTAATATTAAATGCATTCAAAAAACTAAAGGAAACCAAGTCTAAAAAACTAAAGAAAAGTTCATTAACCAGGTTATTCTTTCATAACAAAACATCATAAATGGTATGGCTTAAAAACAGCAAAGTTCTAGAGGTTGGAAGACTAATATCAGGGAGCCAACATGGCTGAGCTCTGGGGATGGCTCTCTTCCTAGTTTGTAAATGGCCATTTTCTCACTATGTCCTTACATGGTGGAGAGAGAGCTCTGGTGCCTCCTCTTCTTCTTATGAGGACACCAGTTTTATTACATATGGTATCCATCCTTATGACCTAATGTAACATTAATCAATTCCTTAAAGGCCCTGTCTCTAGTACAGAAGCATGGGGGGATTGAGCTTCAACATATGAATTTTGCCAGAACACAATTTAGTCCATATTTTCCCTCAGCTGGTGCTTCAGAATTTAAATTCTTCTTTTATGCAAAATATATTCATTCCATCCCAACAGCCTTGCTCTCGGGGTCAGTAGTAGGAATGGCAGCCTTGATGATCTATGAATTGCCAACCATCCCCTTAGCCTTAACTCATTCCAGCATTAAAATCTCATTTAAATATCATCTAAATAAGTTACAGGTAAAGTTAGGTATAATTTATACTGAGAACAATTCTCCAGCCGTGAGCCTTTTAAATCAGATAAGAGATATGTTCTAAAATACACTGATGGACAGGCATAGGATAGATATTCCCATTTCAAAAAGGAGAAAGTAGAAGAAAGGAAGAGGTGACAGGTCTCAAGCAAGTCCAAAACCTAGGAAGACAATTTCTGTTAGATCTTAAAGCTTGACAATAATTCTTTTTGGTTCAGTATTCTACACTCCAGGACAACTGTGGTAGCAGTGTCCCCTGGTCTTCCAGGGAGACCCCATCCATCAAATTCTCGGTAAGGGTCCCAACCATGTGGCTCTCCCTGCAAAGGTGGTCCTGCCCCTGAGGCACTGAGTGGGGTCATTCTGGCCCACTGAACCTAAAGAGGTGGCATCACCTTTTGAAACAAATATGTTCTAAAACAGCCTTTCCCTCTGGGGCTGTGTTGGGAGTGGTAGCCCTGATGATCTTTGAATTGCCTTGAGGGCCATTTTTGCAGTTCCTTAAAAGAACAGCACACATTCTCAGTTGAATAGCTCCAGTCCTGTAGAATCCAAGAATTCTACAGACTTCTTTAATTCTACCCTGCTTTCTCTGTCCTCTTTCCTCCCAACTGGCAATGTCTTTGCTGATATAATCCCATCTCTATTCCTGGCTTTTGCTAAAATGGCTAAAATTAAGTCCATGCGTCACAACAGTTATCTCTTTATCAAATGGTTATTTAGTCACACCCTTAGTGTTGCCTTCAGAATAACCTCTCTCACTTTTGCAACTTGGAGAGTCTGAGAATTTTCCAAATTTTCAAGTTCTGCTTTGTTTTGCTAAAAAGTTCTTTTTCCAATTCATCTCTCTCTTTTTACATTTTACCATAAGCAGTCAAAGTGAAGCAAAGTCATTTCTTCAACACTTTGTTTAGAAAATTCCTCAGCTAAATATCCAATTTTATCACTGCAAATTCTACCTTCCACACACTAGAACATAGTTCAACCAAGTTATTTTCTGCTTTGTACCAAGGAAAAGTGAACCTTTTGTACAGTTTCCAAAAACATGTTCCTCATTTCTACTTGAAACCTCACTAGAATTACCTTTAAAGTTCATATTTCTAGCATTCATCTCAAAACTGTTCAACCTCTACCTGTTACCCAGTTCCAAAGCTGCTTCCAAACATTTAGGTATTTGTTACAACAACATCCCACTGCATGATCTGTCTTAATTGGGCTTCCAGAACAAAATACCATAAACATAATTTTTTTTTTTTTTTTTTTTACAGTTCTGGAGACAGAAAGTCCAAAATCAATGCACTGTAGAGTTTAGTTTCTGGTGAGAGTTTTTTCTCTGGCCTGCAAAATGCTGCCTTGTGACTGTATCTTCACATGTAAAGAAAGTGCTTTGGTGTGTCTTTCTCTCTTATAAGGGCGCCAATCCTACTGAGTAAGAACAATCCTTATGACTTCATTTAATTTTAATCACCTCATTCAAAGTTCTATCTTCTCTCTATGTTTAATATAGTCATTTTGAGGGTTGGAGCTTCATTATTTAAATTTTGAGAGGACACAATTCAGATAATACTGGAAAGTATGAGAATGATGTCTCAAGAAATAGGGAATATCAAGAAAGAAATTTACAAATATATATATCAGAATTAAAAATTGCAATTAGTAAAATGAACAATTGACTAGTAATTCTTAAATGCAAATTTAAAAAGTCACAATAATCAAAAAACTAAAATATAGATAATTAAAGAGTATCCTGTCTGAGGAAGAAAAAGAAAAAAAAGCATGAAAAAATTGAGAAAAGTGTAATTGACCTCAAAGTCAATTACAAATGTTTCAATACACATGATGAGAATCTCAGAGGAAGAGAAAAAGAGAAAAGAAGATTCGAACAACATTTAAAAAAATAATAAATAGAAGCTTCTCAATTTTGATTTAAAAAATAATCTACACATGCAAGAAACACAGTGAACTTCAAGTTAGTTAAACTTAATAAGCTCCACATCTAGATACATCAAACAAACTATAGAAAGCTAAAAACAAAGAGAGATCTTGAAGGAAATATGAGACCAGCAACTCATCACAAACAATGAGTCTCAGTAAGATGAATGGCTGATTTCTTATCAGGAACCACAGGTGCAGGAGGTAGTGTGATGTCATATTCAAAGTTCTGAAAAAAACAAAAACAAAAACTGTCAATCAATATTTCTGCATCTGGCAGAACTTTATTTTTGTAAAAGTAGAAATTGAGACATTCCAAAAAAACAAAAAGTGAGAAAATCTACTCATCTCAGAGGTTCCATACATGAGATACTAAACAGTGTCATTCAGACTATACTGCAAGTACACTAGAGAATAATTGGAATCCATATGGAGAGCTAAAGATCACCATTAAAAGTTAAGTACATAGATACAAACATAGTGCAAGATGCTTTCGTTTATAACACATTTTTTTTCTATCTAATTTAAAAGATAATTCGCAAAATGCAATAAATACAACTGTTGCTGGGCATAGAATGAATAAAGAAATAATTTAGGAGGTGGAGCAAGAAGGTCAAATAGAAGCCTCCACAAATCATCCTCCCTGCAGAAACACCAAATGTAACAACTATGTACAGAAGAAAAGCACCTTCACAAAACTAGAAATCAATCACAGTACTTAGTTTTTAACTTCATATTGCTGAAAGAGGCACTGAAGAGGGTAGGAGAGACAATCTTGAATTGTCAGTGCTCCCCCTCCTCCAGCCTCCAGCAGTTTCTGGGCAAAGGGGAGAATCTGTGTGGTTGGGGGAGAGAGAACACAGTGATAGTAAGACTTTGCATCAGAACTTAGTGCTGTCAACATTGGGCAGACTCAGCCGATGTCAATAGAGGGAGTATTTCAATAAGCCCTAGTCAGAAGGAAATTTCACATCCAAGAGGTCTGAACATGAGTTTTGGCGAGCCTTGCCACTGTGAGCTAATACGATCCAGGGTCCTAAATATACTGGAAGGACAGTCTAGGCCACAAACTGCAATTCCTAAGCTAGTCCTAGTACTGTTCTGGGACTCAGAGCCAGTGAAGCTGGGGGGCATATGATCAAGTGAGACATCAGTCAGGGCAGCTGAGAGAGTGCTTGCACCATCTCTTTCCCAACACCAGGCAGTGCAGCTTGCTGCTCCAAAAGAGACTCTTGTTTTCCACTTACGGAGAGGAAAGAGTAAAGAGGATTTTGTTTTGAAACTTGAATACCAACTGAGCCACAGTAGGATAGAGAGTAAACAGAGTTGTAAGGCTCATGTTCTAGGCCCTAGCTCCCATAAAACATTTCTAAACACATCCTGGGTCAGAAGGGAAAGCACTGTCTTAAAGAGACGGATCCAGTCCTGGTGAAAATCAGCTCCTGCTGACTAAAGAGTCCTTGGCCCTGAATAATCAACAGCGATATCCACTGAGGGCCTTTGGTGAGATTCTGAGATGTACTGGCTTTAAGTGTGACCCAGAACATTCCCAACCATGGTAACTACGAAGAGACACTCATTCTGCTTGAGAAAAGCAGAGGGAAGAGAAAAGGGGACTTTGTCTTGTAGCTTAATGAGTTCAACCACAGTGGTGTAGAACACCAAGTGGGCTCTTGGGGTCTCAATTCCAGGCCTTGGCTACGGCATAACATTTCTGGACCTGCCCTGGGACAAAGGGGAGCCCACAGCCCTAAACGGTGATTCCGAGGCCCGTCAGCATTCACCCCAAGCTCTTGGGCTGTAAGTGAACATTGGCAGTACCCCCTTGGGCCTCTGGTGTTGGTGGCCACAGGGAGAGAACCCCTTTCCTGTGGAAAGGTGATGAAAGAGAGATTAAACACTTTGTTTTGTGGTTTGGGTGCCAGCAGCCATAGTAAAATAGAGTACTAAGTAGATTTCTAAGGTTTCCTACTCCAGATCCAGACTCCTACATGGCATCTCTGAACCCTCCCAAGCCCAGGAGTATGAGGAAACTTGGCACCTTGAAGGAAACAAAAAAAAAAAAAAAAAAAAAAAGCCTGGCCGGCTGACTTCACCAGCTATTGATTGTAGAGCTCTAGAACCTCGAGCAAACATGGGCAGTAGCCAGGTCATGGTGGAAACAGGCCTTGGATAAGACCCAAAAGCAGTCCCATTGGTGGTGGCTACAGGGTACTTGTGTCAAATTTTCCATAGCTCCAGGCAACTCAGCACAGAGAAAAAGACTCCATTTGTTTGGGCAAAAGTAAGGAAAGAAAACAAGAGACAAGAGTCTTTGCCAGGTAATCCAGAGAATTCTTCCAAATCTTGTCCAAGACAACCAAGGCAGTATCTATGAATTTGTAAGTACCATAGCATTAGTGGGCTTAAGGGGGTCCCTAATGCTGCTACTGCTGCAGTGACCAAAAAGTTAGATCACAACACCCAAATTTCTTTAAATATCTGAAAAGCCTTCCCAAGAATGATGGCTACAAACAAGCTCAGACTTCAAAGACTACAATAAATACCTAACTCTTCAATGCCCAGACACTGAAGAACATCCATTAGCATCAAGACCATTTGAGAAAACATGATTTCACCAAATGAACTAAATAGGACATCAGGGAACTGTCCTGGAAAGTCAGAATATGTGACCTTTCAGATAGAAAATTCAAACTAATTGTTTTGAGGAAACTCAAAGAAATTCCAGATAACACAGAGAAGGAATTCAAAACACTATCAGGTAAATTTAACAAAGAGATCAAAATAATTTAAAAGAATCAAGCAGAAATTCTGAAGATGAATAATTCAATTGACATACTGAGGTATGCATCAGAATTTCTTAATAGCAGAATTGATCAAGCAGAAGAAAAAATTAGTGAGCTTGAAGACAGGCTATTTGAAAATATACAGTCAGAGGAGACAAAAGAGAGAGAAAAAAAAATACACTGAAGCATGCATATGAGATCTGGAAAATGACCTTAAATGGGAAAATCCATGAGTTATTTGCCTTGAAGAGGAGGTAGAAAGAAGAAAGAGTTCGACATTTTACGTAGAGGAATAATAACAGAGAACTTCCCAAACCTAGAGAAAGATATCAACATTCAAGCCAAGAAGTTTATAGAACACCAGGCAGTTTTAACCCAAAATGATTACCTCAATATTTTTAATAATCAAACTCTCAAATGTCAAAAATAAAGAAAGAATCTTAAGGACAGCAAGATAAAAGAAGCAAATACATGCAATGGAGCTTTAATACATCTGGGAGCAAACTTTTCAGTGGAAACCTTACTGGCCAGGAGAGAGTGGCATGTCATATTTAAAGTGCTGAAGGAAAAATACTTTTATACCAGGATAGTATTTCCAGCAAAAAATATTCTTCAAGTATAAAGGAGAAATAAAGACATTGCCAGAGAAACAAAACCTGAGAGATTTTATTAACACTAGATCTGTTCTACAAGAAATACCGATGGGTAATCTTCAATCTAAAATAAAAGAATATTAATGAGCAATAAGAAATCATCTGATGATACAAAACTCACTGTAACAGTAAGTTCAAAGAAAATCACAGAATATTTTAACATTGTAAATATATTTACCCATGTATTAGGTAGAAAGACTAATATGAACCAATCAAAAATAATAACTACAACAACTTTTGAAGACAAAGACCATATAATAAGATACAAACAGAAACAAAAAGTTGAAAAAGCAGAATGAGGCTAAACTGTACACTTTTACTAGTTTTTCTTTTTTTTTTTTTTTTTTTTTTGCTTGTTAGTGTGTTTGTTTATGCAATCAGTGTTAAGTTGTCATGAATTCAAAAAAATGGGTTATAATATATTTGCTGGCTTCATTCTAACTTCAAATCTGAAATATACAATATATTCATAAACAATAAAAAGCAATAAATTAAAACAAGCCACCAGATAAAAGAATCTTCACTAAAAGGAACATGGGAGGAAAAGAGAAAAGGTAAAGAAGACCACAAAACAACCAGAAAACAAATAATAAAATGGGAGGAGTATGTCTTCACTTATCTTAAACAGCATTAAATGTTAATGAACTAAACTCTCCTATCAAAAGAAATAGAGCAGCTGAGTGGATTAAAAAAAAAAAAACAAAACAGACCCCAAATCTGTTGCCTACAAAAAACACACTCCACCCATAAAGACATACACTGAAAATGAATGGAAAAAGATATTCCATGCCAATGGAAACCAAAAAAGAGCAGGAGTAGGTATACATACATGACACAGAATAGGTTTCAAGACAAAAACTATAACAAGAGATGAAGTTCATTATATAATAATAAAGGGATCAATTTAGCAAGAGAATATAACCATTGTAAATATATATGTACCCAATACTGGAGCACACATATATGAAAAGTAAATATTACTAAACCTAAAGAGAGAGATAGACTCAAATACAATAATAGTTGAAGACTTCAATGCTGCACTCTCAGCACTGGACAGATCATCCAGACAGAAAATCAACAAAGAAATGTCAGACTTAATCTGCACAATGATCCAAATGGACATTATAGATATTAAATATTTATACAACATTTTATCCAACAGCCAAAGAATACACATTCTTCTCCTCAGCACATGGATCATGCTCAAGGAGACACCATATAAGTCACAAAACAAGTCTTAAAACATTCAACAAAATTGAAGTAATATCAAGCATCTTTTCTGACCACAGTGGAATAAATCAATAAAAAGAGGAATTTTGGAAAGTATACAAACATATATAAATTAAACAATATGCTACTGAAAGACTAATGGGTCAATAAAGAGATTAAGAAGGAAATTGAAAATTTTCTTGAAACAAATGATAATGGAAACACAACATACCAAAACCTATGCAATATAGCAAAATCAGTGTAAAGAAGAAGTTTATAGCTATAAGTGCCTACATAAAAAAGCAGTAAAACTTTAAATAAACAACCTAGTGATGCTTCTTAAAGAACTAGAAAAGCAAGAGGAAACCAAGCCTAATATTAGTAGAAGAAAATAAATAATAAAGATCAGAGCAGAAATAAATTAATCTGACATGAAGGAAACAGTACAAAAGATAAGCAAAATAAAAAGTTGGTTTTTAGAAAAAGATAAAGAAAACTGACAAATCTTTAGCCCTACTAATTAAGCAGAATAGAGAGAAGACCCAAATAAATGAAATCAGACATGAAAATGGAGACATTACAACTGATACTGTAGAAATTCAAAGGATCTATAGAGACCACTATGAGCAACTATATGCCAACCAATTGGAAAACCTGTAGGAAATTGATAAACTCCTACGTACATAGAACCTAGCAAAACTGAACCATTAAGAAATTCAAAACCTGAACAGACAAATAACAAGTGACTAGATCAAAGTCATAATAAAATTGTCACCGCATAAAAATGCCTGTGACTGATGGCTTCATTGCTGAATTCTACCAAATGCTTAAATAAGAAGTAATACCAATCATACTGAATCTGCTCAGAAAAACAGAGAAGGGAAAACTACTTCTCAACTCATTCTATGAGGCCAGTACTACCCTGATACCAAAACAAGACAAAGACATATCAAAAAAGGAAAAATACCATAGGTCAATCTCTCTGATGAACGTCAATGCAAAAATCTCTACAAAATAACGGTAAACCAAATTCAACAGCACATCAAAAACATCGTTCATCATGACCAAACTGGAATTTATCCCTGAGATGCAACAATGGTTTAACATTCACAAATTAATCAATGTGATACATCATATCAACAGAATACAGGACTAAAACCATTTGATCCTTTCAATTCATGCTGAAAATGTATTTGATAAAATTAACATCACCTTGTGATCAAAAACCTCAAAAACCTGAGTGGAGAAGGAATGTATCGCAACATAATAAAAGCCATATACAACAGACAGCTGGTATCACACTGAATGGGGAGAAACTGAAAGTCTTTCCTCTAAGATCTGGAACATGACTAGAATGCCCACCTTCACCACTGTTAGTGAGCATACTGCTGGAAGTTTTAGATAGTGCAATCAGTGAAGAAAAAGAAATAAAAGTCATCCAGATTGGAAAGGAAGAAGTCCAATTATCCTTGTTTACTGATGATATAATCTTGTATTTAGAAAAACCTAAAGAATCCAAGGAAAACGTATTAAAGCTGGTAAACAAATTTAGTACAATTGCAAGATACAAAATCAACGTACAAAAAGCAAACGAAAAAAAGAACATCAATTCTTTCCAATTGACTTATGGATTCAAAGAAATCCCATTCCAAATCCTAGTAGGTTTTTTAATGAAACCTGAGCAGCTTATTCAAAACTTTATATGGAAATGTAAATACCTAGACTAGCTAAACACAATTTTAAAAATAAGAATAAAGCTGGAAGACTTATGGTACTTGATTTTAAGATGTACTATAAAACTACTGTAACAAGAGTCTCAAAATTGACCCACATGTATATATATATGATCAATTGATTTTTCAAAAAAATATGCCAAGTCCTAATTGCAAACATCCAGAATATAAAAATTTTTGATAAAAACTTTGAAAAATATTTGTTTTCTTAGAAGAAAGTTATAAGCCATAAATAAAAAAATGATTCATCAAAATTGATGAAAATCAAAATGTTGGTTCTTCAAAAAATAATGTGAAGAAAATGAACAGGCAAATCTCAGAAGGATAGAAAATATTTGCAACATTTGTCTGATAAAGGGCTTATTTCTAAATAAAGGATTCATTAATTCTAAAAAGAAAATGAAAAAATACATTTCAGACATTAAGATACACAAAAGGCAAATAATAATATGAGAAGAGTACATTTCTCATTTGAGAAGTGAAAATTAATTCCACATTGAGATAACACATTACACTCACTAGAACTTATGGAATTAAAGACTGAAAAGAGCAAATGTAGGCAATGATGGGAAGCAACTAGAACTCATACATTGTTAGTGAGATGTAAAATGATACAGGAAAATCGGAAAACAGTCTCATTATTTCTTAATCTTTCTTTATAACCTAGCTTCCTCATTCCCAGATATTTCTCCAGGATACATGAAAATGTATGTTCACACAAAACCTTTTACTCAAATGGACCTAGGAACTTCATTCTCATAAGCCCCAAATTAGATACAACCCAAATAATGTAAAAGTGAATGGTAAATAAATGGGTGGTTTATCATACAATGGACAACTTCTCAGCAGTAAAAAGGAATGAACTACTGATATAAAAATATAAAATGCCCTGAATGGTATAGGCATGGGCAAAGACTTCATGTCTAAAATACCAAAAGCAACGGCAGCAAAAGCCAAAATTGACAAATGGGATCTCATTAAATTAAAGAGCTTCTGCACAGCAAAAGAAACTACCATCAGAGTGAACAGGCAACCTACAGAATGGGAGAAAATTTTTGCAATCTACTCATCTGACAAAGGGCTAATATCCAGAACCTACAAAGAACTCAAACAAATTTACAAGAAAAAAACAAACAACCCCATCAAAAAGTGGGCAAAGGATATGAACAGACATTTCTCAAAAGAAGACAATCATACAGCCAACAGACACATGAAAAAATGCTCATCATCACTGGCCATCAGAGAAATGCAAATCAAAACCACAATGAGATACCATCTCACACCAGTTAGAATGGCGATCATTAAAAAGTCAGGAAACAACAGGTGCTGGAGAGGATGTGGAGAAATAGGAACACTTTTACACTGTTGGTGGGATTGTAAACTAGTTCAACCATTATGGAAAACAGTATGGCGATTCCTCAAGGATCTAGAACTAGATGTACCATATGACCCAGCCATCCCATTACTGGGTATATACCCAAAGGATTATAAATTATGCTGCTATAAAGACACATGCACACAGATGTTTATTGCAGCACTATTCACAATAGCAAAGACTTGGAATCAACCCAAATGTCCATCAGTGACAGATTGGATTAAGAAAATGTGGCACATATACACCATGGAATACTATGCAGCCATCAAAAAGGATGAGTTTGCGTCCTTTGTAGGGACATGGATGCAGCTGGAAACCATCCTTCTTAGCAAACTATCACAAGAACAGAAAACCAAACACCGCATGTTCTCACTCATAGGTGGGAACTGAACAATGAGATCACTTGGACTCAGGAAGGGGAACATCACACACAGGGGCCTATCATGGGGAGGTGGGAGGGGGGAGGGATTGCATTGGGAGTTATACCTGATGTAAATGATGAGTTGATGGGTGCAGCACACCAACATGGCACAAGTATACATATGTAACAAACCTGCACGTTATGCACATGTACCCTACAACTTAAAGTATAATAATAATAAATAAATTAAAAATATATATATATAAAATGCCACACAAGCATTAGGCAAAGTAGAAGCAGCCAGACATAAATACGCCACACCTACTTATGAAATTCTAGAAAAGTCAAATCAAGAGACAGGAAGTAGATGTGTGGTTGTCAGGAATTAACATTTTAATGAAAAGAGGCATGAGGAGACTTTGTGTTAATTAAAATTATACCTATGTTGTACTTTAGGGAATATAATGCCAACCAAATATGTAATTTTTTAAAGGGGTACAGTTGCCAGATTAGAAAGGTAATAAGAAAGAGGTACAATTAAATTTAACTGCGGTGTCTATTTTATTTAACTCAATATCATTCACCATGTTGTGTTAGTTATATTTCAAATGCTCAAGCACTATATGCACGTGGTTGCTGCTGTGTTAAATGGTGCAGTTCTAGATTATGACTTTGGTGGTTTGACACCATACTCAGAATGTGACGTATTTGCCAAAACTCATAGTATTTTGCACCTAAATTCATACCTTTTAATGTATGTAAATTATATATTAAAAAGCTATTTTAAAAGAAGCAATAAAATAAATAGCACAAACAAGTAATGATGAGAATGACTCCCCTGTATACCTTCAGGATATATGGAATCTATTCACATATACATATATATATGTCAAAAAAAAACCCATATGTCTGTCCATCTATCTTGCATTTGTCAAAATTAAAGAACCAATCAGATGTTTCAGAAACTATATGTTCTATATACAGAAAGTCAGAGAGCAGAGTATAAAAACAGTGTACATAGAATTCTTTTTATACAAGTGGGAACACACTGTATATGTTGAATTTTATTTTATTTTCTCGACTACTTTCTCTTCATAAAACACATCGTGTCTAAAACACTTGATTGACTCGACTGTTTAAAAATGCAAGACATTAACGGCATTGAAACACACTCCAGAGAGAAGATAGTCCAAGGGTACTTGTGTTCCCTTAAGGTATACGTATTTCCATTAATCAATATCAATGGCAGCAAAGAAACAACTCCAAGGGAGAAGAAGTAAATCCCTTTATTACGGATTCATTTTTCAACACAGTCTTTTCAGCTGGCTGTTAATTTGAAATTCAAGGCAGAAATAAAAAATAGCATATTGTCATGTAGCTTCAGATAAATAGATGTGAGCCTGGGCTTCATTGCCCTGGGACCTTACTCTCCTTAATTTCAGTGACCTTCTGGGATAATTACAGTCACCATTTATAGAGTTTATTGATTAAGTAATTAATAAATGATGATAAACCCAGGCATCCATAAGTGCTTGTATTGCAGCAGCAGCAGCAGTAGCAGGGCAAGTGTTGAATACTAACCTTCCACCTACGTAATAGCAGAGTCAGAATAAAATCTAGGAAGCACAAGGATTCTAACAGTCTCTGCTATAGCTGAAGAAATTAAAGAATTCCAGACGTTCATTTCCATCTGCTTGTAGTTTCCAAAACTCTAAAGCATTGTCCAAAAGGACATTTCAAACAGCTACTTACAACAAACACATGGGAAGATTGAAAATGCTCAGCTCCAATACTCTTTCACTAGAAATTTCATATCTATTCCCCATTTTCTTTATTGTCCTAAGTACCCTGCTGTCATTGCTGGAAATCATTTTATTTTCTTAAGAGTCCACAAAGTAAAACATTTCTAAAGTAAAATTCTATATTTAACCTCAAGAATAAAATGTTGAGATTTTCTACACCAATACCTTTTCTGCTTTTAAACCATTAAGCGTTCATTTCTCGGGCGCCTGTAGTCCCAGCTACTCAGGAGACTGAGGCAGGAGAATGGCGTGAACCCAGGAGGCAGAGCTTGCAGTGAGCTGAGATAGTGCCACTGTGCTCCAGCCTGGGCGACAGAGCGAGACTCTGTCCCCCCCCCCAAAAAAAAGAGTTCATTTTGGTGTTCAATTGAATATATAGTAAATATTTATGTATATAAGCAAGAGACACAGTATATATGTTTAACATTTCATGTAATTAGCTTAAATATCATGGTTATTATATAAAATAGGCAGACTGAACTTCGTTTTCTGTTACATAATATAGGGAAAAAGTAAAACATACATATATATTTCAAACATTCTTTTGATATTAAGAAATATTTTTGTTTCTTGAAATATACATTTTAACAGGATGGGACATTTTATTTATATTATTATTCTTTATATCACCTACAAAAATAAGCTACAACATTGAAGAAGAAAATTTACATTGAAAACTGTGCCCGCAGCAGGCAAATTCCTCATAGATTATGGTGAATTAACTGTAAAAAGAAAGGCAAACCTCAGGAAATTTACTCTAAAGATGGCACGCATCTTTATGAAGTGAATGCTCTGTTCCTTCCACTGCAGGGATTAAGAAGATGAATGAGGAGAAGATACTGCCTTCCAATACCACTATTATCTAATAGAGGTGAAAAAAAAAAAAAGCTATACATGAACATATTGTGCATAACAAAAGGGGAACATCCTAGAGGGTATTTTCAATCTGATGCTTAAAATGCCAAAACAACAGCAACAAGATAAACACATTGTTGTACACACCCCCACACGCAATACTTATAGTACACACACATATATAAATGAAATACTGCTTCTGGTCTTCCTTCCTCATTGTTATTCTTCTCCATAATATCTAAAATTTAACCTTCTGCCATATAAAAAATGCTATTTCGTATTAGCCTAAGGGATTTTTTCTATTAATCGAACATTTATTTAGCAACTGCTATGTGCTAGGCTCTGAGCTAGGGTTTGGGTATCGAGAAGTGAGTCTCTATAAGAAACTTTCAAGGATATTTAAGGAGCTTGCAGTCTAGTGCTCTGTTGTTCAGTATAGTAGCCAGGTATGGTTCCTAAGCAATTGAAATATGGCTAATCTAAGTTGAGATGTACTTTAAATATAAAAATGCATACAAGTATTTGAAGACCTATTACAATACAAAGAAATGTAAAATAGCTCATTACTAATTTTCTACACTGATGAAAAGTTGATATTGTAAACCAAAAGTGAAATTCTAATCCCTCCCAACAGACTGAGTGTGAAAACCTGAGATCCAGAGGAGCCAGTAGAGTAAGTTCCAATCTGAGTGCAAAAGAAGAGTATCGCACTGTGGCTCGCGCCTGTAATCCCAGCACTTTGGGAGGCCAAAGAGGGCGGATCATGAGGTCAGGAGATCGAGACCATCCTGACTAACACAGTGAAACCTCATCTCTACTAAAAATACAAAAAAATTAGCCAGGCGTGGTGGCGCGTGCCTGTAGTCCCAGCTACTCGGAGGCTGAAGCAGGAGGATGGCGTGAATCCGGGAAGCGGAGTTGCAATGAGATGAGATCGCAGTGAGCCGAGATGGCGCTACTACACTCCAGCCTGGGCGACAAAGCGAGACTCCGTCTCAAAATAAAAAAAAAAAAAAAAAAAAAAAAGAAAGAAAAAGAAGAAGAGTATTACATTAATTCAAAAGCAGTTAAGCAGAGGGAGCAAATTATCTCTTATCCCACTTTTTGTTCTATTATTTAGGCCTACAGTGGATTGGAGGATGCCCACTCATCTAGTTAAACATACCCAGAAACACCCTTACAAGAGATACTCAGAATATTGTTTAACCAAATATCTGGGCTCTTTGTTTCCCAGTTGACTTATAAGATTAACTGTCATAGGAGGTACAAGAACATGTTACCTATATTCAAGCTATTTCCCTCATAGCTAACACCCACAGGCACCATATGTTTAGATTTTTTTTTTTTTTTCATGCAAGCAGGCAGGATGGTAGAGATCATCCGTTATTATTTTTTTTTTGCCAAGCCATTTATACAATGATATACATGAGCTTTTCTTTTCCAAGCATCTTATGGTATTGTTACCAGATCCTGCCACTTACCAAAAGTTAGGATGTTTCTGCATGATAGTTCCTTCTGAGGTCACCAGAAAGGTGTTACAGGAAAGGGGTCCTGATCCAGACCCCAAGAAAGGGTTCTTGGATCTCGCGCAAGAAAGAATTCAGTGCGAGTTCATAAAGTGAAAACAAGTTTATTAAGAAAGTAAAGAAATAAAAGAATGACTATCCCATAGGCAGAACATCCCCAAGGGCTGCCAGTTGCACATTTTTATGGTTATTTCTTGATTATATGATAAACAAGGGGCAGATCATTCATGCCTGTTTTTTTTTAGACCATATAGGGTAACTTCCTGTCGTTGCCACGACATTTGTGAACTATCACGGTGCTTGTGGGAGTGTAACAAGGAGGATGACCAGAGGTCACTCTCATGGCCATCTTGGTTGTAGTGAAATTTAGCTGGCTTCTTTAGTGCAACTGGTTTATCAGCAAGATCCTTATGACCTGTATCTTGTGCTGACCTTGTAACTCATCCTGTGACAGAATGTCTAATGGTGTGGGGATGCAGCCCAGTAGGTGTCAGCCTCATTTTACCCAGTGCCTATTCAAGATGGAGTTTCTCTGGTTCAAACGCCTCTGACAGTATCGTTGTTGTTAACACTAAAATGGGCCTTTTTTTTTTTTTTTTTTTTTTAAGAGGGAGTCTTGCTGCATAACCCAGGCTGGAGTGCAGCGGTGCGATCTTGGCTCACTGCAACCTCCCTCTTCTGGGTTCAAGCAATTCTCCTGCCTCAGCCTCCTGAGTAGCTGGAACTACAGGTGCACACCACCACACTCAGCTAATTTTTTCTGTTTTAGTAGAGACGGGGTTTCACCTCGATGCCCAGGCTGATCTCAAACTCCTGAGCTCTGGCAGTCTGCCTGCCTCGGCCTCCCAAAGTGCTAGATGTATCTTTGCTGAGAAAATTGAAGTAGTCAACTTCCTCCTGTTTACACTAATAAGGAGTCATGACATCATTAAAAAAAAAAAAAAAAACAAAACAAAAAAGGCAAACAAACCAAAACTTGCTTTAAATTAACATCAAAATAGATATTAGAGTTTGCATTTACATTTTTAAGCTCTGCAAGGACTCCTTCTTCTTGAACTGAAAGGGAAGCTGTTTCTCAAGATAATGGCAGGGAATAGAGTCAGAATATTCATGCTTTTCATATTATCAGTTGATAGAGAATTTCGACCACTCAGTAAGCCACAGGTGTAGTCTCAGGAAACTTCAACACTGTTATGACTGGAGGGTCTTGCAAGTGACCCTGACTCACCTTCTTTGTCCCATTTGGCATCCAGTCATGGCTGCTAAGAGAATATTCAGGTACATTTCCTGCTGCTCTGAAATGAAAGTGGAAGGCAGAGAAATTTCAAATATTCTCGAAACTACAGAGTGTGGTAAACACTTGGGGACCCCAAAACCTTGGCAAAGCTTATTCAGAGGTATTTAAACTGCCCTGTTCCTCCAGCCCCTCACCATCATTTAAAGATGTCTAACCAGAGGGGATTTCCCACTTGAGGAAACTGTGTCGTGAAGATTTACTATCCTGGCCATGCAAAGATTCCAGAAAGAACACACTAGGACCCAACAAAGCAGGTTGGACTGGACCTCAATGTCCAGTAAGTCTCACCCCAGGAAGTAACTACAGCCTACGGCAAACTACAAAATCTCTCAGATTAGTATTTTTTTTAAAATTTTTAAAAATTATTTTTATTTTGAGACACTCTCGTTCTGTTTCTAAGACTGGAGTGAGTGGCACAATCTCAGCCCACTGAAACCTCTGCCTCCCAGTTTCAGGTGATTCTCCTGCCTCAGCCTCTGGAGTAGCTGGGATTACAGGTTTGCACCACCATGCCCAGCTAATTTTTGTATTTTTAATAGAGATGGGGCTGGGCTGGTCTCGAACTCCTGGCCTCAAGTGATCTACCTGCTTCTGCCTTCCTAAGTGCTGGGAATACAGGTGTGAATCATGGCACCCGGACTCTCAGATTAGTATATGATGTTGGCCAGTATTCTTCCTCCTCTCCCACCCCAACATAGCAGAAACAAAAGAGAAGGAAATGAGAGAGCACACACCAGCCCCATTCCATGCTGAATTTCAGCCAAACCACAGCTGAGGGTAGAAGAAGAGATAGGTATTATATTAGTTTTGTCTTTGGACTATTTTACAGTTACACTTTCCCTAGAGATTATAGAATCTACTCATGTCTAAATATTTAAATGTTTTTGGGCTGGGTGTGGTGGCTCACGCCTGTAATCCCAGCACTTTGGGAGGCCGAGGCGGGCGGACCACGAGGTCAGGAGATCGAGATCATCCCGGTTAATACGGTGAAACCCCGTCTCTACTAAAAATACAAAAAACTAGCCGGGCGAGGTGCCGGGCGCCTGTAGTCCCAGCTACTCGGGAGGCTGAGGCAGGAGAATGGCGTGAACCCGGGAGGCGGAGCTTGCAGTGAGCTGAGATCCGGCCACTGCACTCCAGCCTGGGCGACAGTGCGAGACTCCGTCTCAAAACAAAAAGAAAACTAAAAACAAACAAGCAAACAAATGTTTTTAAGTAGGTTGACTGTGTATTTGTTATCTAACCTGAAGCTTCTTTGAAAGTGAAAATGAGGGATGCTAAAAAATGAACAGGTGTGAATTTATAATAGGCGGAAACTTCTATAGTGTAAACTGTTTCAGACATGCCAGAAGGTATGATTGTCTTATCTCAGAGGAAAATAGCAAAACAACAACGACAACAATTTATGTTTATCATCCTTTCAGATCAAGGTGTTTAGGAAAAAAAAAAAAAGATTGAACTTTTCTTTTACAAACCTGACCTCAATGATAATTTGAGTAGTACACGTACTAGAGTCGGAGACGTACACAGCCTAAAGCTTGGGGCCACATCTAATTATCCCATTCCCTTAAAACTGTCCAATAAAATTCACACTAAGATAAGCAGAGATTTTACTCAAAGACTATTGTAACAGAAAGAATTCTCCAATCTCAGGATCTACAGAGGTGAGCAGAGAGCATGGTCCATTTGATCTGATAGAAAATATTTCTTGCTGTGATCAGCCAATTGTCAACACGAACTGTTAGGGAGATATTCTGCATTTTAGTTGGGGAAAAGTTGAAGATTAGGGGCATGTGTGGAGAAGACAAAAATGATGAAAGTGTGGTCCAGCTAAGGTAGAAGGTAAATAATGGACAATTGTAAACACGAGGTGAAATCATACATGGGAACATCAAGTCACGTACTTATAGTGAGTGTGGCTTTCTCTCCATCTCCAAATGTCTTTCATCATTTCTCTTTACCTTAATCATGAATTGTTTCAGCCTTACATAAATTCAAAAGACTAAGATGAAAAACAACCATATACCCCCATCCAGTTTAATTAGTCTTAATATGTTTCTCTATTTGCTTCACATATTTTCATCTTGTTATTTGTAAAAAATAAAATCTTATACAGCTACGACCCTTTGAGAACAATTCCCTAAACACATTCCCCAACCTACTCCTGAAAAATGTAACTGCTCTTCTTAATTTGTCGTGTTTTAATCCTTGAATGCAAATGTATAATCAACAATAGTTCTTGAATGTTTAAAAAGTTTTTATAAATGTTCCCATGCTCTCACAGTTATCATTATACAACTTGCTTATTTTTCACTGCACATTGTTCCATAATTTTAAACATCTGATTCATGCAGCTCTAGTTCATTAATTTCAGCTGCTGATTAGAGTTGTACTTCATGAACGTTTCATAATATTTATGAATTCTTTAGTTGAGAACCTTTTTGTGAATTCTTTATTATTTCAAATAACACTAAAATGAACATTCTTTCAGATGTGTCCCTGGGTGCTTGTGCAAGAGATTCCACGGTCTATATATCCAGATTGTGGGGTGTGCCCAGCTTTCTCTTTACCAGGTATGGTCATATTTGTTCTCTAAAGTGGTACTGCTAATTTATGGTGTCATTTTCTATCTCTTGCTCCACTGATCTCCAATACTTGGCACACAGGACTCTTTGACAGACTAATGTATGTAAAAAGAGATCTCATTAAAAAATAAAACAAACAAAAAAAAACTTTGCTATTTTCTGTAGATTTTCTCTTTAGATACTTTGTCCTCAAATACTCACCCTACTTGTTTTTGCTATGAAATTATTTTGTTTGCATCTAATACTAAGTACATTTAATGTATATATTAATTTATAAATAGATATGAGTTGTATGGTTGCTTAACTTTTATTTCCCAATTTAATTGCATTAAAGTCAGAGATCATAATATCTTGTTATAATGGTCTTTGAGATTTATTTGAATTTACTCTTTGACTTTGTCTGTAGTCAGTTTGTAAATTTCAGTGTATCCTGAACTTATATACTTTAATTGATTAGGTGAAAAATTATATAAATCTATGTTAGAGCTCTCTCTATCATGTGTCTCTCTACATCTATGCAAGAAAATATTTTAATTTTACTTTACAAATTTACTATGCACACCCTTAGCTTCTAACAGAAATATATTGAAGACTCCTGTGTTTGTAGATTGTGTTGGTTTCTACTTAGGATTTTCATATTTTTTAATTTGTATTTTTGAAGCTGCAGTTTTAGATGCTAAATATTGGTGATGCTTAAATTTACTTGGTGAATATTTTCTTGGGTGGCTATTTCTGATAAAGTTTATTGACTTAAATTCTATTTATATCTGCTAATGATTCTCCTGTAGCACCTTTGGTTTGGTTAGGAATTGCTTACTGTATGTTTTTTGATTAACCTATTTTGAGACTTATCATATGCATTTGTTGTAGAATTCTTTTTTAAAGTAGCATAGAGTTTTACTATTACAAAAGATGTAAAACTCTATAAATGAGTTATTTTTGCCTATTTACTTTCATTGTGATTATTGATATATTTTGACTCATTTACAACGTCATATGGTGCATTTCCTGTTAACTAGTATATTAATTTTGACGTTGTTGCTGCCTCTCCCTGCAACACCTCTCACCATGGTGCCCTTCCCTGAAAAATTATACTTTTTATTTCACCAGTGTAACTCTTGCCACATGATTTGATTTTCCCAATGACATTTAGGTGAAAGTAACACCTGTTATCCTTGAGGAGAAACACTGCTGGCCAGTATGTCATTCACTATCATCTCTTTCTTCTCTGTCAGAAGACTAGAGATTCCTGGCCAGATACAGTGGCTCGCTCTGGTTATCCCAGCATGTAAGGGAGGCTGAGGCAGGAGGATTGCTTGAGACCAGAAGTTTGAGACCAGTCTGGGTAATAAGCAGCATAGAGAGACCCCGTAAATATTTTAAAAATTATATGTATATATATGTGTGTGTGTATATATATAATTTTAAACATTTAAACATTTTTAAAACTTAAAATTTGTATATATTATATATAAAATTTATATTGTATGAATTAAAATGTATGTATATAAAATCTATACATAAATTAAAATTTGTGTATATAAAATTCATAGATAAATTAAAATTTATATAAACACTTTAAAATTTACACATTTATATAGATATATACACACATATGTGTTTATATGCATATATGCACGTGTGTGTGTATATGTATATATATACATATATGACTAGAGATTTTCAAATATAAGCTTCTGCATCATCCTGAGTCATAGAACGATGATTACAAGGAGCCAGGCCAAGCTCAACCTAGAGTAGACAAGTAGTCAGAACCAAAACCACACCAGTGTAAATGATATTTAGGGGTCATATTTTAGCCCAGCAAAACCCTCGTAATCTAACTGGAAAAAAAGATGCTTGTCTCCTTCACTTTCTTTTTTCTTTTTTTTGAGATGGAGTCTCACTGTATCACTCAGACTGGAGTGCAATGGTGTGATCTCGGCTCACTGCAACCTCCACCTCCTAGATTCATGTGATTCTCCTGCCTCAGCTTCCCAAGTAGCTGGGATTATAGGTGTGCACCAACATGCCTGGCTAATTTTTGTATTTTTAGTAGAGACAGGGTTTGACTATGTTAGCCAGGATGGCCTCGAACTCCTGACCTCAGGTGATCCACCTGCCTCAGCCTCCCAAAGTACTGGGATGGCAGTCGTGAGCCGCCACGCCCGGCCCTTGTCCTTCACTTTCTTCCCATCCTTTTCATCCTTCACTTGGTCGGTGCTTGAATACATAAGGTTTTCTACCTTTTCTTTCTTTATCTTTGCTGACTGAGAAACTTCAAACTACTTTGACATTTTTTTTTCTGAAGGATGTCTTCAAATTTTCAGTGCACAAGGAATTTTGCAAGCATCAACTGCTTGTTGGTCACTTATCTCCAACCAATGTGATATTCTTTACCTGAATTTTAAATTAACTTTTATTTTAAACCACACGTAATAGCCTTTATAGCCAATAACTCATTAAAATCACCAATAGATTTTATTTATTTTTATAGAATGCTTATTATTTCTACTTTGAATACTCTTTCTCCATCTGGTTAATGACTGCTTCTCTAATGATTTTGTGGTTGTTGGATACTTGCCCCAGTCTTCTGTCTAGACCCAGGTCTTACAATGACAAATTGTGGCTATCCTTCTCATGCTCATGTTAGAAACATTAAAGTACCAGTCCAGAGGCAGCAGGCAGCTTTGCTCAGGTCCGGATTAGCATGTTGCGGCTTTGTTCTCTTTCTCACTGGTATGTATTCCTCATAAACCTGAATGCCAAGTTGTGTGCAGTAATATATTTTTTCCCCCAGCAGGAGCCTGTAAACGCCGAACAACTATGTGTTTTGTAGCCATATGAGTACACAGAAAAGAATTTAAAAAAATTTTATGAAAGATACTATCAATCTAGCCCTCAATCAAACTTACATTTAAGGGTAGACATTTTTTCTCATTTTCACAGAAGTTTCCGGAGAGCTTAGTGGACCCAATTTCAACCTCCTTTGAACAATATTTATTCCTATGACTCCTCATAACAATACTCCACTCCTTTCCTTGTTTTTTATTTTATTATTATTATTTTTTGTCCATGGAAATGGAAATGTTTTTGAACCCAGCTTTGGTCATTTGGCTTTCCTTTGTAAATACTGCCTGTCATTCAAATGTGCTTACAGCAGAGTAGCTCTTCAGAGATGGCCCTTACTACACCATAATGGATGACATTTGAATTCTCACATAATTCCTCTTCAGAGCAATTTTCCCACCCCTATTTGATTTAATGTTTTCATCATCTCCTTTGTGAAACATCAGTTCACACCACATGAGTTAAGAATCTTGATATTTTCCCACTTCTTATAATTTGTACACATAGTGATCGTTGCTCAGCCAGATGTTAATAGGGCCTTTTTTAAGCCAAGGCTAGCGTTGCTTGGGAAACAGTTGAATTCTGGTCCTGTGAAATAAGGAGTGACAAGTCAAAACAGTTAATTTTTTTTACCACTCATAATCAAAGCTCTTTTCATTCTAAATTAACCAGGCAAACACTGCTACACAGTAAATATTCATTTCCTTCCAAAGAAAGTGCAAACTTCTTACATGGCAAAAGTCTATTACTTGTATTATATCTTATTTCTCTCTCACTGCCTCTTGTATTTACTCTCTCTCTCTCTCTCTCATCAAATGTGTGTATGTGTTTGTATATGTGTGGCTATGTGTGTGTGTGTGTGTGCATAAAAATGATACTGGCATTATTGCAGCTGGGGGCTTATTTTCTTTCTTCAGGGTTTGCTTTTATTCCAAGGCTCTGTATTATCTACGAATGTCTTTGCCAACCTTTCTGAGGTGGATGGCATAAATTTCAAAACAATATTCCTAGACCTGAGTATGTTTGATGGCTTAATGCACCTTGCCCTCTGTAGGTGCTGTTCCATGTCTCTTCAAAGTATATAATGAACCTAGTCTATACTATCTGAATATCCATTTTTTCCATAGTTCTCTCCTGTAATAAGCCCCATCTTTATAATTCATTTAATATTTTCTCCTTCACTATTCATTATGTTAGAAATTGCTATAACTTCTTTACTTCAAAACTTTTAACAGACACTATTTCAATTGTTCAAAGTAGGCTTCAATTGTTCAAACATTAAGCTTGATGCAAGCACAATGCATAAATTTTGGAGATCTCTGAGAAATGTTTCCTCAGACATATGGGGAATTCCTGTCTTTAAGTGAATGCACTTTGTTGTTGAAAGATGTTCAATGTAACAAAGACATTCTATGATAAAAATATCTGAATAAACAAATTTAAGACACATGTTGACCTGTTTATGGAAACAAATTAGCCATACAAGGAAGTGAAGATGATATAGTTCAATCAAATTACTGCTGGAATCTCCATGAATTATAACCCACACATTGATAAAGAATGATGATAGAGATAGATAATTTCTGACAAGACATCTCTTGACCCAAAATCTATCAGTGACTCAGTGTTTCTTCTGACTGTGAATCTAAACTCTTTTTAATCAGTAATAAGATATTTAGCAATGATTCCATTTTATCTGCCCTAATAACAACACAGACATTTTTCTGTTTACAAAGTTCTCATTTTCTTAGTGTTGTGATTTCTTTTTATGATGCTAAGATGTTCCCACACATATATTCTCTCAAGCTTTTTCCCTACCTTGAAATGCCTACTCTAGGCACATTTCCTTACCCAATCTCTGCTCTTTATAGAGTAAATTCCTACTGTAAAAAGACTTCTTAAATCTTCACCGATTCTACTGCTTTTTAAAATCTCCTCTTCATAAAACTTCAGTTGTACATAGCTGGCACTTAAATAGACTCTGACTGTTTTCCATTCTCTATTGTTCTGTTTGTATAATACATGCCTCTCCAACTTGACAATAGAGTTTATATCTTATCCTTTGGTAGAACTAACAGCACTTGGCACCATGTTGTGCTCTGCTAAACTTAACAAAACATGATACTCAAGCAAGTCTTCCAGCTTCACAGGGTCATCTTACCTTCAGAATTTACATAAACATTTGATTTTGACTATTTCAGCTACCTCATATAAGTGGATTTATGAGTATTTATCTCCTCTGATTGGCTTATTTCACTCAGCCTGATGTCATTCGGTTTATCCATAGTGTTGTCTATGGCAAGATTTTCTTCTTTTAAAGGTCGAATGCTATGTCATTGTGTGTATATACCATATTTTCTTTTATCTAATTCTCCATCAAGAGTAGAATGATGGTTTTCAGGGCCTGGGGAAGGGAAGAAATGGGAGGTTGCTGATAAATAGGTATAAAATTTCAGTCATATAAGAGGAATGAATTCTGGCATTTGCTACACCATTGTGCACATATTCAACCATATTGTATTCTTAGAAATTTGTTAAAAGGGGAAAAAAGGGTTTGAGCTCCCAATAAATGATAACGGTATTGTTTGGGTGTTCACATTTTCCCTTATGGCATATCCACCTTCCACTGAACTCCTGATCCTGTGTCTGTCTTCAGAACATATTATCTGCTTTCCATACAATGTCATTGTCAATCTGTTTACTCTCTGGAGAACAACAGCACACATTTATTTAAAAATCTGGGTAAATGAGGCACGTATTACATTAGTAAATTATAACACAAAACTTAGATATTAGTAATACAAACCTTTCAAGTCATCGATAACAAGGATTATCCCATAGATAGCTCCATATTCCTACAGTCTTGCTAAACTCCACTTCTTCTCTGTCCACCCACAGACCTTTTGAAATTGCTCTCAGCACCACAGCATTGCACTTACTTTATTATTTAGAGTAGATCAGTTCTCTACGGCATCATACCTTTCTCACCGCATGGGTGGCCTAGTGACACATGCACCCAATGAGGTCTGTTACCTATGTTTACTGTAGTCAGCAGAGTGCTCTGCTCCTTGCTGGGTGCACAAAATCCTCCCAACATCAAAAGTATTGCTTTTCTGCCCCACAGGTTAAATCAGATTCTTAGGCAGGGTCTTTCCAGTCTACCCTGTGTGAGCAGAAGGGAAGTAAGGATTTATGATTCTCCATTAAAAAGAATAACAGAGGAAAGACTCTTCCAATTATATTTATTAATTAATGGAAAGGTAAGCTTTGCCCCTAAAAAAAGGTGAGATTCTAAAAATAACGATGGAATAATAGTTCCTTCAGTGTGGGCTGAATTCTTTCCTCTTGAATTCTTCATTTAGTGGAGCTGCAACTCCCACTGTTGCAGAAAGGATTTGTTCACCATGCAAACATAGGAATGTGGTCCTGGGAATTTAATTATTCCTACAATAAAATTCCTGTTCTATTAAATATAAATAGGTATGCCTAGTTGTGTTAGGGATTTTATAGTACTTAAATACCAATAATTATTCAAACAGATTTATTGAAAGTTAATGGCAATGTTATAATAATGTCAGTAAGTTTCATATGCAATAGTTGTTACACCTCATTAAACAGGTTGGTAAATGATCCATTGCTGTTTAATTAACATGCAATGACTGTTACTAAATCTTAAACTGTAAATTAAATCCTGATTTGAGACAGTTAATTTTTAACTGTGATTGAAAACTTCTTTGGGCATGAATCTCCAGAGTCCCTTTTATTTCTCACTGTTTCTTCCTACCTTCCTTGTATCCCACAATATATGTTTGGAACTGAAAAGTAGGCTGCTCTTATTTTGTGTGGTTGAACTTTTTCTAAATGGAGAAAAGCATGCCTTTCTGGGAGGTGAACAAGTTTTGAAAGGAGAATAATTTTTATTTCACATCTAGCTTTTTACAGATGGAAGATTACATATAAAAAAAAATTAGAAAAGGAAATAACTTAAAGCCTGCCAACATCGACTCATACTTGCATAGCAGAGCATTGTGCAAGCTTGTCAAGCTTCATTCGGCTAATTCAGAACAAAACACCCACCTATTTACCCAAAGAAAAATCCATGATGCGGGTAGGTCTCCTCAAGCTTTATTGAACCAGCTCTATACAATGAGAAACTTGATATTAAGTAGGCAGGGGTGGTTTCTCTATATTTAATAAGGAGAATAAAATTCTGTCAAGGATTCTATGTATTTCAAAAACATACAGAGTTGAGCTCCTCTGTGGCATACGTCGGAGTTTGTGTGATAGTGGACCAAAGAATAGCAACACAATTTTGTTCTCCAGAAGCTATAACTTTTTACATCTTCTTTTGTGTTTTTCAGGTGCATTTTAGTGTACAAAAAATGCCTGTGTTAGGATTTGTATTTTGTGGAACTTGTCTCCATAGCTAGACTCTGATATTTTTCAGTAATATCTTATCTTCATACAATTTTTAAAATCCCAAGATTGGAAAACACTGTTTTAATAATTTGAAATATTTTATATTACCTTGGCTCCATGTGGCTATTTTCCCACAATTCTTTCAACAAAAATAATGCAAGAGGATGCATACGTTTTTACTTTAGAGTTTTAAAAATATTTTTGAAATATTGTCAATGAAGCTTTTTGGATATACTTGTATATAAGAATGCAGTCCTCTTCTGAATATTTGGATTAAGAAAAATAGAAGAAATTATTAGAGAATGATAATTAGAACTTATCTACATTTTGTAGAGCAGCAGAGTAAAAACCTTTATTTATTTATTTGTTTATTTATTTATTTATTTATTTTGAGACGGAGTCTTGCTCTGCCGCCCAGGCTGGAGTGCAATGGCGTGATCTCGGCTCACTGCAACTTTCGCCTCCCAGAGTCAAGCGATTCTCCTGCCTCAGCCTCCCAAGTAGCTGGAATTACAGGCACCCACCACCACGCCCAGCTAATTTTTGTATTTTTGGTAAAGACAGGGTTTCACCATGTTAGACAGGCTAATCTTGAACTCCTGACCTCAGGTTATCCACCCGCCCCTCGGTCTCCCAAAGTGTTGCGGTGAGCCACCGCACCCTGCCAAAAAAGACTTTTTTTATACAATTTTTTAAACCTAGAAGTTAAAGTTTCTCCTGGATTCCTTTTTATTGAAAGTATTTGTGCACATTTGTTCATGCTGCTTAACACTTTTATATGGAAATCTTTGTGCATCCCCTCCTGTTGCCATGTCTCTCAGGTGGACATATCTGTCTTCAAAAATGAGCTGAAGGATTGCTTACTTTTTATAGCTTTTCCTGTTCTTCTATAAGAAATTAGCATCTTCCTCTTTGGGACTTCTTGCTGTGAAGATGCTTGTGGCGACTTATGTATGTCTTTGGTTGCCTTTCCCTAATTGACTCTAGGCAATTTGCAGACACAGCCTATTTTCTATTCAGCTTGAATCATTAGCTCAAGTAGCGTGATGAACCCATAGTAAAGACTCTGAATTTTTATTGAATATTTACTGCTCTGACACTACATGTAAACATTCAGAGAGATTACCATGACTGCACTCTGCCTCCTTAACCACTGCCGAGAATGAGGGGGTGGGCACTATATCCATGTCTCCCTCCATCTTCTTAATTAAAACCTTCTCCCAGGAAAAGGCTGCTGCCATTGGTCTTTTTACACTGCCATGATTCTGTAGGAGTCTCTGATACACGGGATGTTTGACATCTCATCCATCATTGCAGGGCAGGATTTTCTTCAGGTGGGCTCTGAAATCATCCCACTTGTGCCAAGAAAGGTCATAACATTGTTGAAATTAATAAATATTTATGAATCATAATAGACTGCAATTTTGTATAAACTGAAATACATTACTTTATCAGAACATAAATAAAAGTGGTGTCATGAAACTACGAACCCCCCAAGGGTGTAACATTCAGGCAAGTATTTCTAAGGAAACGCCCTTCCATGTGCGAATTTCTCCAACATGGAGAAATTCAATTACTATAGAAATGTGTTAATTTGAGTTTTCAATCATTTCAGTTTAAAATAAAACTGGGAATGGAATTTAAAAGCATCATGTTTATGTAAAAGTATAATCAAATTGCATTTATAAATGCATTTGTTTACCTTCTGTATCCATCAATAGAAGAGAAATTGCATGATAATTAGATTTCTCGTTGTTGAAACCTGTGTGCCTGGAATAATATGTGCTCAGTAGATACATGTGGAATCCATGAAGATTTGTTTCTTTTTTTCTACTTAAAGATAAGATGTATGTGACACTTTGCCTTTAAATAATATGTTCACGTTATTGCTTTTAATCCTACCGTGGCTCTGTATGATATGTAATTCAGTTTTAATTAATCCAGTTTTGAATATAGGGAAACATAAGTATTAAGAAACTTGACTAAATTAACGAAGGCTATTGCTCACAGACCTAGCAATAAAGCAATGTGCTCTCACTTTCAATTCAAGGTCATCTCTATCGTACCAAGAGACATAATTATAAAATTACTTAAATTTGTAAAAATATGATTTGCTTATTTCTAATATCCAAGTTATATAGCTTGGTGAAATTTTAGAGTTTAAACTTGAGCATAAAGTGAGTTTGAGTCTACATTTGAGAGACACCAAAAAACAAGATAAATTTGAAAGACAAAATAAATGTTTTCTATACCTGCTCCTTTCTGATCCTTTAATTTATATATAAAAACACACATATACATATATGCACATATACATGAGTATCTATGAAGTGTACATATATATTTATACACACACACACACACACATAAAAATTCGTGTATTTTGTTAAATTCAATAGTTCATTAGCACTTCATTTTCTTTATAGCCATTTGTAAAGGGATTTACTGTACTTAAGTTAGGATGATATTAATTATCTACTTTCAAAGAGACCTATTCATATTTACCAGTGTCTAGAGAGAATCCCACTGGACTTTCCAAGTGATTCTACTGGACCTCACGCTAAAAACTCGACATACAATTCCTTCATGCAAAATGGAAAACACCTGACAACCGAGTCTCCTGTATGTAAAGAAGAGAAACGCCAGGAAAGATTGATCAGCATGAAAGCAGGAGAAATTTTGTTAACCCGCTCCTGAGTGAAACTTGTAATAAAAGCAACAACAAACATTCAAAGTCTCTGGAAACAACCCTAAAGGAAACGTCCCTAAGGGGAAAAAAAAAGCAAATGAATAAATATCTATCTATGAAAATCAATGGAAATTTGTTAAGAAAGTGGGAGTTTATGATATTTGAACTAAGACTACTCCCTTTTTCCCTTAACCCAGCTCAGTGAAATAGAGACTCCTTTTGAGATTTTTTTTTTTTTCAGCCAAGAAAACAGGGCTTTCTCTCAGCTCTCAGTTGCAGGGCTTTCTCACTGGGAAGAGTAGAACTCCAATGTTACTCATCCTGCCCTCAGCTACTCTTGCTGAGGCTAAGTCCCAGACAAATGCAGCTGATAAATGGTGGTTCTCTTCTTCTCATCCACTCATAAAACGGGGACTCTGCCTTGGGTGTGGTGTGCTATAAATGTTGGGGAGCCTATTGCTTACCATGGAGTGGTTCTGCTCCAGGAAAGATAAGTCAAGAGGATCTCAGGTTACTGACCTTCTCTAATGAGTGCTCCACTCCTGCACTTGGGGTGTCACTGAGAGATGGGCTTGTCGTTTTCTTACTCGCAGTTTCAGGGCCTTGGCTCAACAATTTTGTCTGTGTGGAGAAAAGAAGGCCATAAAACCAACAGTTCCTAATATCTTTCTAAAAGCAATGAACTCATTTACAACAGAACTTGGAGAATTTCAAGTCTGTGGTGACTCTCAAGAACAAGAAAAGATGTGGTGAAAGGGAAATATCAGGAGGATTCTAGACTAAATAAAGATTTAGCTTAGATTATTGGCCAGTTAGTTTGCAGAAGAGAATTGAGGAATAAGACAGTGAAGAGGAGTCCATGTTGGTCAGAACAAATAGTGAATATAGACCTCAGAAACTAGTTCTTCAAGGAGTCACAGTTTGATTGCATTAATTTGTACAGCAATTTATATCCCTGGACCCTTGAAAACAATGATAGATCTATAGAGATTATTCAAGCAAAATAATACAGATTAAAAAATTGAAGACTGATAAACAGAACCTCAGAAAACTGTGAGACACCATTAAGCACACAAACCTCAGCATAGTGGAGGTGAATTTAAAAAAAATATAGAAAAGAATAGAAAATATATTTGAAGGAATAAAGGCTGAAAACTTCCCAAATTTATTTTACAGCAAATCACTCTACAAGCACAACAAGCTTCATAGGATGAATTCAAGGAGATCTACAAAAAAGATTTATACAATTGTAATAAGATTATACTAAAATACTGAAAGTCAAAGACAAGGAGAAAACCTTGAAATTGGCAAGAGAAATAGGACTCATCACTTATAACCCAATAAGATTAGCAGCTGGTGTCTCAGCATCAATAATCCAGGCTCTAAGGCAGTGGAATAGCATATACAAACTGTTTAAAAACAACAATAAAACTGCTTACCAAGAATTCTATATTCTCCCAAGTTAGCTTTCAAAAAGAAAGGTAAAATTAAGGTATACAGATGGGAAGAGGGGCCAAGATGGTTGAATAGAAACAGCTCTGGTTTGCAGCACCCAGCGAGACCAACAGAGAAGGTGGGTGGCTTCTGCATTTCCAACTGAGGTACCCAGTTCATCTCACTGGAACTGGTTAGGCAGTGGGTGCAACCCGCAGAGAGCTAGCAGAAGCAGCCAACAAACATGAAAAAAATCTCATCATCACTGATCATTAGAGAAATGCAAATCAAAACCATGAGATACCATTTCATGCCAGTCAGAATGGTGATTATTAAAAAGTAAGGGAAAAATCGATGTTGGCGAGAATGTGGAGAAATGGGAACTCTTTTTCACAGTGGGTGAGAACGTAAATTAGTTCAACCATTGTGGAAGTCGGTGTGGTGATTCCTCAAGGATCTACACCAGAAATACCATTTGACCTGGCAATCCCGTTACTGGGTATATACCCAAAGGATTATAAATCATTCTAATATAAAGATACGTACACATGTATGTTTATTGCAGCACTACTTACAATGACAAAGACATGGAACCAACCCATATGCCCATCGGTGATAGACTGGATAAAGAAAATGTGGTACATATACACAACGAAATACTATGCAGCCATGAAAAAGAAGGAGCTCATGTCTTTTGCAGGGACATAGATGAAGCTGGAAGTCATCATCCTCAGCAAACTGCCACAGGAGCAGAAAACCAAACACTGCATGTTCTCACTCATAAGTGGGAGTCAAACAATGAGAACACATGGACACAGGAAGGGAAATAATACACTCCAGGGCCTGTTGTGGGGTGGGGGGCAAGGGGAGGGAGAGCATTAGGACAAAGACCTAATGCATGCGGGGCTCAAAACCTAGATGACGGGTTGACAGGTGCAGCAAGCCACCATGGCACATATATACCTATGTAACAAACCTGCACCTTCTGCACATGTATCCCATAACTTAAAGTAAAATAAAAAAATAAAAGTAATAATGTGGCAAGTCATGTTATGGAGATTGTAAGGTTTTAATTTAAAGTCGACAAGCAGAAAATTGAGGGTAAGAAGTTCAGTGGATTAAAACCTACAAAATATCATTCGATTTTAAAGACTTTTGTAGTTTTGGGTAGACACATTTTATTGAAATGGTGAAAGTAGAAAATAGATATTAAGAAGAAAATCCTACAGAAATTGATGTTAGTAAAATATTTTGCAATTTGCTTTAAAAAAAGGTATATAAATAGTCTATGACTTGTGATGATTCAATTTAACAATTTTAGGACTTTATGATGGTGTACAAATACACATTATGTAGAAACCATAGTTTGAGTACCCAGAGACCTTTCTTTGACTTTTAGCACAGTATTGAATTAATTAATGAGATGTTCAACACTACATTATAAAATAGGCTTTGCATTGGATGATTTGCCCAACTGTAGGCTAATGGAAGTGTTCTGCGCAGATCTGAGGTAGGTTAGGCCAAGTTTCAATGTTCAGTAAGTTAGGTGTATTAGATACATTTTTTACTTATGATACTTTCAACATATGATGGGTTTATCAAAACGCAATCCATCACAAATTAAGTAGCACCTGTAGTTTGAGAAGCATCTATATATGATAAATCCTAGAGAAACCATTGGAAAATACTTCAGAAATCTAGAGTGAAAAAATTGTTAAAATGGATCAGAGACTTATATGGAAAATGTAAAATTATAAAACCACTAGAAGATATTATAGGATAATTTCTAGATGGCCGCAAGTCTGACAATGACTTTTTACATACAACTCCAAAGTCATAATTTATGACAAAATCCCTGAGAAGCTGAACTCATTTAAAATTAAAATCTATTGCTCTGAAAAGGACAATGTCAAGAGAATGCTAAAACAAGCCATAGACTTGGAGAAACGTATGCAAAAGATACACCTGATAAAGGACTGTTACCCTAAATATATAAAAAACTCTTAAAATTCAACAACAAGAGGCCAGGCATGGTGACTCACCCCTGTAATCCCAGCACTTTGGGAGGCTGAGGCTGGAAGATTATGAGGTCAGGAGATCAAGACCATCCTGGCTAACACAGTGAAACCCTGTCTCTACTAAAAATACAAAAACAAAATTAGCCGGGCATGGTCGGGGGTGCCTGCAGCCCCAGCTACTCGGGAGTCTGAGGCAGGAGAATGGCGTTAACCCGGGAGGCGGAGCTTGTAGTGAGCTGAGATCGCGCCACTGCACTCCAGCCTGGGCGACAGAGCGAGACTCCGTCTCAAAAAAAAAGAAAAGAAAAAAATCAACAACAAGAAAATCAACAATCTGACCAAAGACCTTAACAGACATCTCAGCAAATAAAATATGCAGATGTCAAATAAGCATTTTAAAAGGTGCTCCACATCATGTGTCATTAGGGAATTGCCAATTAAAGTGATAATGAGTTACCACAATGTACTTATTAGAATACCCAAAATTCAGAACATGGACAATACAAAATGCTGGCAAGGATGTGGAGCAATAGAGACACTTACTCATTACTGGTCGGAATCCAAAATGATACAGAACTTTGGAATACAGTTTGGCAGTTTCTTACCAAATTAAGCATACTCTTATCATATGATTCAACAATTGCATTTTTTGATACTTACCCAATTAAAATGAAAATGTATATCCACACAAAAATCTGCCCACGGATATTTATAGAAGCTTCATTCATCATTTCCAAAACTTGAAAGCAACCAAAACGTTACTGAGTAGGTGAAAGAGTAAATAAATAAACTCTGGTATATATATAGACAGTGGAATATTATTCATCACTATAAAGAAACAAACTATTCATTCATAAAAGGACATGCAGAAAACGTAAATGCATGTTGCTAAATGAAACAAGACATATGTATGATTCCAACCTTATAACTGTCTAAAAAATGAAAAACTATAGAGATAATAAAATGATCAGTGGTTGCCAGGGTTTGGAGTAGAGGGAGGAAGGAATAAATGGATGATGCACAGAGGACTTTTAGGGCAGTGAAAATATTCTGTATGATCCTATGATCATAGACAGATGACATTTTAATTTTGTCCAAACTGATAGAATATACAATACCAAGAATTAACTCTAATGTAAATTATTAACTCTGAATAATAATAATGTGTCAATGTAGCTTCATCAGTTGTAACCAATATACCACTATGGTGCAGGATGACAATAGTAGGTGAGGCTGTGGGTGAGTGAGGTTAGAAGATACATAAAAATGCTCTGTACTTTCCACTCAATTTTGTTATGAAACTAAAACTCCTCTAAAAATTACAGCCTACTAAAAATCATTAAAGAAATTAAAGTACTAAAATGATATGCATTACAAAAGTAAAATTTCTTCTCTAAATTCCCTACTGAAACATATTAAGTGCCAAATATATGCAAGACATTATGCTCTGTGTTAGAGACTCAAAGTTGAAGTACATATGAATTTTATCTGCAAGATACTCAAATTCTTTTTAGCTAGATAAAACTTATACACACATAACATTTATTCCAGGTTATGCAATTGTGACTAGTCTCAAACTCCTGTACTCAAGTGATCCTCCTGCCTTGGCCTCCCAAAGTTCTGGGATTTATGGGCATGAGCCATCATGCCTGACCCAAGAAACACATTTTCTTTCTGGAAAAGCTCATTGGAGGAGGTGACATTATTACTGGTCTTTGAAAGAAGGAAAGGCTCAGAAATATATACATGGTGAAAGTTTTCCAGGTAGAAGAAGTTGCAAAGGTAAAAGCCTGGGGTTTAGATAGTGGAGATTTGATAACATAGCAAACCAAAATTAAGGATTCAGTACAGAGAGAAAGCCTCAAGACGTAAAACCCAGAGGGGCATGCTGGAACAGGCAGGCACCTGAGCGTGTGAGGGAGTGATGAGAGGCTAAGCCCAGGAGGAATACTCCTTTGTCTGAGACAAAAAGAAAATGAACAAACACTCATTTAAAACAAAAAGCTGAAAAAGTATAAATCAGATAATTTTCTATAATTTATTACAACATCCTCGACAAAATCAGCACATTCTAGGTATAGTTTAAAGCTTAAAATCAACAGTATGTGCAAGAAATAATGTGACAAATATTAAATTAGAGACTAATGAAAAATACAGAGCTGTCATGAACAGGTGAACCGATTGTGCTGCAAAACGGTGCCCAGATGAGGACACAAGTGGGGGGCAGTGGGTGCTGGCAGAGTCTGTCAACTACAAAGTCACCTTTCTCTAATTCACAACACACACAAAAAATGCCAAATGGGTGAGTAGTGGTTCTAAAAAAATCCAAAATTAAATTGATGTTTGCATTTTATTAAAAATAATTACACTCTTAAGTGAACGTAGAACAGTCAACTTAAGAGAAATAACTGCCTTCAGGCTAAATATAAGGGACCAGAAACTTTAAAAGGGCCTCACATCCACTCCATCAGCTCTGGACCTCGAGCACAATAAGCCATTGCAGAATCACAGTGTCTAAACTCCGTGTGGAAGAAGCAGTAACTTTACACAAGCAGGATTTCTTTCCATCTTAGTTATGTTGGAAATAGTCCCAAAGCTAGGGAACAGTCTACATAATTTGCCAATATATTTACTATGTGGATTTAATTGCATAAAATTTCACTTTAGCCAAATGGATTTTCTGAATCATAACTTAGTTTGGACTTCCTATCTTAAAAACGTAGCTAGCAATTTCTGAAATTCTTAATGACTTGTCTGGTAGTCAAATTGTAAATAAAAGAAATGTCTCCAGATGCTCAGGTATGTGGGGAAATTGCTCCTTTCACGGAGCAACTCAAGTTGTTGAAAAGTAAAAGGCAATATTCTATTTATACTGGCATAATTTCAGTACTCAGTGCAACTCTCAGCCATCCAGTATATAATGCTTAGGAATTAGAGAAGAGCACAATCCATCTTACCCCAGTTCACTGGGGGATACAGAAATAGAATGTAAATATGAGGGAATAAAAACAAGAATAAGTTGCTGTTTGTACTTCCCTCTGTGTACCTATTAAATATCAAACTATATACAATGTACTGTTTCACTCCTGACTTTTAGATTTCCCATTCTAATAATGCTTAAGTATTTTTTAAATAAGTATAACCTCAATAGCATTTTGGAAGGCTGCATAAATTATACTTTCCTGACTCTGCCTGGGCTACTTTGGTGGTGGCTATACAACGTTCCTGAAGCAGAAAATTAACCAAGTAATATGGGTCACGTAGAACAGCATGGAGTACCAAATGATCCCATCGCACTGATTTTCAACGGGTGCCAACTAACAGAAATAAATGCAGTTTTTAGTTTAAAATGATTTATGTATTGCATATGAAAACAATTGATCTGATTCAATCCATTTTGTTTTTCTCGTGACTGCTATCCTGTATAAATAGATTTATCATTTCTGTCTGTTGATGAAAAAACAAGCTTATGCTGTCCTTGTAACCTACATCTTTTCGGTAATAATTTCTGGGCTGCCATATGTACAGGAACAGGAGGCTTGGCCTATTTAAATCAGTTTCTCAAATAAATGCATAATATAAAATCCCAAGTATTCTTATCTTTGGAAATCAATATTTCTTTGGAAATACGAGTTTTTTTCTGCATCCAATTAGCCATTATGAAAAATAAGATTTTATGGACTTTGGCTTCCCTAATTCTCACAATAGTTCTAGAAACATAGTTCCTTTCTTTTATCTACACTGCTTCCAGAAAGTTTTTAAGAAGAACTCAATAAATATGCAGTTTTCTTTACTTTTCCACTTTTTTTTTACCCATCTCTAAGTCTTTCCATAATTACAAGCACACATAAACTGTCCACTCTTTAACACGAAACTGATTCTTTTCATTTTCATAAACCTAGTATCCCTTTAAGTTCGTGGTTTTTCAATAAAAATAACAATAATCTTTGTTATAACACAAGGTATTTCTTGTAAAAAAATCAATGTGGTTGCAAATAAAATATTAAATGCTGCAATACTGTCCCATTCTCCCTTCCCTTGTCCAAAATCACTCTTCTGGCTGCAAAGCTGTCAGCCACAGCATGACATCTGCTAAAAAATGAGCTCAACTCAGAATCTTGTCAGGTGTAGCCCATGTTTTCTGTTCTCTAATTTTCTAAAAACAACAAACAAACCCAGAGCGTAGGAAGGTACTTAGATGGCTTCTAGGGAAGCTGTCATTTCCACTGTAGCTTTGTTCTTTACTGCAGATAGAGGCTGATACTAAAAATTGCTGGAAGAACAGAGAAAAATAAAATAGCATCAGCAGCATGTTGATAAATGTCAAATGAAGGAAGAAGATACAAGACCATAAAGCAAATACAGGGGGCTGATACAGAATGAGAAGATATTTGAATATGTTAGTGAATATTCAGAGCTAAGATAAGGGTACGAATAGGGTAATGTATAGAAATGTTTCATTAAATGAGAATTACACTTGATCATGTCTAACACACTCTGGTTATAGCATTTCTAAATATTTGCCTAAAATATTTTATGTAGTCTACTGAGATAATGAAGACACAGCCAAAATATGTGTGTGAGTGTATGTGTGAGTCTCTGATTCCCTATATGAACTATGAATGGGAAAAATATATATAAAGCGTTGAATAATTTATGTGTATATTTCTGACAAAATACTTGAGCACATATATACAAATATATGCACAAGGAATCTCATGACAATATTGTCAGTGGTATGAAGAAAAATGAGTGTGTGCGTGTCTATGTATGTGAGTATGTATGTGCATGAGAGGGAGAAAGAGAAAGGATTACATAATACCATAAATGGAAAACTGTGCAGCAATTAAAATAAATAAATTAGGTTATGATTTAGAAATATCTTAATTGCATATTGTTAAATAAAATAGCAAGCTACAGAACAATATGAAGAGTCCAATCCCAATTTGTAAAAACATCAAAATAAAATTGTTGTTGAACATATAAGATTTATATTTATATGCACAGAAAAATGATTTTAAAGGATAATAAATATAGAACTATTAAGGACAAAGAAAAGGCAGAGAAGGACTTACCCAGCTTACTATATACACATATATGTTACACAAACATGCTTTCTTGTTTAATTTAGACAAAAAAAAATTAAAAGTGCATGCAGCATTCTCAGAATAAGTGCATTGTTGAATAGTTTGGAAGTGAGAGGAATGTCAGACTTCCTAGTAGTCTCTTTCATTTATATTTCAGTACCTCCGGCCATTTTTAAAGGGTAATAAATACATGGAGTTGATGGCTATAGTGACTTATTTATTCTTTTCTCTTTGCTTTGAAGTCAAGAAATATTTGTGCTCCCGTTTTCACATGACTCCCCTCTGCCCACCCTGTTTCCACATAGTCTGTTATTAAAACAACTCGGAATCACATAATAAAACCCTCAACAGTTGTCTCTTGACTTTCAACTCCATGATTAAAAGGAGACTGAAATTATAGTTTAGAGGACTATCCAAAGTATATACACATGTCATAGTTAGTTCAGATGTTATGCAGAGTGCAGCAAAGTGTAGCTCCAAAGAAGACGGAATAAGCAAATGTTAAGTAAATTAGTTTAATCCAAGCAGATAAGAAAAAGGAATGTATTTAATTTATATTGAAGAAGCAGTCACTTGGTAGGAGGGGAAAAGAGTGTTTAGAGTGTAACTGTAGAAAACTGGTTTTTGGGCACAGTGGCTCACGCCTGTAATCCCAGCACTTTGGGAGGCTGAGGTGGGTGGATCACCTGAGGTCAGGAGTTCGAGACCAGCCTGGTCTACATGGTGAAACCTCATCTCTACTAAAAACACAAAAATTAGCTGGGCATGGTGGTGGGCACCTGTTATCCCAGCTACTTGGGAGGCTGAGGCAGGAGAATCACTTGAACCCGGGAGGTGGAGGTTGCAGTGAGCTGATATTGCACCACTGCACTCCAGCTTGTGCAATGGAGTGAGACTGTCTCAATTTAAAAAAAAAAGACAGAAAAGAAAAAAAAAGAAAATTGGTTTCTGGACGTCTTTAGAAACTCATAAATATTGTATACCTTTTCCCCCCGAAATTTCCTAAATAACAAAAAGTGCAGCCATCAACAGTGCACAGGGATGTGGAACAATAATGAATGCTAGCTACTATTGTTAAGTTAGATTAAATTTGGCCTGTAACTCCCTCTGTACTTAATAAACTTTAACCTAACTTAATATGTAAACAAATTGCTAGTTAACCTGAGAATATTTTCTTATAACAAGTAATTAAATTTTGGCCAATTGCAGCAGCTGAGCTTTCCACCAATTATAGGTTGCAAACTGATCGGACATGTCCAAATAATGTGAATGCAAACATTAGCCAATCGGGCTATTTCTGTATGTCACATCCTTTGCTGTCTATAAAAGCCTGCCCATGTTTCTGGGTGAAGCTCTCTGAAGCTTTACTGCTTCAGGATACTGCCCAATTCACGAATTGTTTCTTTGTTCTAATAAACTCTGCTAAATTCAATTTATTGAAAATTTTTCTTTTAAGATATTGGCATCAAAAATGGGTTTCAACATAGATCCGCAAGGACCCCCAGGAGCTCTGAATGAGCAAACAAAGGTACTCAAGAGGGTCCCTTGTGCCTATTGCTCTCTTGCAGCAAATTCTCACTGTGGACAAGTTTTCTCTTCGATTTCAGCTCCATGGATTTGTGTTTTGAGCTGACTGATTTTGTTTAAGCATTTTTTTACTGGACTGGTTCAGGATTGAATTGGATTCTATAATTCACCAGATTGGATCTTGTTAGAGGCCTCAGGTAGCCACTTTTTGAAAATGGTTCATCCAAATCTAAGGAATCTGTGACCTTACTTAATGGGACACCTGGTAACTAAAAAGAAATATATTCAAAGAGATTTATTCTGAGCTAAATGTGAGGACCATGACCCATAACACAGCCTCAGGAGGACCTGAAAACATATGTCCAAGGTGGTTCAGTTACAGCTTGAGTTTTTACATTTTTGGGGGACAGAAGTTACAGGCAGACATCAATAAATACATGTGAGTTATACATTGGTTCAGTCTGGAAAGGAAGACAATGACACAGGAGCTTACAGGTCACAGATGGATTCAAATATTTTCTGATTCGCAATTGGCTGAAAGTTAAGAATTTAACCCTGAAGACTTGGAAAGAGTAGAAAGGAGTATCTGGGTTAAAATAAGGGGTTGTGGAGACCAAGATTCTTATTATGTTGACAAAGTCTGGTAGGTGGCTGCCCTTAGAGGCAATAGATGGGAAATGCTTCCTATTCAGTCCTTTAAAAGATACTAGACTCAGCTGATCTCTTCAGGATCAGAAAAACACCTACATAAAGAAGGAGATTCTCATCCAAATGTAAATTTCCCCCACAGGAGGCAGCTTTACAGGATCATTTCAAATAGGTCAAAGAAATGTATCTTGGAGTAAAATATTTTTATTTATTTGAGAGCCTGCTGTCATTTTGTGATGTTTCTTTTTTTTTGTTTTGTTTTTGAACTTTTATTTTAATTTCAGGGTAGAAGTGCAGGTTTGTTACTCAGGTAAACTTGTGTCATGAGGGTTTGTTGTACAGGTTGTCTCATCACCCAGGTATTAAGCCTAGTACCCATTAGTTATTCTTCCTGATCCAGGTATTAAGCCTAGCACCCATTAATTATTTTTCCTGATCCTCTCCCCACTCCTGCCCTTCACCCTCTGAAAGTCTCTAGTGTGTATTGTTCCAGTCAATGTGTTCATGTGTTCTTATCATTTAGCTCCTACTTATGAGAACATGCAGTATTTAGTTTTCTGTTCCTGTGTTAGTTTGCTAAGGATAATGGCCTTCAGCTCCATCCATGTACTTGCAAAAGACATGATCTCGTTCTTTTTTATGGCTACATAGTATTCCATGGCATATATGTACCACATTTTCTTTATCCGGTCTATCAGTGATGGGCATTTAGGCTGATTCCATGTCTTTGTTATTAGGTTACCAGTTAACCTTATGTGTTAATACAAAAATTGTGGGCCTAGAATCTGTATATTTTTAAAAAAATGATTTAGTCTTACTAAGAACAACTTAAATTTACAGTGGCCACAGTGGGGAATTTTTAACCTAGATAAATCTGTTTATTGGTGAAGTGCATTAAGAAAGAAAATATCAAAAATGCCACAAAATCAATTGAATGAATTCTTTAGTTGGTACACATAGACATCTAAAAGATTGAATAAAACCAAGGTTTCCTCTTAAAAAAGTTTCTAAGAGAAGGCAAATTAAAAATCTTAAAAGTATTTATTCATAAATATCAGTCAAAATCTTTAGCCATGTGGGCAGGAAATTTTGTTCCATTGGCCAGAAAAACAAGTGGAATCCAAATAGTCTTTAATAAATAATCGACCATGTGTTAATTATACCTGGTGCAGGAATACAATTTTAGAATGAGATCTATAAGATCTTTTTCTGTCTATATGTTTGTATGCATGATATATATGTGTAACATTTATCTCCTTAAAATATCACAAATTAGATTGTAAAATATCTGCATTTACATGGCTTTAATAAAAATAAGTACTCATGTAAATGAAGCATTCTCTTAGAACAAAAGATGACCTAAGTCGAATGCTTTTCAAGTTCATATAAATTCAGTAATCTTTGGAAAATAAGAATATTGTTGATTTGATTAAACATACGTATCTCCAGAGTTTTCAGTATTAAATATCATGCAGAGGCATGGCATTTTCTACTTAAGTTCAATGGTAAAATAAGCTTAAATTATCTCTATATTACAAAATTGGAAACCAGAAAAGTAACTTAAGATTATAGATAGCTGTTTAAAGTCTCATCTTTACACGCTATCCAAGCACAAATGTTGAAATAACTTAGTTAAATAGATGTAAACAAGATAAAATTCCCATGTAAAAGATGTTCTTCCTATACCAGAAGGTTTTAACATTCTTTTCATTAGAATGGAAAGATGAGGCTCAGGGAAATCTGTACAAACAAAAATCTAATTCTCAGGCCTATCCACAAAAAAAACAAAAAGCCTGAGTATAAAGATAAAACTGTGATTCCTTTACAGTTTCTTATTAAAGGGATACTAAATATATTTAGTGGTATTAGTAAACATGTCCTCTCCCACACTGACAAATTGTACAATGAGGAAGCACATACTTCTGTAAATTATGATTCATAGATTTACCAATTGACAGATTGCTGGTGTCACAGACAGTTCACAATTGCTGTCTTCTTAGTGTTCACTGAAAATTAAGGTCACTAAGAATTAAATATTCTAATTAATATATGTAACTAAAATTGTTAGAAATAATGAGAAGCCACTCTGTATGCAAGCATACAATGAACGTAAGATCTGCTTTTGTTAAGAAAATGCTATGAAGATGTGAGGGTGTTGTATTTTTCTTAAGAAAAAAAAGTGTATTTTGTCCTAAAGAAGAATGAGTGGGTGCTCCACAATGAGAAGAGAAAAAGTAGAGGACAAAAAGTAAATGAAAGACAAAGTTGTAGAAGATTTTTCATAGATAAATCTTGTGAAAGACATTTTGTTTGATCAAGCTAGCTAAGATTAGAAGGGAATTGTTTGTAAGATTTGTTTTCTAAAAGTAGAGAATTAATATCAAAAGTATACTACTGCAAAATTAGAATTTGGTCCTCTGTTAAAATAAAAAAGTTTTCTTAAAGTATTAGTATATTCTTAATTTGAAATCATGAAAGATTTTTCTTTACCTTTTAAATAATTGGCCTAGGAAACCAAAATTTTTTTTGTTACTGAGATACTTTTCTGTGCTTCATGTTGTCTTTTTAAAGTTTTGATTGCATAAGAAAATGGAGTCATCTCTACTAAAAGAGCTAAAGTTTTTCTACAATGATGGAACTTTCTACTATTGCTCACAGCTGCCTGTGATGCTATTTGATCAAGTGTTTTCAACCTTTTGCATTATTTATTTATTTATTTATTTATTTATTTATTTTTTGAGAGGGAGTCTCACTCTGTTGCCCAGGCTGGAGTGCAGTGGCATGATCTCGTCTCACTGCAAGCTCCGCCTCCCGGGTTCATGCCATTCTCCTGCCTCAGCCTCCCGAGCAGTTGGGACTACAGGCACCCAACACCACGCCCGGATAATTTTTTGTATTTTTAGTAGAGATGGAATTTCATCGTGAGAGCCGGGATGGTCTCAATCTCCTGGCCTTGTGATCCGCCAACCTCGGCCTCTCAAAGTGCTGGGATTACAGGTGTGAGCCACCACGCCTGGCCTACCTTTCGCATTTTTAAGAAACTTTCCAAAGTTAAGTTCTAAATTAAATCTTTTACTTGACCCTGAATTCACTTCGGAATTTTCCAGATGGCCCTTGGAACATCTCAAAAGTATACCTCTATTTATAAGAGGAGAAATATTGACTAATTCCGTTTATTCGATACATTAAATTATATGCACACTATTTGAGTGTTCGGTACACTAAAATTTCAGACTTCACCACTATTTAATTCATCTATGTAACCAAAAAACACTTGTACCACAAAAGCTATTGAAATTTTTTTTTTAAGTAAGAAAAAGTGATATGGAAAACATTGTTAAATAAGTACTGCTAAAACCTTCTTTGAGTTGTATTTTTAAGAATGTGGGATGTGTCATTACTACCTGTTTCATAAATTATATAAAATACATATAAATCTATTAGTCCTGGCATAGTACTATCGGTGATAATTCTAGTTATTATCTTAAAATGATATTCTCAGATTATTAACAGTTACAAACCATATGTTTTTGTCAATTGCATCATTATTTTAATGAACTCTCATCAGATCTTTAACCATGGCCATTTTAAGTCTTGTAATTCATAGACAGTTAATTGTTTACTCTGGTATTTTCCCAAACAACTATAAGCTGAAAGTGTTTTACCTTTAAGGAGATTCATGGAAAAGACTCTCACAAGTACAGGTTTGTGATAAATGTGAGATCATACCATCAGACTAGGTAAGAATCCCCAGAACTTTAAAGAAGAAACTTACTGGTTCATAGAGCTTCTAACATAATATTCAGCAGAGCAAGAATTAATTAAATACTGAGGAAATTATTTGGCAGATTTTCGTGCTGTGTCACCCAGTATTAAAATTTTTAAGAATTGCAATTACAATGAATTCCATAAGATTGATCCAAGTCAAGTTACCTATAATAGCCTATATTAATAACAGTGCAATGCATCTGATCTGTAAAAACAAATTTTGTGTCTGAAATCATGTAAATTCAGTGTTAATCATGGACTCATAGAGAGGCTGGACTGCTGTTTGGTCCTTCCTGAGTCCTTAAAGCTTACATTATTAAAACCTATCACTCCAGGATTCACCATAGAAGAGATACGATAATTCACATTATGAAAAAATATTGGTGAAGTTACTATTCTAAAATCACTAAAATGGTTTATGACAAATGTTTGGTTTGTCAAATCCATAATTTTTGTAAGAAAAATAAAAACCTCAGGTGATACATTTCCAGCATCTGCTCAATCATTTGAACATCTGCAGATGGATTTCATTCAACTGTCACCTTTACTGTATATTTTCTGGGTATATAAAAGCTTTCTCATGCATGAAGGTCAATACTATAACAGTAGCTATAATAAACAGTTGTTAGAAAATGTGTTTAACTTATGGGACATTCATGAAGAAATCTCCAGCGATAGAGGTACTTGTTTCACTGGACAATTTGTAAACCAGTTAAATAAGGTATTACAAATGCAGTGGCATTTTACAAAGCTAATTGAACCAATTGGATTGCCTCGGTCAAAGGTATTAGCAATTGACGGCAACCAAACTTACTCCCGCTGGAAAGCATAGATTGACCCCTTATGAAATAGTTACTTCAAAGCCTATGCCTTTAGTAATACAACCTCACATAATTCTCACTCATAAATTTTGACACGATTCAATAGTGCAAGGCTTTATTGCATTATACCAAAGCATAATTTCACCAGGTGAAATAAATCCTTTGTAACTCACCAATTAACGACAATCAGATCTTTCATCATCTAGAACCTGGAGACTGGATCTTTTGGAAAAAGCACACCAGGGAAAGACAGCCCTTGAATTCCACTGGAAGGGACCATAACAAATTCTTCTCTGCAGCAAAATTTCAAGGCATCAAGTCTTGGATCCATATCTTTCAACTCTAAAGGGCCGCTCCAGACTCCTGAAACTCTACACCTGTTAGAGATCTTAAGATAAAGTTGACCAGGGAAATTTTCCCCAGAAGCAGATGGCATTCAAGATGTGAACAGCTTTCCCAAGATTATGTATCAAAGCTGCTTTGCTGTCACGAAAGCCTTACCTGTTTTATTTACTTTTCCCTTATTTTCTGTTTTTTGAATCTGATATAATTTGGCTCTGTGTCCCCACCCAAATCTCATCTTGATAGACTGTGGACTTTTAAGTTAATGTTGAAATGAGTTAAGACTTTGGGGGACTGTTTGGAAGGCATGATTGGTTTTGAAATATGAGGCATGAGATTTGGCAGGGACTAGGGGTGGAATGATATGGTTTGGTTCTGTGTCCCCACCCAAATCTCATCTTAAATTGTGCTCTCATGATTCCAATGTGTTGTAGAAGAGACCCAGCAGGAGATAATCCAATCCTGGGGCTGATTTCCTCATACTGCTCTCCTGGCGGTGAGTAAATCTCACAAGCTCTGACGGTTTTATCAGGAGTTTCTGTCTTTGCATCTTCTTCATTCTCTCTTTGCCTGTTGCCATCCATGCAAGATGGGACCTGCACCTCTTTGCCTTCTGCCACGATTGTGAGCCTTCCCCAGCCACATGGAACTGTAAGTCCAATTAAACCTTTCTTTGTAAATTGTCCAGTCTCCGGTATGTGGTTACCAGCAGCGTGAAAATGGATTATTACAGAGTCCCTTCCTTTTTCTTACAAAAAAAAAATCCATGGGAAAGTAGTCTGCAGATTGCTGTAGCAAAGGCTTATGCTCTAGCAAGAATCCACAGAAATTATTGGCTCATGGACTATTGATCAAAAATCAGAAAACAACTCTACTAATGCCAATGTGTCCCTGTATTCCTGATATGAGTCATCCTGAAACCACAAAGAAGAATGGAAAGTTATTCTTGATATTCTAGACATCACTACTGTTTGCTTTCCTACAGGTAATGGAAATAATGCCCTGACTTTTCCAATCAATAACTTAATTGCTACCAAATATAGAAAATATATCCAAGTGATGCCTATAAAAAGTATATTGTACTTCTAGGCATTGTTCACTCAAGGCCTTGGTACTACTTAAGTGGCTAGAATACATGTTTGTATGATGTTACTCTATTAAATCCAGTAAGCTCCCTTTCCACTAAATGTGGTTATGAACCTTCACAACAGGCTTTATAAAAGAACCACAAAAAAGTAAATCTTTCCCTGGACCTTTCTCAAGAGTTATGCAGACTTACAGGCAAGCAAATGTAGCTGACCCTTGCTCAAACACCATTTGATAGCCTTCTTTTCCATATCTGAGGGCCAATATGGAGTCTGTAGAGAAATTTCTACTTTACTCTACCTCCTTCTTTATACAGATTTTACTATTTGGCCTGGCTCTGTCCTGCCTTCTCAATAGCTTTCACTAAAAGTTCCCAATAAGACCTCTCATAATCAGAGGCCAAAGTGGTCATTGACTGAAATTAGTATCAACCTCAAAATATATGAAGATATGTTAGGTTCCACTGAAGAAAAGTTCTAGTGACGTTCTTGGGGACCCAGTCTTAGTGTTGGAGAGGTGCTTGTTGTAGGAAATTTAAAGCTAATTTGTAAAATGGGAAAAGTATTGGATTTTGTAGTCAATCAGACCTACCAGGGGCTCAGATGGATAGAAGCCACTCTCCAAAATGTGGTTGAGAATATTTATGTTCAACAAAAACACATAATGCTTTAGAGCGCCCCGTTCCCATGTCGGGGGCTCGCGTGGTGTGGTGCTGAAGAAAATGAAATGTTGCACTTACCTTTCCCCTAATTTTATTACTACCACAGAAAGCTTAATTAGAAAGGTGGCTGTTACTCCTAGTTCTCTAGGCACTGCCATTAAGTACATTAAAGAAATTTCTCAGAAGGAAGAAACATATAATGTGTTTACGGGAGCAGCTAATAGTTGGTTTGAAGGCATCCCAAATGGTGGATGGCAAGCTTGACTATCCCAAGGTTTTCTTTTCCCTACAACCCACCCAAGATTTTCTAATCTTTATTTATTTGTTTATTTACTTACTTATTTATCTATTCGTAGTGAGTCTCCAAGTTACTATGCCTTGTATTACTAGGTTAAATACAAAAATGAATACATAAGTCAATGGCCTTACTCAAACTGTGGTCCTTAATTGCCATCATATCTGGAACAAAGACTATGACTCATTGGACTGCTGAACTATTTTTGTTTCCTAAATTTTGAACTGTTTGATTTTGGTCAGTTTGGTTTGCTGTTGTGTTAAGTTCTGTTAACTTGCTGTTTTGTTAAGTTCTGTTAAGGAGTACACTTCCATTTTGTGGTATTGTCCTCCTGATAGCCATCATAATAGTTTCTCTGATGTGTCATATCCTCTTAAGAGTTTTAAGTGCTTGTGTGCAGCCTTCCTTTGTACACCAAGTGATCTCATTACAGTAAACATAAAACATGAAAAAGCACTAAAAGGTCATCCAACTAATTTGACATTGTTAATTAAGACATCTGCATTGAGACCAAGTAATCTATTATGATGGTGACAGAAAGGGTGTCAGTCCTCAAAATTGAAAGGCTAACTGAAAGTGGGAAATTGTTAAATTAAATTAAATTAGATTTGATCTAAGGCATTTCTTTTAACATCACATGGAGGAAAAATATTTAGACAAAGTTTGGCTTTGTTAAAAAGCACATTATATGAAAGGGTATCTGAGGCAGGTTTACCAAACTTTTAAACACACATTGGTTTTGACTTATGTGTCATAGCAGCTATTGTTTGTTGTTTCTTTTTTTTTTAAATAAGTGTACATAGAGTTTTCCTAAAGCATCCACCTGACACTTTCAAATGTGTTTTGCAACTTTAATCATGTGCTTGGCAGATTCTGTGCGGAATGACTTAACTCGTCATGCATTTGACATTCCATTCCATATTGTTATATGATTACAGGAAACAAACGAGTATCCTCTCCACTATTTTCAGTGTTTTTATTCAAAAAAACATTAAGATGCACACAATGATAGCACAGATTTACCTATACTGTGGTTCAAATCATAGATAGCAAATATTTGTTTACAACCTCTCTCTTCAGTACCAGTACTTCAATTTGAAACATTATTATCATTACTAGAAATGTTGGAATAACCACCTGATTCATCACTTTACATCCAGGCACTCCTGGATCCAGTATATCCTACATCTTTCACTGTCGTATTAACTTTACTTTTGCCCAGTTTTGACAGTTTTGAAAAGAACTTCATGTTTCCTTCTTCCCTACTGAATCTGCCATTTGAAACTTTTCACTACAAACACTTAATTGATTGTTCCTGTCTTATCTCTGTTCTCCCCTTTGCAACTTCTTATTCTGTGTTTTCTTCGCAACATGCCCTACACTTTCCTTTCGATTTTATTTATTTATTTATTTTGAGATGCAGTTTCACTCTTGTTGCCCAGGCTGGAGTGCAATGGCATGATCTTAGCTCACTGCAACTTCTGCCTCCCAGGTTCAAGAGATTCTCCTGCCTCAGCCTCCCAAATAGTTGGGACTACAGGCACCTTGCCCAGATAATTTTGTGTTTTTAGTAGAGACGGGGTTACATCATGTGCTCAGGCTGGTCTCGAACTCCTGACCTCAGGTTATCCACCCACCTTGGCCTCCCAAAGTCCTGGGATTACAGGCATGAGCCACTGCGCCCAGCCCCTATTTTCTTGCCATCACACTCGGCCTCTATTGTCTTGATTTTGCATCTTTCACCTGAAATCCAGACTGTCTTTTCCTACACTTGCCTTTTGAAGTTTAACCAACTCTTAATTTGTGCTTGACTGACACCAGGTCTGAGAGTTTCAGAATGGAGTAAGACACTGAATTGAGTTTAAGTCTTCCATTTTTACAGGTCTGAGATGGGAATAAAGTATCTACATTTCAGAGCAGTTGGAGAAGAGTGCCTAAAACATAGTCATTGATGATTGCCTAGTTTTTCCACCAGGAACCATTAAATGATGCATTTAAACATTTTATTTTTTTACTGTTATGCTTTATTTCTCATTGCTCCTCAATATAGGTTTCTAATGGATAGGGAAATAAGAGCAGATACTGTTTGTTTAATGTGCTTTTTTGTTGTTGTTGTTTTGTTTTGTTTTGTTGTTTTTTGTTTTTTTGTTTTTGAGACAGAGTCTCACTCTGTCACCTCGGCTGGAGTGCAGTGGCACCGTGTTGGCTCCCTGCAACATCTGCCCCCTGCGTTCAAGTGATTCTCCTGCCTCAGCCTCCTGAGTAGCTGGGTTTACAGGTGCCCACCACCACGCTTGGCTAATTTTTAAAATATTTTTGGTAGAGACAGGGTTTCACCATGTTGGCCAGGTTGGTCTTGAACTCCTGACTTCAGGTGATCTGCCCACCTCAGCCTCCCAAAGTGGTGGGATTACAGGCATGAGCCATTGTGCCTGGCCTTGTATACATATTTTAAAACATCATGTTGTACAAAACGGCCCTACCTAGGTAATAAGGCTGGTGTGGAGTAGACATTACAAGCAGAAGAAAAAGAAAAAGAAAAAGGCATGCAGGCATGAATTAGTTGGTAAATGCAAAGGAACTTCAAATAGTTCACAGTAAGGATAAGCTAACAACATGGTGCTTAGTAAGGCCATAGAGTTAGGCACTGGCCTGGAAATAAAGGTCTTTGGAACTTGAGAAGTTAGCTTGAAGCTTATCTTGTATGTAAAACACTGAAGAGCTTTTGGTGTGGTCTGATTTGAATTTAAGAATAATTTACATAGAAATACAGAGGATGGAAAAAAAGAAATAAAGCTGCACAGCTGAAAACTTGCAATTATTTATATAAATTCATCATCACTAATATTTCCATAACATTAAGTATATACCGGGCAATTTCTAAGTGATTTACATATTAACTAATTTATAAGAGGAGGATATGAAACAGATATGTACATATGTAAATGAAAATATGTTTCCCATATAATATGGTCATATTAGAGAAATTCTATAAGTGGAAAATGTTGCCTCCCAAGAGAATAATGAATGGGGCACATTACCATGATAAAATCAATCAAGCTGAGAGAGAATCCTTGGCTTACCTGGACCGACACGAATGGATAGCTGCTCATAGGACCAGGGGTGTCCTGACCCTTTTCTGGGAGGGCCTCGATTTCTGATGATATTCCAATTTCAGTTGCAGTTCACAGGTATATTTACAAAAAAATAAATAAATAAATAAAAAACACATGTTTCCTTAAGGTAATCTAAGCAAAACTCCAGTTACAGTTGCCTCTTCCGAGTAAATCTGCATATTATTTCCCTCATGTTTTACGTGTTGATCTTCTCATTGAACCTTTAAAGAGTGTTTTTATTTTCATCATTTCCCAGTTCTCAGGAACACTCTAAGTTATCTCTTCCAAGAAATGAAAGGTCTAGAAATATATCACTTGGATCTTTATAGAAGGTTTTATACATCAATGTGTTACACAATATTTTCTTAGAAAGACAAGGACTCTCGTGATATTTAAAATTGTATAAAAATGCAGAAATACATTTTATATATCTGATTTAATGAAAAATAAACTTTCTTGGGTGATGGTAGTAATGATGAAAGGGGAAATTACAAGTTAATGAGATCCAAGCAGATTTTTCTGATAACTTCTTTTGATCACTGAGTAGAACTGAAAATCTGTAGAGAAGGGACAAATTGCACGTGTCAACAATGTCAAATGTTTTGCATTTCTATGAATGCTGACAATTTTAAATATCTTTCCAGCAAGAGCGGTGTAGAAACACTGAGAGTCACTTCTAAAAAAGAGTTTTAGAGGCTGGAAGTTTCTTCAGCAGCATTTTCTAAGTGTGCCAATTCTTAGGTCACATGCTACTTTATTTTTCTATGAGATTTTATTATGTTAAATAAATATTCCTGAAAAAAACTTATTCTTCTTGAGTCAAGTCACTTATTGCTTTATTTTTCTACTTATCTTCCAAAATTATTTTTGAAGATTCAGTCTCCATCTTTTCCTCACCTCTTTACTCTCTCTCATTTCAGATACCATCTCACTCACAGGCTTCATGGTCACTTCTGTTTGTATCAGTCAAAATAGGCTAAGTTATGCTGTGGAAACAAACAGCTCAAAGTTATAGTGGTCTCTAACAACATAGTTGTGTTGTTTTTTGTTTGTTTGTTGTTTGTTTTTTGAGACGGAGTCTCTCTCTGTTGCCAGGCTGGAGTGCAGTGGCATCATCTTGGCTCACTGCAACCTCCACCTCCCGGGTTCAAGCGATTCTGCTGCTTCAGACTCCCAAGTAGCTGGGATTACAGGTGCCCACCACCACGCCTAGCTAATTTTTATATTTTTAGTAGAGACAGGATTTCACCATGTTGGCCAGAATAGTCTCGATCTCCTGATCTCATGATCCACTCACCTAGGCCTTCCAAAGTGCTGGGATTACAGGCATGAGCCACCGTGCCTGGCCAACAACATAGTTTTATTCCCCTCACAGTCCTTAGCCAGGAAGAATCCACAGCAGTGGCCATTGTTGTGACACTGGGAGTGGAGTAAGGTGGGGCAGGAAGACGTTAAGGACTCTGTTCCATGCAATTGTTTACGCTCTACAACTCAGACCTATGCCATGGGGAATATTGCTGGTTGATGTGGAGGAGCAAATGAGCTGTGACCAGGTAGAACATGGCTCTCAAAGCACATCCCCAAAGTGACACCTTACTTCAGCTCAAGTTGCATTGCCTATAACAAGTTAGGTAGCCAAGCCTATTCTCAACTAGGAGTAGAAGTATACTTCCCAGAAGCTACGTAACACAATTTACCCACGTTTCAATGACACTCAACTTCTATTTCTATTTTAATCCTTTTTTTTCAGCCCCAGTCCTGCCTTTCCCATTCTCAACTGGACACTTCCATTTTAATATTATATGAGTGCCTCAAACATTTATCATATCAGAACAAGAATTCATAATCTCCTTCCAAAGCCAACTGGTCTCCAACGTCCATAGACATAATTTCAGAATAATGTTAAACTCCTTGACCCTTTCCCATGTAATCACTCCTGTAAACCCTGTTGATTATGCCTTTGAAAGTTTTCTTATACTTAAATCTTTATTTTGATTTTCCCCCAATTTACTTCGTTCAGACTTCCTATCTGGTCTATTCTACGCTTAATAGTATACAATGCAGGTAAGTCTAAATAAGTTTTGACTGTGTCATTTTCTTTGCTCAGAAGCCTTTAGCATCTCCCATTGTTTAAAAAATACTATTTAAACTCTTCAATCTATAATTTAAGACTGCCTAAGGGTTACTACTCAATTTATCTTCCGTTGGTTCCATATATTCATAGTTTGTCCATTCCAGTTAGAAAAGTCCTCACCCTCTAAACACAAAACACAATTCATATTTTCATATTGTTGTCTATTACTCGTTCTTCTGTAATTTATACATTTTTTGTTCTTCAGAGAGAGTTCTGTACATAGACGTTTCTCAATACCTGGCTAAGAGGAAGAAAAATAACACTATGTTGTTTTATGTGAGTATCATCAACTGCCTGACATTTTACAAGACACTTTTAAAACATCATCTTATGTATTCCTTACTTGAGTTTTATGAGATGACTACAATTATCTTCATTTTATGCATGAGGAAAACCGCAGCTTTAAATAAAAAATGGTAAGAAATAAGGGCCAGAATCAAAATATGGTTGATTCAAAGCCAGTCTGTACTTTTATATTTAATATTTGGAACTGTGTTGGATGCACATTCATCTAGTATGTCTATAACTTTGCCCCAATGTCTTCTTTGAGTTGAGAATTTTTCTAGGTATAGAGTAAACTGATTATATCACATTGTGCTGATTGCCTTAAATCAAATTAGCTTCAGAGACGAATAGGAAGGTGGTTCTCAAACTCCTTACCTTAAATGTATGTTCCTCCTTAGGTCTATTGTAAGCCTCTAAATGTAGTGTTTGCCAATCTATGTCACAGCGTTCACCTATCAAACATGGTGACAACCTCATAAAATTAAGACATCCTGTAATCTGCTTCTAACATTCGATGTTTGTAAAGATTCCCAGTAATTAAAGATTATTTGAACTAAATAATCTTTTAAAAATCAGTAAAAATTCCTCATAGTGTCTAATATAAACAATATAGAGAAATATATATGATACATTGAGATGTTTATATGAGATATATTACTAAATACCAATATAAAAAACCAAGAATTTCTCTCTTTCAATAATTTCGTATACCCCCAAATATATACATTTTATTTGCATTGAAAAATATTCAAGTAATAATTCAGCTGTGATTCACTCTTTTTCGTCTCTCAGCTCCTAAAAGTGAATTTCCACTGGAAAAAGCCAGAGTTGTGTAAGGTACCAAGAAAAATTTTTCCAGATTTTACTATTCTGGGAAGGAAGATTAGTGTGGAAGAGACCTAAAGGCAAATCTGCTCATATTAACCCATAAATACACAAAATACCAAATACAAAAGGTTCAGAAAGTTCTATTTCTAGAATATATATGGTTGGTTAATTCGCAAGTTAAGTATCCCTTAAAGATTTTGTGATTTTATTGGGCTGACTTCACTGAGAAAGGTAAACATTGCTACTTTGCTTTAGGTATTAAACAATCAGAGCTCACTCAGGGGCATTCTTTTTTTAAATCAAAGTCATTTTATTATTGGTAATCAATAATCAACAATCCCAAATATCCAGTCTTCTATCCAAAGATAATGTAAAATTGATTGTGACCTTCTATTTGAGAATTCTTTTACCTATGGCTGAAATATTCAGTCATAAGGTACTTCTTGAATTGTGAATAAGCTTTAGAATCTTAGTCTAAATCAAGAAAACTTTTATGAAAGAAAATCAATGCTGAGTACATATCTGAAATATGCAAAGGTCAGTCCTTATTAATGTAATTTGTAATAACAGCTAAACAGAATAAAAAACATACGTTTTAATTGGGATTCTCTATTAATAAAATAACCTGTGCACTTCAGCCCCTAATTGGCATAGTCTTCTTTATGTGTTTAATGAGTAAACTGCCTAGAGCAGAAGGAACAGGTGATAAAGAAATTATTTTAATAGCAGTAGAAAGAAATGAAGAAAAAAGAAAGACCCATCTAAAGAGTGAACTATTAGTAAAAATTGGGCCTTGCTCAGTTTTATGACTGTAATATCTCTTTTAAATGTTTCACTGCCCCTCAGGAATGATTGGAGTGCTTTTAGCTTATTTTTAAAGCCTACACATAACTATGACATCACCTATTTCCTTAACTTCCTATCTCTGTGGCATCATTTAATGAACACACCTCAGAAAAGATAGCTTCCTAGTGCTTGGATTTGGAGGAAGTATCTTGGGAGAGACCAAAGGGAACTGTTCTTTCTGATTTTTGATTACTTGGAGTAAGTTCTATTTTATATATTAACAAAATGGACATAATATTAACAAAAATGGCCATAAAAATAGACTAGGTTGTCTACAACAAAATGATCAGTAACATAATTTTCCATAGTGAATTCAAAGCAAATGCAAATAGTACAATATTTTACGTACGAAGCAGTTGTCCAAGTATCCTACTGTGATTTCTGTAGGTATGTAATTAATATATTTAGTGCTGGATATCAGAAAGAGGGAGAGAAAGAGAATTCCATGATTCAGAGTTGTGATTTAGGTACCTAATACAATTGTCATTCCTTATCTGTGATTTTACTTTCTGTGGTTTCAGTTACCACAGTCAACCGCAGTTCAAAAATATTAATGGGAAATTCCAGAAACAAAAAATTCATAAGTGTTAAATTACACAGCCTCCTGAGTCATGTGATGAAATCTCATGCTGTCCTGCTCCGTCCCGCCTGTCTTGAATCACTTCTTTGTCCAGTGGATTCAATCTGCCTATGCTTCCCAGTACTTATTCACATAGTAACCATCTCAGTTATAAGATTGACTATGACAGTATTGCGGTGTTTGTGTTCAAGTAACCCTTACTTTACCTAATAAAAAGTGCAAGAGTAGTGATATGGGCATATTTTTATAACTATTCTGTTTGATTATTAGTTATTGAAGTTAATCTCTTACTGTGCCTAAACTATATATTAAACTTTATCATAGTTGTGTACATATTTAAAAAAAAAAAAAAACAGAGTATATGTAGGGTTTGGCAATACCTGCTGTTTCAGGCTTCCACAGGAAATCTTGAAACCTCTCTCTCACAGATAAAAGGGGGCTCCTCTATTCCTCTGGCTCTGTTCAAGAGCCAAAACAAATTGCAAAGGTGGCACTGTAAGATATCATTTTAACCTTCCATGTGTTAACTATCCATGGGAAATTCTAGACTTGCCAGAAAAAGACTGGATGGACCAACCTGTCAATAGGCATAATGAAGCCATTTTAATGTCAGTCATCCTGGTGAGAGGATTCTGGAATCTGAAAATTGATCAACAATTGTAATGTAGTTTCCAGTGTGTGCTTCATTTACCATAAACATTAAAACCAATTTAAAAAGAGGGTGCTGGAGTATGAGAAAGGGATGCAGGCAGAGGCTGACTGAAAGAGTTAAGAAGAGACAAAGAGAAATCAGAGAGAGGCAAAGTGATGTATGTTAAACACGTATGAGCTCCACACCTGTGTAAATTTGTGAGGGTTCTAGGAAGTTATGAAGTTAAAATTCTCCTCAGTCTTGCCCCAAAGCAAAAGAAAATTGCTTCAGCAACTATCCCCCAAGTGCGTAAGGAATCTTTTTATAAATAGGTCCTTTGTGATTTGTATTAATCACCACGTATGAAAGCTTTCAGTCTGAAAAGTAAATTTCAAGGTGTTGAAGCAACTTTGGTATGGAACGTATTGCTTTTGGAGGAAAGCTGTCATTCTTCTGCGGGTGCCGTCAAGTACAAGTTGTCAATATGAATAAAAGACTACGGGCCACTTATAAGAGGGAGCATGAGGGTAAATGATGAGGGAACTTGGGGTTAAATCGCTGGGAGCCCTATTTTTTTAATTAGAAATTTCATCTAGTAGTTTCTACCCCGCAGGGATTCTGAGGTCAAATCCAGAGGAATGTGTTTACAAAATGACTGAAATTTGTAGGGTCAGGTTCAAATCAACATCAATAATTAAAAAAAAAAAAAAAAAAAAAAACCAGTTTGACTTGTGTTATTAACTGTGTTCTAAAAGTTGACATCTCATGAGAATTTCTCACTCTCAAAGTTTTCCTCTGCCCTCTTACTTTGCTATTTAAAGAGTGGTTAACACATCACTGAAAAAGACAACTGTGTTAGAAACCCGCATGACTACACTTGTTAATGGGGAATGAGGTGTTTGGTCTGTGGTGGAATGTGCCACTCAGACACACACGATCCAAATGAAGCCAGTGGAACCATCTCAGTTCATAACTTTCACACCACACTGTGTTTTTCTTTAGGTTCTCTTAATTCAAAGTCTGTGATCTTTGGAAATGGTTTTGTTTTCCCATGGTCTTAGTTGGGCTTCCTAGAGAGCAGTGGCTAGCAACCACTCTCTTTCCCAGCCTCACTTGAACTCTTAACAACAATCCTCTTGTAATGATGCCAGTTCAAGGGTAGGATTAGGATATTTGTCCAGGAGACCTGGAATTTCTCAGTTTCACTTTCTGAATTTAAGAAGGGTAAATTTGCTCGTGAGTTTTAGAGAAGATATTTTAATTCTCCTGTTGACCTTATGTTCAGATCCTTGAAGACAGCAAGGTAATTTTTTAAGTGCTGAAATATAGTATTACATGAAGATTCCTATATATATATATCTCTGGATTTACTTTTCAACTCTCATCAATTCAACTAGGTCAAGATAATAACATTTCATATTCAAAGCTGTGTATCTGCTATGGGAACTCAGAAATTAAAGATTCACCAACCAAATGACCAAATGACTCTAGCAACCGACCTTCACAGCAAGCAGTATTTTTTAAACAATGGGATATATATGGTGGAATGAATGATTAGCATCTACAGTGATAATAGAGTTCTCTGAGCAGTTTGAAAACATACTATGGCAAGCCACGCAAGAGAAGATGAAATACCATGTCAACCTGGAACCTCTCCATATGGGTTCATGAATAACAGGATCACCTACACACAGAAAACACTGCCACAGTTTCACAGTATTCATCATCCAGGAAATCTATGCACTTAATCTGAAGAACATGTATTGATGATTGGCACCAACAAATACGTCTCTATCCTTGTAGACGTAAAAGCAAATTTGGCCCTTTTTCATTTGAGCACTATTTTCTACCATTTCAGTTCTCATCAGTGGAATAACAAGAGATAATGATAATTCCATGGCTCATGGTTATTATAAATTTTGTATAGCTAGTAAAATATCAAGTTCTGTTCAATGCGATTTTAGAGAAAAATATACGTATTTCCTCTGTTCATTACTTCTTTAACATGTGAAAATTAATGATTGAAAATAATAGCTGAGTATGATGTGAGCATTATGTTGTGAGAATGTTTAAATCAACTGTTTAAATAATGCATATAACATGTACACTCCACCCTGATAGAAAAAACCATAACCCAAACCAGTTGTGTGTATGTGTGCATGTATATATTCTCTTTTCATCAGTGTATTGACTCTATCAACTTAGCAATGTCATATAAATGAATAGTTACTTTTTACTTGTTTTGGAAAATGAACCGTGAGATTCAATTAACTTTGAAGTAATCTTTACATATATCAAAATATATATGTAACGTGTATTAATTCCATGTTCAAGGAAATTATTCTATATCACAATACTTTATGTTTACATCAACCTTAATTTCTGGACTTTATCCAAAAGAGAAATCACATACATTTCTCACATATTTTAGTCAGAAATGAATGTTCCTATGTCACAGCATGACCATAGCTAGTAGCTGTTTTCCTTTTGCTTATACAATTCATAAAATAGATTTATCTGCTACTTATGTAATACATATATATAACGTAATTGAAAAAAGTATTTGAAAAAATGTGTGTGCTTTCCAAATTTTAAAGTCTGTACTTTACTTTCAATGATCTACTTGATTAAAATTACATGTGTGTGCATACATGTAAGGAGAAGGCTGTGTGTGTGGGGGGGTGTATGTGGACCTATGCATTTTTGGCATACAGTGTCATGAGAGTCTGCTAATGCATGCTGTCACTTTTGCATTGGAATTTGTAATATATCTTAGGAAAAGCAGTGCTGCCAGATGCCTGGTTTGGGAAATTGACCTAAAAAAGATACTGATTTTTAAGAATGCAACCAAGTAATTAAGAACAAACAAGTAAACTTTGTTTTTCTTTTTTACAAACTACTTTTTACAAACTATCTTGTTATTCATGCTTGTAGTTTTCTTGCCTTAAAAGTATTGGCACTGTGTTAAAATATTAAACCACATATTTGACAAATATTAAGTGCATATAAAATTAAGTAATGTGGAAGAATTATGTGTCATTAAATCAGAACTATATATTTATTAAAACTGAATGTTAATATTTATTTTAAGATTTCTTGCAGCCAGGGTAAACATCATAACATATGAGAAAAAATGACAACAATAACATTTAAAACATATTAAAGGCACATATCTATTTATGTTTTTACATGGCAAAACACTGTAAACCTCATTTAATATCTAGTTAAAATTAAACATTTTTCTAATCATCAAACTTATTTCTGTACTAAATCAAGGAGGAATTTGTTTTTTTTATCATGTTATAGGTTGTTGAATAGTCTATTCTGCAAACAACTAACATTTGCAGAATATATGGAAACCACTCTTCATCAGATGGTCTTTAAATTATTACGGCACGAAATGAAAACATAAGCAAAACCTTTCCTTGTTAAATCTATATGAAATATTTATAATGATGAGCACTTTAAGCACTTAAGCCTAACAAATATAATCTCAATACAAAACACACAGTGACTAAGAAGAAGGGATTTTAGCTTCATAGTATAAACACTTATGTATCAATTTTAGTTCTGGAGTTTGATTTTTTCATGGTCATTTATATTCTACAAATTTTTTTGCTGCTAGAAGTTGTATAACAATGAATGGATATTTGAAGTAAATATGAGGATGTATGTAGGTTACATGGCACATTGGATACATTCAATTTATGTGAAGGATACATTCCTCCTAATTAGGAGGGACAATTTTTACTATAGTAATTATAACACCTTGATCTTTTAAAATGATTTGTGACCTAAGCACTTTTATATACATTATTTAATTTGTAAATTTCAGAAGTATTATAATGTACATATTATTTTCATTTCTATCAACTTATTGAGATATAATTCACATACAACATTTACCCATTTTAAGTGTAGAATTGGGTGAATTTTGGTGAATTTATGCAGTTGTGTAACACCACTTTAATAAAACTTCAGGATAATTTTAATCATTCTGAAGACTTCCCTTGAGTTCAGTTGAAGTCAATGTCCTCCTCCAACTTCTAGTCTCAGGCAACCACTGATATGCTTTAATAAGTATACTTTTGCAGTTTCTAATTACATATGGTGCTAAGTAAAGATAGAGCTTCTTTGTCTTATTTTTTCCCCTGCATATTTTCAATTGCTGTAGCACTATTTGTTGAAAACACTATATCTTATTGAATTACTTTAGCGTTTAATTGAAAATCAATTGTCATTATATAAGTAGGTCTACATGCTATTGTGATCCAATGAGCTATGTTTCTAAGTTTATGCTAACATCACGCTATCTTAATAACTGTACTTTCGTTGTAAACCTTGAAAACAAGTAGTGTAAGTTTTCTGAACTTCTCTTCATTTTTCAAAATTGTTTTTGTTTTTCAGATCGTGTGCCTTTTAACATAAATTTTTGAATCAGCTTGTGAATTTCTTACAAAAAAATGGCTATCATAATTTTGATTTAGATTGCACCGAATCTATAGATTAATTTGGGGAGAACTGCATAGGCACTGTATGTCTTCATTTATTTAGAATTTTTTCATTTTCCTTTCCAGTGGTTTGTATTTTCCATATCTTGCAGATAATTTGTTGAAACATTTACAAGTTTTTGCTATTTTAAGTGGATTTGCAGTTTGATTTAATGTTCTAATTGTTCACTGTTTATACCTCCCCCACTCCCCTACCCCCAACACAATTGGCTTTTGTTATTTGTCCTTATGCCCTGAAGTCTTGGTAAATCCACAAATTAATTCTAGGATAATTTTTTTCTTACAATTCTTTAGTATATTATATGGATGTAAGCATGATGTATTAACAATGTTTTCTAGGTTCCATATTTGATGCTTTGACATCTAGGACTTTGCTGACCTGGGAGAGACTGCCTCCAGCAGGGTTGACTGATTCCTTGTCACTTGCCAGTGAACATGCCTTTCCTATGCATCTAACCAACTGAAGGCACTTACTCGCATTACCTCTTTATTAGGCTTTTACACTTTAGGTCACTATTTCACTGCCCTAATCATCCCAGGAGTAGGCTTAGACAAATAGGGACAGCCCCCATACAGAGGCAAGAGCTCTCTAGAATTGTTCAGACTAACCAATCCTAAATCTAGGTAGCCTGCTTATCTTGCCCTGTTCATTCCTTCCCCCCCCCCCCAAAAAAAAAAAAATCATAAAAAAAACTCTTGACTAGAGTTCCCTTCTCTTACTGCCTGTGATCAGCATTGGTGTTATTTCCCGTGGCCTTCTGTATCCTGTTCTTGGGAACTGTGAGCAATAAACTATATTTCAATGGAAACTGTCACCTAATCTGACAGCCTCACTATACCTAAGTACAAATGAAATCTACATATTAAAACACAGGGTCATGTTGTCTACAAATGAAATAGTTGCATTTCTTCCTTTCCAATGTCTTTTATTTTTTTTCTGCCTCATTTCAATATAGTTTTAAATGTTAACTGGTGAGAATACACAACCATACCTTTTTCTTAATACAAAGTAGAAAGCATTGAGTAGGATGCAAGTTCTAATTTTTTTGTTGGTTTATAAATATTGTTAATGACATTTATAAAGTTTCTTTTCATGTAAAGTTTGCTGATAATTTTTATCATGAATGGGAGTTGAATTTTGTCAAATTCTTCTGTATTTATTAAAATGATCATATATTTTTCTTTATTTTTTTTAGTTATATTGGTTGAATTTTTAGATTGTTACACCAACCTTGCATTTTCCTGGAAAAATTCATTTTACCATGTGATATATGTATTGCTTTTATAGATTGCTGTGTCTCATTTGGCAAGTTTTGTTAACTTCTTAGTATGTATGTTTATGAATATTATTGGTCTGTAGTTTTCTATCCTTCCAATGTATTTTTAAAACATTAATAATAATAATATTAGTTTTGTAAAATAAATTAGGGGATGCTCCCATCGCTCCTGTTATCTGAATTACTTTGTGTGTGTGTGTGTGCTTGCACACGTGTGTGTGTGTGTGTGTGCGTGCACACGTGTGTGTAGGTTTTCTTTTTTTTTTTCTGTTCTTCCCCAAATACATGACAGAATCACCAGCGTTGACATATAATTCTGGAGTTAGATTTGTAGGAAAGCTTTTAATTATAAACTTAACTTTAAAAAGTTATGTAGAGTTATTCAAGTTTAAATTTATTCCTGGATTTATTTTGATACATTCCACTTTTTACAGATTTTCTTTATTCCATCTAAGTTGTCAAATATGTAATCATAAATTTGTTGATAACATTTTCTTATTATTTTCAATGTTTATATAATCTGTTCTGATGCCTCATTTTTTCTGATATTGGTAATGTTTCTTCTTTTATTTATTTCTTATTTTATAATTTTTTGAACTTTATTTCTTTTTAAAAATTTATTTATATATGCATTTTTTCTTCCAATTTTATTTTAGTTTCAGAGGCTACATGTAGAGTTTTGTTACATGGATAAATTGTGTTGCAGGGGTCTGGTGCACAAATTATCTTGTCACCCAGGTAATGAACATAGTACCCCATAGTTTTTCAATCCTTGCCTTCCTGCCATTCTCCACCCTTAAGAAGGCCCCAGTGTCTACTGTTCCTTTCTTTGTGTCTATGTGTACTCAAGGTTTAGCTTCCATTTTTAAGTGAGAACATGCAGTATTTGGTTTTCTGTTTCTGAGTTAATTCACTCAGGATAATGGCCCCAATCCATCTATGTTGCTGCAAAGGACATAATTCCATTCTTTTTTCATGGCTGTGTCGTATTCTATGGTGTATATGTACCACATTTTCTTTATCCAATCTACTATTGATGGGCAACCTAAGTGCTTATCTAGGTTGATTCCATGTCTTTGCTATTGTGAACTGTGCTGAGATGAACATCCAAAGTGTATGTGTCTTTATGGTAGAATGATTGATATTCCTTTGGGTATATACTCAGTAATAAAATTCTGTTTTAAGTTTTTTGAGAAATCTCTGAATTACTTTCCTCAGTGGCTGAACTAATATGCATTCCCATCAGCAGTGTACAAGCATTCCCTTTTCTCTGCAATTTCTCCCGCATCTGTTGCTTTTGACTTTTTAATAATAGCCATTCTGCTTGGTCTGAGATGGTATCTCATTTTGATTTTGATTTGCATTTCGCTAATGATTGCTGAAGGAGTGGCCTGCCCCTCCACACCTGTGGGGTTTCTCGTTAGGTGGAACGAGAGACTTGAGAAAAGAAATGAGACACAGACAAAGTACAGAGAAAGAAAAAGTGTGCCCAGGGGACCGGCGCTCAGCATACAGAGGACCCAGGCCGGCACCCAGTCTCTGAGTTCCCTCAGTATTTATTGATCATTATCTTTACTATCTTAGAAAAAGGGAAGTGGCAGGATAATAGGATCATCGTAGGGAGAAGGTCAGCAGTGAGACATATGAATAAAGATCTCTGTGACATGAATAAGTTTAAGGAAAAGTGCTGTGCCTTGATATGCATATGCAAACATCTCCACAAACCTTTTTAGTGCATAAAGAGCAGCATTGCCGATAGGAGGCCCACCTTCAGCCCTAGGCGGTTTTCTCCTTTCTCAGTAAACAGAACATACAATCGGATTTTACACCGAGATATTCCATTGCCCACGGACAGGCAGGAGACAGATGCTTTTCTCTATCTCAACTGCCAAGAGGCCTTCTTTCCTCTTATACTAGTCGTCCTCAGCACAGACCCTTCACGGGTGTCAGGCTGGGGGACGATCAGGTCTTTCCTTTCCCACGAGGCCATATTTCAGACTATCACATGGGGAGAAACCTTGGACAATACCTAGCTTTCCTAGGCAGAGGTCCCTGCGACCTTTGGCAGTGTACGTGTCCCTGGGTGCTTGAGATTAAGAGAATAGTGATGACTTTTCACAAGCATACTACCTTCAGGCACTTGTTTAACAAAGCACACCCTGCATAGCCCACAACCCGTTAAACCTTGAGTCACCACAGCACATATCTCTTGCTAAAACAAGGTTGGGGGTAGGGTCACAGATTAACAGCATCTCAAATACAGAACAAAATGGAGTCTCTTATGTCTACTTCTTTCTATATAGACACAGTAACAGTCTGATCTCTCTTTCTTTTCCCCACAGTTGGTGATGTTGAGCTTTTTTTCATATGCCAGTTGGCTGCGTTTTTATCTTTTTTTGAGAATAATCTGTTCCTGTCCATTGCCAGTTCTTTAATAGGGTTGTTTTTTGCTTGTTGAATTGTTTAAGTTCCTAATAGATTCTAGATATTAGACCTTTGTTGGACGCATAGTTTGTGGCTATCTTCTCCCATTATGTAGGTTGTCTATTTACTCCCTTGATAGTTTATTTTGCTGTGCAGAAACCCTTTAATTTAATTATATCCCACTTGTCAATTTCTGTTTTCGTTGCAAGTGCTGTTGGAGATTTTTTCATGAAATCTTTGCCAGTGCCTATGTCCAGAATGGTATTTCTTAGGTTTCCTTCTAAAGTTTTTATAGGTTTAGGCTTTACATTTAAGTCCTAAATCCATCTTGAATTAATTTTTATGTATGGTTAAAGGAAGGAGTCTAACTTCAATGTGCTGCATATGACTAACCAGTTATCCTATTATTGAATAGACAGTCCCTTCTTCATTACCTGTTATTGTTGAGTTTGTCAAAGATCAGATGGTTGTAAGTTTGCAGCTTTATTTCTGGGTGCTCTAACCTGCTCCATTCGTCTATATGTCTGTTTTAGAAGTCCAATGTGCTACTCATTATGCTACAGAGCCACATCTTTAATTTCTGATCAATCTTTTTCAAGATTTACTAATTCATTTAGTTATTGGTTATTGATTTTATATTATTAATTTTCTGATTTATATTTAATTAACTTCTTACCCTTTTCTATTTTATATTTTACCCTATACTTACTCTAGGTTTAATTTGTTCTTTTTCAAATTCTTAAGGTTTGATCTCAGCTTATTGAATTTTTTGACCTTTCTTTTTATTAACATATTAACTTAAATTACACATTTTCTTTTCAACATTACTTTAGTTGCACCCTCACAATATTTATTTGTTGAATGTTTTTATTATCACGTAAGTCAAATATACCTTGTGATTTCTTCTTTTCCCTGGAATATGTAAAAGTGTGTCATTTTTCCCCCAACGTTTGGAGCTTTCCTAGCATTTTTTGTTACTGATTTCTTATTAATTTTGGTTAGAAAATAGTTTCCCCATAATTCTAATCATTTTATATTTATTAAGAAATTGTTATGAAACACCATAAGGTCATTTTTAAAAAACTCATCTCAGTCAGGCATGGTAGCTCACGCCTATAATCCCAGCACTTTGAGGGGCCAAGGCAGGTGGATCACCTGAGGTCAAGAGTTCAAGATCAGCCTGGTCAGCATGGCAAAACCCTGTCTCTACTAAAAATACAAAAATTACCTGGATATGGTGGCATGCACCTGTGATCCCAGCTACTAGGGAGGTTGAGGCAAGGGACTCATTTGAACCTAGGAGGCATAGGTTGCAGTGAGCCGAAATCATCACACTGCACTCCAGCCTGAGCTACAGAGTGAGAAAAAAGAAAAAAAAAAAAACTCTACCAAAAAAATTCAAATAAAACAAATTAGTCAAGCACAGGGTTGCATTCCTATAGTCCTAGCTACTTGAGTGCCTGAGGTCTGAGGTGGGAGGATTGCATGAGCCCAGGATTTGAGGCTGAAGTGAACTATGATTGCGCCACGAGAATCCAGCCTGAGTGACACAAAAAGACTCCATCTCAGAAAAATAAAAAGAAAGAAAAATATGTAGGTTATCATTTCTAGATGTGGGTATCATTGAAACCAAGTAGAAAGGGACATTAAATCAAGGTAGGTGGCAGCACTATTCAAATATACTAAGTCTCCTTATTTTTGGTTTAGTTCTGTCAATTGCTGAAAAATTTTAAAATATCCACCTATGGCTGTGGAATTAACCAATGTCTCCCATTGATTCTTTTTATTTGTAGTTCCTGTATTTGAAGCTCTGTGATTAGTAACTTATATGTTTGTGATTATTATGTCTTCCTTGCCAATTTAACCTTTTTATCAATATAAAATGATCCCCTATCTCCAAAAATATATTTTGCTTTAAAATCTGTTTAATCTGATATTAACAGAGTGACTTCAGTCTTCTTATGATTACTGTTTGCATAGTATAACTTTTTGTTTTCGTGAATTTCAGTCTAGTTTATGTCTTAATATTTAAAGTAGCATTCCTACAAATAGCATATATTTACTTCTTCCCTTTTGTTTGTGTGTGTGTGTGTGTCTGTGTTATTTTCTAATCCATTTTGACAATCCCACATTCTAACTGAAGTGTTTTGCCAATAACCATGTAATATATTTGATTGAGTGCAGCTCCTCTCTTTTATTATTTGTTTTCTATCCTGCCTCCCATTTCTGTTATGGTGCTGTTCTCTTTCTCTTTTCTTATTTGACACTTCCTTTAGAACATAATTTTAATTTTTCTATCAACTTCTAAAACTCAGCTTATTTTATAATATTTTATTGTTTAAGCTAGGGATTAAAATATGCCTTGTATCTTTTCATGTAAAATATACAAAACTTGTAAATGTGTAGGTTCACAGCCCACATTATTTATGCTTTAATGGATATATGTACTGCTAGTAAGTAAATTATTAATCAAATCAATGATCTCATTTATGTAGTTTATATAATATGTCATTTTTTGTTTGCTAATGTCAAGATCGGCTCTTTTTTAACTTACAGTTTTCAACAATTTAATAGTGATGTGCTGAGGCACAGATTTTTTTGTATTTTTTTCATCTGCTCATTGTTAAGAATATTCTATGTGGAAACTTCTGACTTAAATCAAATTTAGAGAATTCTCAGACATTAATTATTTGTTTTTCTTCTGGTCTATTTCCTCATTTATTTTCCTTCTAGAGCTCTAATAACATGTATGTTAGACCACTTGATATTTTCTCCAAGGTCCCAGAGGCTCTCTTAACCATTTATAGTCTTTATTATTCTGTGCTCTTCACATCGGATAATTTCTTTCAATTTATCTCCTAGTTCACTGATTCATCTACTATTTACATTGAACTGTTAAGTCCATCTAGTAATATATTTTGTATATTTATTTTACAAGAATTTCCACTTAGTTTTTTAATATTACATTATCTGTATTTCTCCACTGAGATTTCCTATATTTTCATTCATGGAAGCACATTTTGCTTCACTTCACTGAGGGGAGCTATAATAGCCACTTTACAACTCTTATCTGCTAGTTCCAACAACTGGGCCATTTCAAAGTCAGTTTACACAAATGAGAAACGTAAACTCTTGTTTGGTGGGTAGAAGCTCATCTCAAACCCAGTCCTTTGTAATTAGTTTACCTGATTTGAGTCTCTTCCAGGTAAGAAGAGCTCAGGGGTCAATAACGGAATATGTGATCACCTCTCTGGTTCCTTCCCTCCAGGAACTCCAGTCCCTTCAGTAGCCGTAGCTTCCCTGGGTTCATTTTTCTGATTTCCTACATCACGACACTGCAGTTATTCTACCAACAGCAGTAGACTCTCTGCTTGTGCTATAATCACAAGACTGGGAGTTTTCTTTGTACAAATCTCCTTCTCCAGTGTCTACACTCCTCGCCAGTCTGCCTTCTTCTGATCGTTGTCCTGTGTGGCTGTTTTTACTATTATGTCTAGGTTTTATGATTGATTTATTTGGGCAAAGGAGAGGGGGTATTCTGATAGCAAGTGAGTACTCAGTTGCCAAAACATGATTCCCATTTTTTATCTGAGGAAACTTATATTAAATGAATTAAATACATTTGTGTAGTCAACAAGACATAGCATTGGAGCTGATTCCAGCTCCTTAATACTATGATAATGTTGTAACACTGTTCATTTTCATCTAAGAATATACATTTTAAACCAAATGTATGTTTATTGATTTCCTAAAAATTACCAGTAACAGTAAGAGCCTGTAATAAATTCTATGGTTACTGATTTAATGAACACACCATTTGTTTAAGAATATAAGTGTTACTAGAGCAGTCAGAACTTAACACTTCCAGATTATCAATATGTTCCCTGCAACAAACACACATAAATATCAAGAGAAAACATAATGCAGTTGTTGTGCTCAGCAACAATTATTATATTTATTTAACAGATATGGTAATAACAGTGAAGCCTATAAATATATCCTAATCTATAACTACTAATTTTAAAAAACAAAGAAAACACTTGCTATATCAGAGATGGACCTTGCAATTATTAACACTGATCCATATTTTCACAGCTAGCTGAATCAGCGCAACTTAGTAACCTTTATGTTTGTAAGAAATTAATTTGATATAGGTATAGCTTAGGTATCCAGAAATTTCCTTTTGAAGATTAAACCCTACCCTCACAGTGAGAATTCCTCTTGAGGCCAGTACTAATCTATTAAATTATTGCCTATTCTAAGCCATTTTTTCACTTATTTTTATAATGTTTATATTTTAAGAATTGTGATAGCTGCCTTTAATCAGGGAGCATTAATCGAGGTACCAAATGCGACTACTTAACATTCAGATACAATGAATGTTCCTGAATGAACAAGGTGGGGGTAGCCTTTCCTGTACCTCCCCTTCAATTCTTTTCCAGAAGAACTTAAAGCTGTTCAGTAAATTTAACTGCAGTCACTGACTGTGATAGAAAGTAATTTGAATTAATTGTATATTCAAAACTATTTAACCCAGAAGGTAGCAGACAAAGGTATTTAAAATAAAGCTTCTGGCAGAACATGTGATGACTTTAATGATCATTGTGCTGGAAAACAGGTGCCAGCCTGCCTCCCTTTCATTTCTTTCCACCCCCTCCTCTTCCCTTCCCATCTGTTTTCCCTTTTCTCCAGCTTTTCAAGTGTATGTTTTGGTCTGTGAAGAGTAATTTGCTATCTTTAGGTTTGGGGTAGGGGATGCCCACCAACATTGGGAACCAAAGATGTGGAAAGACCTATCGTTCCCACTAGTACCTTTTTCTATTTTGTTGAGTAAGTTTCCCTGTGGTTTTATGCACAGATGGAATAAATGTATCTGCTGTTTCCATACACATTAAGGTGGTATGCCCCACAGGTTGTATCCCCTGATGTTAACATGATCGTAGCAAATGAATTTTTAAAAAATAATCAACCGTTTATTCCTAGAAGAAAACTTCCTGAAGGCTTGTTAACAACCCCACCAATGCTAGATTTGGATTCTTTGAGTAACATTAGAAAGTTTTTGGTAATTCAATTTCAATTTGGGAATCTCCTATATAAGTCCAAATATTTGGATAACTACAGAAAAGACAATAAAAACAAAACTAGAAAAATCATTCATAAAATTTTCAGGATCAATGTGCCACGAACCTACATCTATTTCTGTTACTCTAGTGCAGATCTGCTCTACATCACCACTAAATAATTGGTCTCTAATCTTCTCTCCAGACAGGCCATCTCCCCAAACAGTGCTATACACTTAGAACAGGCACTTTTTGTACTTCAATAAATTTCCAAAACTGTCTTTCATAAACATCTCATGATTTTATTTGACCAGTCACAAATCTTCAGTGGCTTTGTGCCAGGCATTTTTTAGATATTGGAAGAGAGAACAGAAAGTGACCAAATCAGGCAAAATTCCTTGCCTTAATAGAGAACAATAAGAAGAAGAATGCAATGAACAAGTAAGCAAGTTGACTTTATAGTATTTTAGAAGATAATAATGGTATTCAGAAGCATCCAGTGGAGAGGAGAAGATGTCCTTGGGGGTGTTGAGAAATCAATTCTAAATAAAATAACCAGAGCATTCTTACTGAGATACTGCTGTTTATAATTCCCTAAGGAAATAAGGGAAAAGACTGTGTGAATATATTAGGGAACATTTTATAGGAAAAGGGACTCAAGTATAAAGTTCTTAACCTAGGAGACTAATTGCTACATTCTCAGAACAGCAAAGAGACCAAACCTGACTGAAGGTGAGTGAATGGTGAGCAAGAGGAGAGAGAGAGAGACAGAGGTAAGGTCAGAGAGTTAAGTAGGGCAAGATTTTGGTCACTGATAAGGACTTTGATCTTGACTTTGAATGAGACAAGGAGTGACTGACAGGTTTCAAACATAAGAAAGACATGGCCTAGATTACAGTATAAAATGATTCCTCTGGTTGTCCTTTTGTGAATTAAGTAGAGAAAGATGGGGGCAAATCAGGAAGGTTAGAATTAATCCATATGAGAGATAAATGGACACCTGGAATAAAGAGAAAGCAATGCGTAGGAGCAGATGTAAGTTTTGCAGAGAACTCTAAAAAATACAAAATTATGGCTACCAAGTCAGGTACCGGAGTAAATATTTATTTAGAATAAGTAAAGACTGCAAATGTTAAAAAACTGTCAACATGATGTCAACAGGCATCATGAAAGAGCTAGAATTTATAAGCTATTAGTGGCATTATTATTACCTACCTGCTGTATCTCTATGTTGCTTTTTCCCTTTACCTCCAGATGCATTTTCCTTGGCCAACCCTTCATACAACAATTTTTTTTGCAGAGAGAATAGAAAGATAATTATCTTGTTGAAAAAAGTCAAAACTCCTTTTGTTCAAGCATGTTTGAACAGAATTTTTCTTTAATTTCTGACAGTTTAGAAAAAAACAACTTTCTGTTTTACAGCTTTCTCTCTAGTTCTTTGCCAGGCTGTCCTTCTTGCTGGTGTTGACCTTCTGAAGTTCCAGACCATTAATCTCCCATCCTTGAACCCTGGGGAAATACACAGCCCCAAACACTGGTCCAGCTTGACCTAATCCTTATCTTCTGGGGTTCCTCACTCTCACTCACAATTGCTACCACTGTGCTAGTCCTCACGGGCTGGATGAGCCTGGGTCATATTGGTCATCTCCCAGAGAGAAGAACCATGTAGCCTTTAGATACTTTGCTCTTGGATTGACCGGTTGAGTCCAGATACTGTTCAACGTCAACAAAGGGCAAGTGTTGCTCTGCACTTGATGGTTGTGGAGGTGGTGTTGCCAGCATGCTGATCCCTACTCCCAGCTTCAGATCTCTCTCCAGAATGCATTAGAGTACAGACTGCACCCTGTGCCTACAGCACATAGATGACTGTCCTGCATTCCTGGAGGGATAGAAAGGACCCATACTAGGGAGGGGTCATGAAGCTTACTTTCAAGTTAAATTCACTTTTGGAGATACAGATGAGAAAAAGTAAATAGTATGTTTCTTTGTATTATATCAACATATTTTATAAATGTTGGTGATAAAGCCAAGAGGACATGATGATATACCAGATGTGAGTGTAAGAGAAGGAAAGAAAGCAAGAAAAGCACCATGGTTTAAGCCTGAGTTACTAGAAAAACAAGAGTTGCTTTTCTATTTTTTTTTTTCCCAGAAGGCATAAGTCTATGGGAGGAGAACATTTGAGAACAAGAACAGAAATTCGGTTTAGACATGTGAAGTTTCTGATGGACATTGGCACACAAACAGAGATGTCAAGAAAGGCAGCTAGGTATATAAGGAAATGAGAGACGATAGGAAAGAAGAAACATGTTTTAGAGTCTTCAACATATATGTGGGGTTTGAAATTGTTAGATTGTGTGAGATTACAAAGGAACAGGAGAAATTAATTCAAAAGACTATTCCTTATGAGAGGTGAAGCCAGCTGGACTTCCCGGGTCCAATGGGGACTTGGAGGATGTTTCTGTCTAGCTAAGTTTGTAAATGCACCAATCAGCACTCTGTGAAAATGGACCAATCAGCACTCTGTAAAAGGAACCAACCAGCACTCTGTAAAATGGACAAATCAGCAGGACGTGGGTGGGGCCAAGTAAGGGAATAAAAGCTGACCGCCTTCGCTAGCAACAATCTTTTCAGATCTCCTTCCACCCTGTGGAAGCCTTGTCCCTTCACTCTCCCCAGTAAATTTTGCTGCTGCTCACTCTGGGTCCACACTACCTTTAGGAGCTGTAAGGCTCACCGCGAAGGTCTGCAGCTTCACTCCTGAAGCCAGCGAGACCACGAACCCACCCGGAGGAGCAAACAGCTCTGCACGCGCCACCTTTAAGAACTGTTAACACCCACTTGGAAGGTCTGCAGCTTCACTTGTGAAGTCAGCGAGACCATGAACCCACCAGAAGGAAGAAACTCTGGACACATCTGAACATCTGAGGGAACAAACTGTGGACACACCATCTTTTAAGAACTGTAACACTCACCGTGAGGGTCCGCAGCTTCATTCCTGAAGTCAGCAAGACCAAGAAACCACCAGAAGGAACCAAATCCAGACACACTTATGTTGTACTCTCATCTTAAGATACCTAGATGTTTAAAACAAAATAAAAATAGTATCAATAAATAATGGAGAGAAAAATTAGCAACCAGTGAGGTAAGAAACGAGAGAGAGAGAGAGAGAGAGAGAGAGCGCGCGCGAGAGAGAGGCTGTGCCCGGGAGGCCAAGAACTAAAAAGAAGTACATGAAAAGAATAGATGATCAAATAGATCAAGTGGGAGAAAGACTGAAAACGTATCATTGAACTTACAAAACATATACATTTTAAAATATGTATTTTTAAATAATTTTATTGATGTTCTTGATAAATAGATATAAACAAATATGTTGTTAGAGGTGGGTAAGAGAAGAATTAAGCAGTTGAACTTTGATTCATTTGTCTACCTCTATCTGGGTGATGTTTCCAGGGAAGAATAAACTCAGATAAGTTGAGGTTACTCCTCTTGTAAAACGTTAACAATAACCTACTAGTCAACAAACTAATGATAGTGGAGGAGAGTTCTTATCCATTAGATTCTTTTAGTAGTTATTGATTTAGTGACTATGGTAAACAAACCCAGAATCTGTAGGTTTATGAGGCCTGGGTTTTTGGAAAATATCTCATAAACTATGTAACTACCTGAGTATAGAATGGAGCTGTTTCATTATCTGAATGTTGCTTGCTGTGTGAGGTACTGTGTATCTCAGTCAGAGACCACTTCTCTTGATCAGAGCTAGAAAGTACATCTCGTGCTGGAATAAGGGACAGGGAATCACCGTGCTATGCCTGTGCTGCTTATTTTCTTACATCCTTGAAATTATTTATAAAACTTGACATAGTGAAAGATCTCTGTGAGTCCCTTATTTTCTGATTGGATCCTTTATTTAAGCTGAGAGCGGGTTCAAGAAAAAAAATGAAAGAAAATTGACATATTTTTCTAAGATCTTTTTGTAAATGCAAGTAGAGGAATGGAGCACAGCTGTAGGGACAATGTGTGGTCAAGATGGGTTTCCTATTTAGATTTTGTTTGGAAATTCTTTTGAGTTGAACAGCTACATGCTGACAAATTGGAAAACCTAGAGGAAATGGATAAATTTCTGGACACGTGCAACTTGCCAAGATTGAATGAGAAAGTAATAGAAAACCTGAACACACCAAAAGTGAGTAATAAGATCTAGGCAGCAATACAATCTCCAATCAAAGAAAAGCCGAGGACTCAATGGCTTCACTGCTAAATTCTACCAAGCACTTAAAGAAAAACTAGTACCAATCTTAGTCACATGCTTCCAAAAAATGAAAAGCAGGGAATGCTTCTAAGACTCATTCTACCAGAGCAACATTACCCTGATACTAAAACCAGACAAAACACACTCACACACACAAAGAAAACGACAGGCCATTTGCTCTAATAGGCATAGACACAAAAATCCTCAACAAAATGCTAGCAAACAGAATTCAACAGCATATTAAAAATATCATTCACTGGCTGAGCACAGTGGCTCATACCTATAATTGCAACACTTTGGGAGGCCAAGGCATATGAATCACTCTTGCGCAGGAGTTTGAGACTAGCCTGGGCAACAAGGCAAACTCCATCTCTACACAAAAAATACAAAAAACACAAAAAACTAGCCCAGTGTAGTGGTGCATGCCTGTAGTCCCAGCTACCTGGGAGGCTGAGGTGGGAGGATTACCTGAGCCTGGGAGGTCGAGGTTGCAGTGAGCTGTGATCAGACCATTGCACTCCAGCCTTAGTGACAGATTGAGACCCTGTATCAAAAAAAAAAAAAAAAAAAAAAAATCATTTATCATGATCAAGTGAAATTCATCCCAGGGATAAAAGGATGTCTCTATATGTGCAAATCATTAAGCATACAACACATTAAGAGACTCAAGGACAAAAATTATATGATTATTTCAGTGGATGCTGAAAAAGCATTCAATAAAATCCAACATCCCTTCATGATAAAAACTAGATATAAAAGGAACATACTTCAACACAAAAAGGCCATGTATGACAAATCTACAACATACTGAAGAGGAAGAGTTGAAAGCTTTTCTTTTAAGATCTGGAACAAGACAAGAATGCCTAATTTCTCTACTTTTACTAAATATAGTACTGGAAGTTTTAGGCAGAACAATTAATCAAAAGAAAGAAATAAAGGATGTCCAAATTAAAAAGGATAAAGTCAAATGGTCCCTGTTTGCAGACTATATAATCATATATGTAGAATCCCACATACTACACACACACACACACACACACACACACACAACCTGTTGGAAATAATAAATGAATTTAGTAAAGTTGCAGGATACAAAATCAACATACAAAAGTCAGTAACATTTTTATACTACTGATCACATCAATAGCATCAATAGCAAACTATTTGAAAAAAAACTCAAGAAATAATTCCATTTACGCTAGCTACAAAAAAACCACCCCAAAAATCTAGAAATAAGTTTAACACAAGAGGTCAAATATCTCTGCAATAAAAATTATAAAACGTTGATGAAATAAATTAAAGAGGCCACAAATAAATGGAAACATCTCATGTTCATGGATTGGAAGAATTACTATAGTTAAAATATTTATATTATCTATAAGAAAATCATGAAAAAAAAATCCTTCTCTCAGAAATGTTTACACTTATTACCCAAAATAATGAACTACAATTATTATAGCAGAATAATTATTTGTAAAAACTTCAAACTGGAAACCACCCAAATACACATCAACTGTAGAATGGATAAATACATTAGGATATAGTCACATAGGGGATTATCTTATAGCAAATGGGAATGAACAAACTACAGAAACATTCAACAATATCAATGGGTTTTAGAAACTTCATGGTACAGCAAAAGAATTAAGGTACAAAAGGTTTGTGAAGTATTAATGTAAAGTAAAATATATTTATATAAGATACTATATTTATAGTGTATTTGTATAAAGTACAAAAATATATTTAAAAATCTATTTTGTCAAGTCAGAATACTAGTTACCCTTGAAGGGCTAGTTACTGGAAGTGGGGAAGAAAGGGAAGGCTAGATTACTTGCAATGTTGTATTTCTTGACATAGGTTCATTACTGAGTCCAGCTTTTGAAAATTGTTGAGCTATGATATGAATTTAGTAAAGTGGTTTTAGAATGGGTTTTAGAAACTTCATGGTAGGATCTAGGCACTTTTCTGTACTTCAATAATTAACGAAAAAAATAGGCATACAAGTGGACATACAGTGACTCCACTTTTTTTTTTTTTTTTTTTTTTTTTTTGAGATGGAGTCTTACTGTGTCGCCCAGGCCAGAGTGCAGTGGCCTGATCTTGGCTCACTGCAAGCTCTGCCTCCCGGGTTCACGCCATTCTTCTGCCTCAGCCTTCCAAGTAGCTGGGACTATAGGCGCCTGCCACCTCGCCCAGCTAATTTTTTTGTATTTTTAGTAGAGACGGGGTTTCACCGTGTTAGCCAAGATGGTCTCGGTCTCCTGACCTCGTGATCTGCCTTCCTTGGCCTCCCAAAGTGCTGGGATTACAGGCATGAGCCACTGCGTCTGGCCGACTCCACATTTGTATCCCATTTAAATGACCTAATTAAATTGAGCCCTTATAACAGCAAACTTTATAATTAAAGAAGTGCAGCAGAAAAGAAAGATGTAGTTGTTTTTTGCTTTGTTTTGTTTTGAGACGGAGTCTTGCTCTGTCTCCCAGGCTGAAGTGCAGTGGTGCGATCTCGGTTCACTGCAACCTGCACCTCTCGGGTTCAACATATTCTCCTGCCTCGGCCTCCCGAGCAGCTGGGACTACAGGCACCCACCACCATGCCCAGCTAATTTTTATATTTTTAGTGGAGACAGGGTTTCACCGTGTTTAGCAAGACTGGTCTTGAACTCCTGACCTTGTGATCCACCTGCCTCAGCCTCCCAAAGTACTGGGATTACAGACGTGAGCCACTGCACCCGGCTGGATGTAGTTATTTTAAGTCTTTATCTCATCTTCCATCCTTAGTCCTCATATAGGAAATTCTCTCAGCTGAGCATTCTTGCTTCAAAAGAATATTACTATTAATGATGCAGTAGTAATCATACTGTTTAGACTATACCTTGGCTGAAGTAGGTCCCTATCAAAGTAGATTCTTCTATTAATAGCCATGCTATATGTATAATTCCTAATTCATAATTGGTAAAGTTGGGAGTATAATATAGCAGCTCCTCCCTTTAGAAAAAGCCATACTTTTTCCCTCCAACCATTTAAAATGAAGAGTAGGCCCTTCTCTTTGCTATGTAGCAATCAAATTATTACATTTTACATTAAGTAAAAATAACCTGAGTTATTTTTTTGACTTACTTATTTAGAATGTTGACTAATTACCAACACTTTTTAAAGAGTCTGTAAATGTTTAAGCTGGCTTAAAGACTCAATGAACCAGCATGTGAAATCTCAGCATTCTTAAAGCTAAAACAATGAGAAACAGCCTAGTATGATAATTTTACAGTTGAAAATTATACTCACTATTCACAAATTAGTTTAATTCACAAATTAGTTTAATGATTATGTTCAATGTTCTCATTTTTAAAGGTGAAATAAACATAACCCTGAATTTTTAGAAGGATTATGTGGCCATGGTTAGATGTACGTGGAAAGAAAGGTGAGATTACGTAAAGTGGTGGTAAAACAAAATGGTGAGCCCAGTAATATTATAGTCAAGCGAAGACGTGGAAATGTCAGGTTAAGTAACACAAAGATATGTGGATATTAAACGACACAAGAATGGGGTAGAATATAAAGGTAGTAGGAATTAAACGGAGAAATGTATGGTGTCATACTGGATAAGGAAGGGAAGACTATGGAAATATGTGAAGTCTTGTTTTTGTTTGTTTTTAGCAAGATGAGCTGGATGGAGCAGATGGTCAGATTGGCCCTATATCTATCAATTATATTATTTACATGATGGCAAGGTAGAGAGAAGTTGAAGGTACTCACTGAGAAAATTTAGGTGAATGCTTTATAATGGCTTACTTATGAATGAATATAATAGTCTTTTTTTTTTTTTTTTTCCCCCAGCAGGTAGTTGGAGGAAAGCATTAACAATATTTAGGAGGAGAAAGCTGTTGATATGGTTTGGTTTTGTGTCTCACCCGAAACTCATGTTGAATTGTAATCCCATAATCCCCACATGTCATGGTAGGAACCTGATGGGAGGTAATTGAATAGTGGGAGCAGTTTCCCCACATGCTGTTATATTGATAGTGAGTGAGTTCTCACGAGATCTGATAGTTTTATGAGTCTCTGGCATTTACCCTGCTGACACTCATTCTCTCTCCTGCTGCCTTATGAAGAGGTGCCTCCCACCATGACTGTAAGTTTCCTGAGGCCTCCCCAGCCATGAAGAACTGTAAGTCAATTAAACCTTTTTTCTTTATAAATTACCCGGTCTCAAGTATTTCTTCATAGCAGCATGAGAATAGGCTAATACAGTTGTTATAAGATATTCCTGACATTCACTCAATGAAACATTAACACTGAACTTAAGCTGAAGACTATGACACTGTTTATTTGGAAGAACAACTGTTAACAAAGGAGATTCTTCTGTAGATCGCCACACAATATGTGTAATTCTCAATTATTATCCTAATCTTCAGGAGGAGACAGACATTTAGCAAATTACGGAACAAGGGGCTTGAGAGCAGGGAAAAAGTTAGAGCTGGAGTCTACTGCCAGTTACAACAAAGAGAGGGCCTTTTAGTCGCAGAAATGAAAATAGAGTTTAAGTGTAGAGATTAGGGTGTGTCCTTCAGGCTAGGACAGCAAAAATGGTAGGGTTCTTCTAAGTGAGTGTAAGCTGCTCTGGCCTCAGGCCCTGGGATAATAAGAGTTAAATGTTGTTAAAGTCCTGATGTTGAATCAACGATTTCTAGCAGTAAGAGAAAGGGATAGAGAAGCTGAGAACTAGGCTGGCCCTATGGTTTCAAGTAGAAAGTCCCATGGCACTTTGTGATGGTTAATTTTATGTGTTGACTTAGAGGGTGTTTCTGGATGAGATTAATATTTAAATTAGTGAACTGTGAGTAAGCAGACTGCCCTTGATAAAATGAGTGGGCTTTATCCAATCACTTAAAAGCCAAAATAGAACAAAAAGACTAGACTCTACAGTAACAAAGGAATTCCCCAGCAGACTGCCTTTGGACCTCATCTGCTTAATCAGCTCTCCTGGGTCTCAAGCCTACCAGCCCATTTGCATTTGCCAGTTTCCATAATTATAAAACCAAATTCCTTATAATGTATATCATTTATCTATGTATTTATGTATCTATGTATCTATTTATCTATATACACACATAATCAATATTATATATTACTTGGGGATCTGCACAGCTGCTCAGGACTATATATTTTTTACATGTACTCAAAAATATAATTGTATTTGATTTATTGAATAAATAAAATGTATAAAATAGGCATGTTTCAGAGGTATTCATTTTTATTTTACAAAATAAAAATGAATCAATCTGAAAAATACATCATTTCAGCTAATGTGAAAGATGCTAAGTCTAGAAAAGAAATCTTAATTTACCATGCCTAGCCCAGCTTCCTAAGTTCTAGTTTTCACTACTTCAGTTTATACCGTGTGTGTTTCCTTTCACAGTTGCTGAGGAAGTAGGAAGTACAGTAGTCACTGAGAGATAGCCAGCATTCTCATCAATAATGAGCATAGTTGTAATCTACCAATATCTTAATATATTAAATCACTTAACTGTCACAGGAAGACTGTGGAGGAGGATTAGATTTAAGAAAAGTTGAGGAATTCTTGAAAAAACCTGCATGTCAGAACTCATATAAAAGCAAATGAAGCATTCACATTGTAGAGAGACTAATATCTGCTTTAAAATCTGAAATTTAAAAATAATGTAGTTTTCCAATAGCTTTCCCAGTGTTGGTACCATGGACACAAATTTTAAAAAGTGTCAAAATACCTCAAACAACAAAAACAATCCCTTACAAAATGTTTTAACTTTGAAACTTTGTTTAAATATTTCCTCTTTAATGCTCTGTTCCTACTTCTACAAAGAAAAACCTTTGAGGAATTAATGTATCCCTCAGGGGAAATGTACACCTGATTTTTTTTCTAGAAAGTCTGTGATTTGCAGTGCCTTGCAGACCTCTTCAGGGTATCAAGTTTTCTCACATTGAAAAGGCAAAGGGAATAGGAACCTCTACCACAGTAGTATTATGGAGGTTGTTATCCGAAGTACAGCGGTCAGTGAAACCAATCTTTTACTCTTAGCCTCTTCCCCTCAAGACATCAGAGGGTTTGTGCTGAACTAAGATCCTATGCCTCTGCCGATGGGACCTAACACAGAGCTCAGTCTTTCACTGGTGGTGGCAGTGGCAGAAGCTGAAGTGTTCTGTCACTAATTATTGTTTCCCAATTGCCTTGAGAGATTTTATATTATTCTTTTATTTCTAAAAAATTTTTTAAATAGTTAACATGTATTAGTTTGTTAGGGCTGCTGTAACAAAATACCACAGACTAACTGGCTGGTATAAACAATGAAAATTTGCTGTCTTACAGTTCTGGAGTCTGGAAGTTTGAAATCAAGGTGTTAGCAAGGTTGATTCCTTCTGAGGTCTGTGAGGAAGAATCTGTTCCAGGCCTCTTTCACTGGCTTGTAGATGGCCCTCTTCATGTTCATATGGCACTCTCCCTAAATGCGTTACCTGTCTCATTTCCCCTTTAAATAAAAACGCATCTCATGATCTCATTGTACACTTGACTCAGTTTAACTTCATTACCTCTGTAAAGATCCTATCTACAAATAAGATCGCAAGCTAAAATACTGGGTCTTGGGATGACAACATCTGAATTTGGCGGGGCACACAATTCGACCCATAACAGTAAGTCTGTCGAAGAGAATGCATGGACTGACTTCCAGTTCACCATGAGCGAACAGACAATATTTATGCTCAGCTATCTTAATAACTATAACTTTAAACTATGATCATTTATTAGGTGTTTCCATGTGACAGGCATTGTTAGTCATTTTTCCATACATGAACATGTAAAGATAAACATATGCATGCATATATTTACGTATTTATAAATATATATTTTAATGCAAATCTTTACAGGTCAAAATTGTTATGTTTAACAAATGAGGGAATTAGTCTATGAGAGATTAAATAAATTTCAAAAAGTCATAGGACAAAGTAGTAATCGAGTCCAGGTTTAAACTGAGCTTTGTCTTACACAGAAGCTGATATTCTATAGCCTCTATGGGGCTATTTTATGTACTTTCACCTTATTCTTTCTTTTTTCTTTTTCCTTTTTTTTTTTAAAGATAGAATCTCATTTTACCACCCAGGCAGGAGTGCTGGGGTGTGACCTGCGCTTGCTGCAACCACACCCTCCCAGGTTCAAGTGATTCTCCTACCTCAGCCTCCCAAGTAGCTGGGATTACAGGCACGCGCCAACACGCCCGGCTAATTTTTGTATTTTTAGTAGAGACAGGGTTCCACAGGGTTGGGCAGGCTAGTCTTGAGCTCCTGACCTCAGGTGATCTGCCCACCTCAGCCTCCCAAAGTGCTGGGATTTCAAGGGTGAGCCACCGTGCCTAGCACTTTCACCTTATTCTTGTGTGTGTGTACTTTCTGTGAGTCAGATGCTATTCTATACATGATATGATCTAGAAATTTTAAAGCAGGTATTAGTCTCTCTTCAATGTGAATGCTTCATTTGCTTTTATGTGATTTCTGACATACAGGTTCTTTCAGGAATTCCTCAGCTTTTCTTAAATCTAATCTTCCCCCATAGTCTTCCTGTGACAGTTGAGTGAATGTATTAACATTCTGTGTTTTGAACTGGTCATCAATTGAAACATCTAAATGTTTTAACACAGTAACAGTTTATTTCTCATTCACATTACATTAGGTTGGTGCAAAAGTAATCATGGTTTTTGCCTTTACTTTTATTTATTTTTTAAATTTTATTTTATTTTTTATTTTTTTGAGACAGAGTCTGGCTCTGTCACCCAGGCTGGAGTGCAGTGGCTGGATCTCAGCTCACTGCAAGCTCCGCCTCCCGGGTTTATGCCATTCTCCTGCCTCAGCCTCCCCAGTAGCTGGGACTACAGGCTCTCGCCACCTCGCCCGGCTAGGTTTTTTTTGTATTTTTTAGCAGAGACGGGGTTTCATGGTGTTAGCCAGGATGGTCTCGATCTCCTGACCTCGTGATCCGCCCATTTCGGCCTCTCAAAGTGCTGGGATTACAGGCTTGAGCCATCGTGCCCGGCCAGTTTTTGCCTTTACTTTTAATCTGAAAAACCGCGATTACTTTTACACCAACCTGATAGCTCAACGCAGGTTGAGTAATGGAGTGGGTCTGCTCACATAGTCATTCAGAAAGCCCACTTCCTTCCATGTAGTGGTTCTGCCATCCCTGAACTTTTTAAGGCTGACACTATGTTCTCAGCATCTTGCTGATAAAAAAGAGAAGAGAGAGAATATAGAGAGAATTGCACTGGAAGTTTTTAGGGGCAGAGTTTGGAGTTGCATATATCATTTCCATCAATATTCCAGTTGCTATAATTTAGTCCCATGGCAAAGTTAGGTGAAAAATTTAAAAGTAAAAGGAATAAGAGACTAGAAAACAACTAGTCAGTTTTCTACAAATGCTTAGAGAAAAAAAAAAAAAAGGAAAAGGTAGTTTAAGTTTAAGTGATAGCTCAATCTTGGATTTAAGATCCATTGTTTATCAAGATTGATAAGCCTGTTAAGTCTTCATGACACAGCTAAACAAAGAAAATGAATTCCACTATCCAGGATTTGTTAAAAAAATGAATTGTCTGATGATCTAACAAATTTATATTATTGAGTATATAAGGAAAAAAATACATGGTCTTTGTCCTTAAGGAATTATATATTTTTAAAATTAGCAGTATCAACGGTAAAAATATATATCCAATTTATATTCATTAAGGCATTTTATGCAAATATTATCCAGGACTAGCTGTGCGTTAACATCTTAGAAAGAAAGGGAGTTAGTTCCTTTTTACTAATTTGCACATTAGTTAGTTCCTTTTTCTTTATAATACAATTTCATAAACTTCATCGATAATAATATATTTAAACTCAGAACAAAAACAGGCAGAACTGGCTTAACTCATGTTGGAGTCCAGCAGGAAATAGTTGAGAAATTGCAACACAGATCAGTAGAAAGAGATGAGAAAATTGGATAAAAAGCAATTGGAACAAATGGGCATAATCGTGTAAATAAAAAAGCAAGATTGCAATGGAATGGTTTTTAGAAGAAATGGTAATTCAGTATATGATTGATACCGTGGAAGAAAAAGGAAATCTGCCTAAGAGAAAGATGTACCTAGCAGAAACTAGAGAATAGTAATACACTGAAGATTTAGTTGTAGACATGAGGAATAGGACAGGCAGGCGGTATTAACAAGGTTATTTTGTGCAGAAAACTAGAAAAAATCTAGTCTAAGGATTTCTGTGCACCATGACAAGGAGTTCCCAGCTAATCTGAAATTCTGATGACTGTGAAGTTTAGTGTTTACTCTGGCTAAATGGCAGAATATTGAACTTAGAGAAGACTAGGTTCTTGAGGCTATCATAAGGTCTTAGATATGGGAGCACATTGCAAATAGAGATAAACTACCCATGATCATGTCTCCAAAGCTATGATATCTGTAGAAAAGAAAATGAAGCCGTATATAAAAAAAGACATTGAAGTGTCATCTTTAAGCAGAAGCTTCTCTTGACTCTTTCTTAATTTATCTTCACATTGAATTTGTATTGTCAAATTCTGAGGGTTTTTCTTTCCTAGGCTTTTTTTTAGTTGGGAAGGGTTTCCTATAATATACCTATGGGATAAAGATGGATAAAAGGGGACAGAGGCTAGGAAGAGGATGAGTGCCAAAGTAGCCTCAAAATAACATGTAGTCTAAAGACCTGTGTATGGTATCATAATAAATATAGATATCTCTTTATTTTTAACCAAAAAAAGTAAAGCTTAGAGAAATAATACTGTCTAAAAGTCTCAAATCTTCTCATTGGCAATTGTAAATATGAACACTGGTTTATAACCCAAAGCTCACTTTGTAATACTACTGCTGACATTAAAAGTCAAATTAATCTCCTCATTAGAGTACGGATAGCATTGCCCAGCAGGAAAAATAGGCTTTGCTAAGTCAAAATATGTCCAGTCAGGAAAACCGTGCATTCACCTGCACATATGTGAGCACACACACACACACACAAATATGCATGCTCAAGTGTGCAAATACACCACTTTTATTTACAACTTAAAGCAAGTAGCATTAGACAAGGTAGGACTATGACTGTTTGAATATATTTAGTATGTAAATGTAGTCAAATGAGATTTTAAATCTTCCTTTTGATCTATGTAAGCCCAGTAATTCACTGACAAATCTATTTTGTTTAGAGAAAATTAACAATTTGAATTGCACTGGGTTGGTATTAATATTGTATAGACATTTGTGTTGAGAATCAACATATTGAAATGACCAGTTCTATTCTTTTAGTAATGGATTCAAAAAACATTCATTGAGTTCCTCTTAATTTCCAAGAATTATAGTAGGTTTCAAGTTGTAGTAAAATATAAATGATATATATATTTACACATACACACATACACACCTACCCACACACATATATTTCTATGTTGTGTGTGTATACATAGGTATAATCTATACCTATATACACCAAATTTGCATATGTATTTTCATTAAGGTTGTAAATGTTATCACAGCTCCACTTCCAATTAATGGTTATTATTACTCCTTCTGAGCTAACCTTGTTTACTTCTATTCTGTTCTCTGCTACTTTTATTTAAGCGTATCTATGAATTACCAAAACAATTGAAAAATATTGAAGAAAAGGTGGCATATATCATGAATCCAGCATCTTCTCTGTGTTAATTTATTTGTTCATGTTTTCCTGTTGTAAATCCTCAGGCTTCCTTACCTCCTCATCTGTCAAGCTTCACTTTATTACAACAAGGGACGTTCTTATAACAATGAATACAGTGAATTTGTGTCTCCTTCAAAAGAGGGGTTCAATAAAAGATGGTTATTTTATTCCGATTTAAGAACATTTAATTAACTTTACTGTCTTGCTCATTTGCATATTTTACCCACAATGCACTATAACACGTTTTCCTTTAAAATTATCATGACCTACAGATGTGTCATTTTTATCTTTGTGGCTACCATAGAGCAAAGTGATGGACAGACTGAGAAAGTACTGCAATTACTGTTTCAGTCATATCCAACTGAATATATAAATGTTAGGAGAGAATGGAGGGCAGGAGATTTCAACTTGCCTGATCTGATTCTCTCTTTTTTTTCGTTCTCCAAATCTGTCAGTGACTGTAATAGCATTGATACAATCTCTGAGCTGCTTGTCTACCATGACTTACACATTTTAAATTTAAACTAACTTCCCTTTTTGTATGTATCTCCTATTTCCTAAAGCAGTGGACTAGTAAGCATAAAAGTGCATACCATGAAATGAGTAGGTAATTCCTCCCTCATAAACATCTTGAAAGACATAGCAAATAAATAAAACCAAACCCAACCCAATGAAAAGAAACAAACAAAAATCTACTGCTATGACGTTATTATAGCCACGATAATGGGAATTTATAAACAGTGCATTTGACATCACATTATGCTTAGAATACGAAAATCACTTTAAGTGGGTTTTGATTAATGAGACACTCAAGAGGTTAATTGAACAAAAATTTGACCTGGCTTTTCTTCTAAAGGCTAATTATAAAGTTTGTATAACTCAATTTACAACTTTAGAAAATATCCATGTTTCAGAGCTCTTGTTCTTTCATTACTTTTTACTCCTGATGATGATGATGATGAAGATCATGATGATTAATTTTTGGGATGAGGGGAATTTAGCTCAGGGTCGATATCCTAGACTTGAATTATGATGAGAAACATATGAAAAGACTCCATCATTATAAGCACAATTCCAACAGCACTACATTTTATTATTAACAACTGACTATGCAATTCCTTAGCATGTGAGGGAAGGATATTTGACACTTTTACAAATGAAATACCTCATTTTTTTCCAAATATATCAAAGAATTCCACCTACTTCTGACATTCTCCACATAAGCCTATTTGAGTTACAGAAGGGTAGACTCTTTAATACCTTCAATATATAAAATTTACTTATGATGTTTTTTTCTGAAAATGAAAAAATGGTTTACGTTCTCTTCAAAGTGAGTTGAAATTGATTGAGTATTAGTAGGCATGATGCTATTATGGCACATTTGCATAATTCCTTTATGATTATTTTATAGTGGAAGTAGAGCTGCAATGAAGGAGCTCTTTAATTAAGTCACTATCCCCTTTTTCAGAGGTCAAGCAACTCCACTCAGGATAATATTTATTCATGTCTTCAATTACCAATGCACTGCAGATGAGACCTGTTTCTCAGTCCTGAAATGAATCTAGAACTGGAGGGAACAAGTGCATGCCAAAATAGAATGGGTTTCTTTCCACCGTTTTTGGCCAGGACTCAATCAATAATCTGGTCCCAGAAAGCAAGATGAACGATAAAAATGACACTTGGAGAATGGGAAACCTTCTCAAATAACAAGATGAGGGTTTTGAAATCCTGGCATTTCTCAGATGATTTGAAAGGAACCCAGTAAGAGATAATTGGGCAGATGTCTAAAAAGAAGTAAGAAAAAGCAAGCATGGCGGGAGTGACAGAAATTAATCCCTGAGAACTCTTCTGGAAAGATGAACTTCATAGAGATACTTCCTTTCCAGCCTCTTATTAGATAAGACCTTCTCTAACTTTGTATTTTGTTTGAATAGGAACACATTTTCTCTTAAAACCACAAAGGAAATATATACATTTCATTTATTATAACATTAAAAGCATACTATCTTATGTACTTAGGTGTTCCCAATCTTTTTGGCCCTTAAGTTCTAGGTTAAACTAGAGAAATACAGTTGAGTTTTACCATTATTCTTCCTTCCTTTAATATCATGAAAGGAGAAAAGATTTCAGTAAAAGTTTAGGAAGATGTGTATTAGCAAATTAACACAATAAACATGAGTTTTTCTTATGCATGTTTTAGCACATCATAATGTATGTTATGTAATATGCATGTGTTCCGTGGCTTAAAAGCTCTCTATTCCTATAAGCCTATCAGATTTTCAAGTACTCAGCTAGACAGAATTTCAACCTATACCCCTGGGATCTTTCTCCCATTACCACCTAACAGTGGGATTAATTAGTAGCTGGAAGAGTCATGCTGGGGTTTCAGTAATTGCTCAACTACTCCCTGAGTCTGCAGTCATTTCAGGAAGGGAAAAGGGTACTCTGCTGACAACGCTACCAGTGGCCTTTGTTTCTACATTTCAATATTAACCTTAAGACAAAGGAGAAATAACTTTTATAAGGAATTGTGCAATTAAAAGAGCTAAACTGCAATGTCGCTTCTTTCCTAGAACCCTGCTACTGCCAAGCATAGTTTACATTGAGGCCTGCCTGTCTCTTTCACAGTGACACCAGAATTTGACACATTCAGGGGCGGTGAGGCTATAATCTGAGCCAAGATACTAATTATAAAGAACATGAAAGGATGTTAAATTTGGCTAGAGAACAAAAGCAAATGACTGTGCTTTTAAAAATCAGTTCTAACATTTGATCTTCTTAATCATTTATGGTGGTTGTAATAATGCTGGAAAATAACCCTGCATAAAGTATTGGTAAACATTGCTAAGAAGAAATTGGCCCAAAGATAGTAAGATTACATTTGGTCGAAAAACCCGGTTCCATCCTCATCTGTTCAACATTTTTGTGAATTCTGCACTAGAAGCCATCTCTGGTTTGCCAAATCTTTGCTTGATTTAATTACACATAACAATTATCTTTTAGAATATAAATGTAATTGTTTTATAATTGTATTTTTGCTTGATGGGGTCAGGGTTCTTTTATTTCTGGTAAAACCCACGTGGTTAAATGCAGTGTAGAGAGAGATTATATGCCATGTGCTTGCTCTTAGCCACATGTTTCTCTCTGAATAGCTACTTTCTCCTTAATTATGTCTTAATGGGGAAGGTGTACACTACCTGCTTTATCCCTTCAGCCCTCACAACTTCGCAAACCAAATCTCATTTGAACCAATTATGCACCCTTTTCCTAACTGAGGACAAATTGGTTTAGTTGCAGCATTTCCATTTTTGTTCGTTGAAATATTAACCAACCGAAATTCACATTCAAGTCTGAGAAACCTTTCTCAGCAGTGGAAGACAACCGTGTATTAGTTGTCTCATTTGTCAAACACAATCCAAACACTGTCAAGTCATCTCAATGCCTACAACATTTATAGTACAGCTACAAGAATCAGAATAAAAAAATACTTGGAGTACATATTTTCTCTAGAAGCTTAGGTAAAGTTTAACTCTTGTAACAAACATGAAACCTCGATCCTCCAGGGTGTAGAGGTAGAGCTTTTGCAAAGAAAATACGTACCCAGGAGATACATGGATTTTGAACCTTGCCAGATGAATCCAGGACATAACATACACTAAAAGGCCCCAGGGAAGGAAATTCCCCCCTTTTTTTTCATTTTTAAAACTTTCTTCCTGGATAAATTCAGGCAGTTTTTCAATTTATGAACGTTTCCTTCCTGCAAGGTTTGATCATTGTAAATGCGTTGCTGGAATGGCAGGCGCATTTTGACAGAAAATCCAGAGTCAACAGATATGTGCCCAGGAAATCAAGTTCCCGATCTGGGTAGGTCAAATTCAGGTGAATTGCAAGAAAGTCACTTTTCAGTCATGCTGATTTCTTTTAAATTAAGCAGTGCTGGAAAACACAGACACTGGCCACAGTGCTATTAAGATAAGTTTGACTCATTTAGCAGCAGTAGTAAACCTGGGAAGCTGACTCAAATGAGCGAATGCCAATAATGTTGGTAAACAAGTGTTCACATCTGTTAACAGCTGTGTGGGTTTGCTGCACCAGGTGTGCTATGTAAACTTAACTCAATGCCACATTTATCACTTATTAAGAGTTATCAAAATGCATCATGCAGACGATCCTTCTGGCAAATGTCACATGTATAGCTGGATGCCATTTTTCAGGAGCCACAATTAAGTAGATTCACAAGCATAATGTATATGAGAGATCATATCAAATGAGCTCTATAAAAATTCTGTACTATAAAAAATAGCAAAGGAAGACTCCTCTAAAACTGCATCCCTGGAAGAGTTCCACAAACCATTCAATTCTAATATTTTCAATAAGCCAATGGAAACCAGCACGTTAAATTTTGGTGGGGGGGAAGCACAATAGAAAATTATGATGAAGAGGTGTAGACGACTGATTAAACAGATACAAAGCCAATCAAATACCAAATTTGGGAATTTGCATATTATATAATCTATTGTAATAATGGGAGATACTGCCTGCAGATCCTCCAGGTGCTAGTTATGCAATTAACTTGATTGTAAATTTCTCCTACTTCTGTATAATATTCTTAATAAACTGAATAATCCTATCACGAGTGTTGAGCCCATTGAATACTGAATCATAGATTAATATGTTGGAAAGTACCTTAGGGGTCAATTGTCTAATATATTCTCCCTCAGCTTTTCTAGAGAACCTCTTTAAAATATGTCATAGTGATGGGGGCCTCAGTCCTTCATAAGAAATACATTTCTTTTCTGAAGATTGCATTTCTCCATTATGTTACATTATTCTTCCCCACAATTTTATACACTAGTCCAAATTCAATGCATTTGAGCCCATTGCTTCCCACAACAATGTAGTTCCCAGAAGCACACAGACTGTGTTTGACTTGCCCATGTTTTTACCCACATCATTTGTGTACTAGTGTACTATTACACAATCATTTACAGGTCTAGATAGTGGACAAAATAAATACATATGTTGATTGAGTTAGTAAAAGAACAGAAATTAAACCTCTTTCCTATTATATCCTGATAATCATGAAAATGTTTAAAAACAGTTATAAACCCTTTCATTCATTTCACATTCTTCAATTTTTATTTATGTATTTTACCATCCTAATTGCATATCCATGGGTTTATTTGTGTGTGTTATGTGTGTCTGCGTGAGTGCGTGTGTGTGCGTTTTCTTTGGCAAGAGAGAGAAGAGATGCCTGTGGCTTATTACCTTATGCCAGTATTCTTTAGCCATTGACAATTTTTTTTTTTTTTTGAGACGGAGTCTCCCTCTGTCACCAGGCTGGAGTGCAGTGGCACGACCTTGGCTCACTGCAACATCCACCTCATGGGTTCAAGCGATTCTCCTGCCTCAGTCTCTCAAGTAGCTGGGACTATAGGCGCACGCCACCATGCCCAGCTAATATTTGTATTTTTAGTAGAGACGGGGTTTCACCATGTTGGCCAAGATGGTCTCAAATTCTTGACCTTGTGATCTGCCCGCCTTGGCCTCCCAAAGTGCTGGGATTACAGTCGTGACCCACTGTACCTGGCCGACAATTTTTAAATGATGTAATTATTTTACCTGGACAGGTTCTCTTTCTCCTGGTATATCAAAATCATGGTCATGGTATAGCAGCCTGTTTACACTGTCATGATAAATTCTTCAGCAGTGTTGTACCCCCGGGTGTTCAGGATATCAGCCATGCTTTTCCCCCTCTCCTTCTGGTCTTTCCCCTCCCTTAGTACTGCAGCTGCGTGACGCACAGAATGCTGAGACAATGCAGAAGAAAGAGTCTATTTTTCTGAGATAGAGTTATAGGAAGGGAGGGCCTGTGTTTTATGAGTCCATTAGAAAAACACAGTCCTTACAACTACATTGGTCTATTCTCTCCTGACTTGATGCTTGGAGCACAGAGGGGATGAAAGGGAGGAAGAGTTCCCACTGCCAGAATAAGTTAATGTGAATACTACAGATGAAATTCATAATGAGGACAATATCTATACTATTCATTTCCATATCTTCCTGTCTCTTTCAAAGTGATAAATTCAAGTAAAAATGATGTTGAAAACAGTATCTATTCCTTAATTTCTATCAGTGTCTCATGAGGTCCTTGAAATATATCTATATCATCTATACTGATGATATAGACGTCTGTACCATTCCCTAAATTTTTCACTCTAGCGAAATATGCACTTTACCTTGCTCTTTTTTAACTTTAAAATTGAAGACTTCAGAAAGTAAGAAAATTCAAATTTTTTCCTTCCCTTCTATCATATATTATCGTGTTTAAGTCCCAGATCTGTTAGCAGCTAGAGTTGACATTTTCTGGTAATCATTAACAAAGATTTTGAAAACTTCCCATGGTGAATTCTTTCTAAGGAAAAAAGTCCATGTAACAATTATTTATTTTGTACCTACTATGTGAAACCATTTTCAACACCATTCCCAATGGAGATTTTATTTGAGATGAGAGGATTCCCAAAATAAATAAATGTTATGAGTGAAAAATATATTTATTAATGGATAATAATAGTATACAAACAAAACAGGCCACAGTGTTTTGGCCAAGGGCATGAGAATGACAATTTGTTGGTCAAACACTGCAAAAGTAAAACCTTTGAGGAAAGAGATGAGGAGAAAGAAGTAAGAATTATGGAGGTAACTGATACAAGCACACAAAACAAGCTATTGTAAGGTAACTCAGACTTCACTGTACATATACATGAAGTCAAGGGGCACAGGGGTTTACAGATAATCCCATCGGGAGAACAGAATTTGTCAGTATAGTTTAATAAAAGATCAAAAAGGAAGAAAAAAGGAAAATGATTTTAGTTATTTTTTAAATGGTTCCATTTTTATATAAAATAGAAAAATTCTTCCTTCAGCCCTTAATCTTAACATAATGTTCAACATTTGTGATTTTTATTCGTGTTGCCATTATTTGAACCTATTTTATCATACTTTCTCATTTTCATGTGCTGTCTCACTTTTGGAATCCATTAGGTGCTAAATGTGTGAGTGCCAAGAATATCACTTGGGATCCTGCTTTGCATGAGGATTCTAGAGCCAATTTTGCATGCAGAGATGGATGGGAAAGGTTTCAGGAAAGCTATTGAATTTTCATACGGGAGCTCAAATGAAACCTTGAAGCCATGTAAATTTACTTCATTGAAACACACATATCGTATAACTTTGCATTATATTTTATAATACATACTTATTTTTCTCATCTCTGTAGTAAATTGGGAGGGCAACTAGGCTTTATCAAAACTCTAATCATCTAAATTAAAAGTCTTAAATAATTTCAGGGTGTGTTATGCATGCAGCATATGTATGTGAGCTCTCACTCTCACACACACATCCTTCTCAAGCTGATTTCTGGAGAACAGCTAAACCAAATGTGTCGGAAAGGAAAAAGCCTATTAGAGATAGAATCGAATCTTTCACACGTTATCTTCTCTTTTCCTTCTCTTGCATAGGTAACATAATTCAATTCTGCCTTGGCCACTCACCTTTGACAGAAAACTTTAAGGTGGTGATTCTGTGGAGAAATTAACTTTGATAAAATAATTCCATCCTGTGGATATCTTGGCTTCATGTATTTATCATCATTTAGAAAAGTGGCTGAAATGTTACCTTTAGGATGAGGACTTGCACAGGCTGAATAAATGCTGAATGTCTTTAGTTGGCTTTGCCTATGGGTTGAGCATAAAATGGATCACAGGAAATAAATTATTTTCTTTCTGTACAGAGCTATTCAACATGTATCCATTATCATAGGAACAATTCAATTAGCGGCTCTTGGGGACCAGAATATAGCCCTATAATCTTCACCTTAATAGCATCTATATATCATTGCAATCTAATCTCCAGGTTGAACTGAGTGGAAATGGCGGTTACCCATAAATTAAAGAAAAAAAAAGTTTAAATAGTACTAGTTTAGTTCCATTCCCATTATGCTCTCCTGGTATACATTTTAAATGTTTTCCTTTAATGCACACTCTGAGTTCTGCAAATTTAATACTGCTATTTTGATTTGACTCTGTCTTTTTAATTTTTAGATAAATCAGTAGGATGAAAGAGAATCGTTTGCTAGTTGGAGCCTGTTTACATTATCATCGTAAATTCTTCAGCAGTATTTGTCCTCCCTAGAGTTCAGAATATCAGCCATGTTTTTCCCACCCTCTTCCTTCTGGTCATTCCCCTTCCTTAGTGCTGCAGTTGAGTGAAGCACAGAATGTTGAGTTGATGAGGAAGAAAGTGTCTATTTCTCTGGGGTAGAGTTATAGGAGGGGAGGGCCTGTGTTTTATGAGTCCATTAGAAAAACACAGTCCTTACAACTACATTGGTCTGTTCTCTCCTGACTTGATGTTTGGAGCACAGAGGGGATGAAAGGGAGGAAGAATTCCCACTGACAGAGTAAGTTAACATGAAATGATCTTTCCCATTACCTCCTTCCTTACCATCGCAACATTGGGCAAACTGCTACTCCTACTCTGATTTAATTCATTCACCAAAAATACAAAATCTAGTGTATATCTGAGCTGGAAAAAGAAACTGCAAATAGGATGGAACTCATGTGTGAAATAATTGCCAACCATGTGAGATCCATCTTGGCTTGACACTCGCAAAGCTGGAGGAAACAACTCGGTTTAATGGAGGAACTGAAGAACAAGAAGTTATACTATGTATATGAGGGCATTCCTTATGGTCATTGTGTGATCTTATTTCCCCTGACATCACCCTTACCATAGCTCTTACCATTTTAGATTTGAATAAATGACTTGTTCCCAGCCACTGACCTACTCCGATGCATTCCTCCAAGACATCACACTCTGCCAGATTAATCTTTCTGCAAGAGAGCTTTGCAGATGTCTTCCCTCTACTTTATGCTTGCAATAGACCCCTCTGTTGCTCCCTGGATGACAAAGTTCACACTTCTTAATCATAGTATTGGAGATATCATGATTTCTTCTTTCCTTACTATGCTAAGGAAGGCCTCCATTCAAATCTTGCCTGCTTGGCCACTTTTACCCACCAGAAATCTTATTCTTACACTGTGTGGAAAACCTGGATGCTTTTTTTTTTATTTTATACCTCCTTGAAAATTCAGCTTATGCTCTTCCTGGTCCTTCAAGGCATGCCCCGTTGGAAAAGTGACTTTTTCCACCTTATTTTTTTACCACTTTCTCTTATACGGTCTGATATGACGACCACATGGCTTCTTCAAGACTTTACTATGCTATCTATGCTTACCTGTGTTTTAGGTGACTGTATGACAACTACCTGGCACGTTGCAGATGACAACATCGCCTTCCCTTTTCCAATTATTCTCTTTGTCCCTTGTCAGTCTATTGAACTCCTACATAGCAGCTCAACCCATTTATTTATTTATTTATTTATTTATTTATTTATTTATCAGATTTTCCCAGCCAAAGCCCTAGGAAGAATTTGATCCTCTTTCATCTGCACTCCCATTCATTTTTATCTATACACTTTTTTTATCACATGCATATTTTTTGAGTTAGTGTTTATGTGCTTGTCTCTGCTACTTTTTAACCCAACCTGTAATTCTTTGAGGGTAATACAAGAGATCTATTTATTTATTTATTTATTTATTTATTTATTTTTTGAGAGGGAGTCTGGCTCTGTCGCCCAGGCTGGAGTGCAGTGGCCGGATCTCAGCTCACTGCAAGCTCCGCCTCCCGGGTTTACGCCGTTCTCCTGCCTCAGCCTCCCGAGTAGCTGGGACTACAGGCGCCCGCCACCTCGCCCGGCTAGTTTTTTTTTTTTTTGTATTTTTTAGTAGAGATGGGGTTTCACCGTGTTAGCCAGGATGGTCTTGATCTCCTGACCTCGTGATCCGCCCGTCTCGGCCTCCCAAAGTGCTGGGATTACAGGCTTGAGCCACCGCGCCCGGCCAAGAGATCTATTTATTTACATGCCCTCAAACCTTAGCAAAGTAATTTTGAAACATAGTTGGTCCTCTCTAATGGTTTATCATTAATAATATTTCACCATGGCTTCCTTTGTTATATAACTGAAGTAAAAGAAAATTTCTCTCTTCAAGTGATCATGATCTTTTAATTGATTTCACCAAAGACAATAGTTTTAATACCTGCTGCTCTTAAGCTGATGAGTGTCTTTTTTTCTTAGGATCTCTACAGACTGAGTAGCTGGCAATTAAAGAGGTAACCCCACCAGGAAGAGCTGAAAAATGTGCAGAGCTCTCTTAAAGTAATTCAATAGACATGAAAGAAAAATCTCTTTCTGATTTTTAATAAAGAGCAAATTGAGGTTACAGCACAGTGACAGAGTGTGATATTGACCTCTCAACAATCATCCCAGAAAATCGACACATTATCTTAAAAAAAAAACTGGCATTTAAAAATATTTAAAATAAGTTTGATAACAATAGCTGTAACTATGGGAACCCTTCACTCCCCTACGTTTGAATTAAAAAAAAGAAAATCTCAGAGGGATTTGGTTTATCATTCCTAACAAAAGGTGCTACTTAGAAAGAAGAAATGACAGCTTGTGAATTTTGAGACGTGCATCTGATGTGGGCTTGACAGTTAGTCGTCCCCTCCATCAAGAAGACAAATAAGTAATACAATTCTGGGATCAGTGAGTAGATTTAGGAAATGGAAACTCAAACATCCCTTTCTGTGGCTCTGCACTTTTGACCTGGTCTGTTTAAAGTCCACTTCATCCCAAACACTGGAAGAAGTTAGCAAATATTAGTGACACATATTCCTATTTTCTGCAGTTCAGAAGTGGAAAAGTTACCATATCGTGCAAGATGCTGTTCTGCAGTAATTTGCATTCTAAATGGGAGCAGAAAGTTATGGGGAAAAATTATATCCCTTTTGGCATGTTTTCAAGCTAAATTTGGGAGACCAGAAAAATCTGAATAAATTATCAAGCCTACGCCAAACATCTTAGAAAGTGATTTAAACTAAACCCAACTTATAAGAATGTTTCTGAATGACTATTTGACACTTTGACTTTTGCGTGTTAAAAACAATCAGTACTGTTCTTTTTAATTATTGAATTTATGTACCTCAAAGTTAGATAATAAATACTTTTTCAATAAAAAAGAAGAAAACCAAAATATTAAGTTAAAATAGGAAATCTCAAGATGCATCAGTTACAGAGCAATTATAATCTTTTGAACAATTCGACTTCAGGACATCTCATTATTCTCTCGTTCTCTGTCTGTCTCTCCTCTCCTTTTCCTGAAAATAGGGACTTGAAAGTATTTATATTCTTAATATTCCAGAAATATAGACTGAAATCTTCACTCTTTATTCTCAATTTTCTGAACATCTTGTTACACAAACTACTTTGTACTTTGAATGAAAGAATAAGGAAGAAGAAAAGGAAAAACACAGAGGCAGAGAAAGAGGAGGAGGAAGGAGAGGGGAAGGAAAAATAGTGAGAGCTGGACATTCTGGTAGATTCTGGAATAATGACAGAGAGCAAGATGAATATATTCTGTGCTGCTGGGAGCATAGAAAGTATTTAAAATATGCTCAAAACGACTTGCTTATTCAGTAAAATTATTCCTCCAGGGCAATGAGCCTTATTTATCTTGAGGTTTCAAACTCCTCATGGCAATTGGACCCCGCTTCCAGTAGATATGAGCATTCAGTTTGAAAAGCAATTTCACATAGAAGTTTCATAGCCTGGGCCATGCATCTGGGCCACTCCTCTGTCACCTCTCCCTCCTCCCCTTCCCTCTATGTTGACCAACTGCTTTGCATCTTAATTTTAAAGCAAGAATGGTAGATGTGAACTGTGAACTCCCACATAGCAAAAAGAACTTGCCTGAGCATTGTGTTAAGAGACTTCGCTACTTCAGCCTGGCTTCTGCCTGCGCTAGACCCAACCACTAAAGGTGACCACAGTCCCAAGTAAAATATTGCAATACTGTCAAACCACAAAATGTACCTTGTCTCAACCCACATGGTCCACCCAACCACTGTTAGTAATTTTCTACTCATCTCCCTCTACCATTTTCTATTTCCCCTTAGATTCCTTTTTATTTCTTCATCACTCTCCTTGCTTCTTTGTGTGCTTTTTCACTTCCCCATGGCCCCTTTTTGTTTCCTCTCTATTGTTCCTTTAAAACCTCGGTCACCTTTGTCTTGGTTGGAGTTCAGCTCGGTTACAGTGGAATCTTTTTCTCTTACTGCAGTAGTCAGAATAAAGTCTGTCTTGCCAAGTTTAACAAGTGTTTAGTGCTATTTCCCTTTGACATAGGTCATACTGGCTATGTAGGGAGCAGTCAATTAGTAAAGCTTATAAAGAAGGTGAATGTTATTCCACACAGAGTGTGACTGGCAAATGGGAGAGAAGGTACTCCCCTGAAGAGGCAGCGGCATCTCAGCTTCTGCGTGTTATCTTTATATTCAATCTACTCTTCTCATGTATTTTATTTTTTTGAAACAAAAATCAGAGAGCATATTTTTAAGTAAAATATTCATACTGTTAAAATGATGACTTAAATTCCTAAACACTGTAATTACCAAATGAATAAACACTGTGCACACACACACAAACACACACGCACACACACCAATAATTTCCTTACTTACTATGGCAGGTTGTGAATGAGAATGTGTGTGTATGTGTGTATTTTTAAGTCCTTTGGGATTATAAAAGCAAGAATAAGAAAAGTATTTTCTATCATTTAATGTAAATTGCTAAACTCACTGTTGCATCCTCTGTTCGAGACAATGTTATAGTCAGAATAACACATACAAGAGATCCGTCTTGTTAACTAATGGAGGGATTCTATCTGTGGGGCTGTCAGTTACTTCAGTCCTGCTAAATTTATGTGAAAACCAGTCTATTTCCCAGGTATAAATTATTTCTCTAAATAAAGGAAAACATTATGCTCAACAGACATGACTCTGATTGTGGATGTCACCTTAGTTATAGTGTCACTGCTATACAATAGAGCCACAGATTTTTAGTCAATTTTGTTACATTTGACAATAACTGGTTTCCTTTGTGTTAAATATTTTACATTGTGTTTCCTCACCAAATAAAGGAAAAAGCATTTAAGTAGGCATCACAAGAAAATGGTAACCAAAGTAAGACTTGTCATGGGTATTTTTTTCATCTTCTGCAGAGAATTGCTTCCCCTTTCTTGTTGTCCTACTCACCACCAAAAAAGCTAAGCATTTCTCATTCCTCTCTTCTTCCTCTTCCTGTTATTTTCTTTATTTAAAAAAAGTCCATGCTTGTCTTCTTCCTTCCATTTACATCGGATATTACTAGAGAATAAAAATAATTATTAACACTGTAATGTTTATGGAACAAGTCTCATCCATTTTATATTCTGTCATCATTATACACATGGCTTCCAGGAAATATGTTGAAATAACACATACAAAATTTTTGGACAAACTATACTCCATGTTAAACATTGTGGCTGGCTGTACAGTATGAATCCCACATGTCCACACTGGGTTGTGTAGATGATGATTCTATCTCCAGGAATTAGTCTGTTCTTACACTGCTAAGAAAGACACACTCAAGACTGGGTAATTTATAAGGAAAGAGGTTAAATTGACTCACAGTTTCGCATGGCTGGCAAGGTCTCAGGAAACTTACAATCATGGTGGAAGAGGGAGCAAATACGTCTTTCTTCACATGATGGCAGGAAAGCAGTGCAGAGCAAAAGCGGGGAAAGCCCCTATAAAACCATCAGATCTCATAAGAATTCAGTCGCTATCATGAGAACAATGAGAACCACTCGCTATCATGAGAACAGCATGGAGGTAACCGCTCCCATGATTAAATTACCTCTCACCAGGTCCCCTCCTACGACAGGTGGGGATTATGGGAACTACAATTCAAGATGAGATTTGCGTGGAGACACAGCCAAACTATATCAACCAATTTGATAGGTAAGTCTTGAGTACTTTTAATCAATTTGAACATTGGTTCTCAAGCATCGTCTTAAGATAAAACTGAGAATGTAGAGGTGTCCACATTTTGACAAAAGAAAAGCCAGCTGGATAAAAAGCAAACATACAAAGTCAGAGTTAGAGGAATCATAGAGAAATATAGCTATATACCTGAAGATATCATAAACCTCGGGAATAAACTCTTACCTGGAACTTGCCCTACCCCTATACAGTACTTTTTAGTTGTATAAGACAATAAATAGCTTTTATTAAGTTAGCCAGTGGAATTTAGTTCTCTATGATTTGCAGAGAAAAACATTTACTTGATACACACTCAATGCAAAGTCATTTAAAAATGTCTCCCAGGCCTGCAAAGCCTGACTATGGCCTGACTGAATATATTAATTCTGACATTTGGTAGCCAGGATTAACTGAATTAATTATAGACTTTAATTAAGACTTTAATTGTGGGCTTTAACTAAGTTGCTTATAATCTCTCAGTCTGAGTTTCTTTTTATCTTTCTATAAAATGGGTTTTATAATAGCTATTTTACAGATGTTCCAGGACTATTTGAAAAAATATGTAAATACTTAGAGACTATATGAAATACTTGGTAAGAGATGGCAGCAATAAAGAATGAATGTGGCTTTGCTGGTCATGAAAGACAAATAATGCAAACATTGCCAAAGCTCCTCCAAATCCTGGCCAACAGACAGGAATCTTTGCCAATTTACCATGAGCAATTCTATTGCCTTAGCAAAGGCATCTGGAAGTCATTCATTCAACAACAGTTTATTTCACATTTACTATGTGCTGCCCATCATCCTAAATGTTAGAGCAGTGGATGCAATCGACAATATTTTCTGATTACATGACTCTTGTCTTCTAATGGTAATAGAAATTAAACAAAACGCATGTGAAGTGTACAATCTGCTACATGGTGGTGAGTACTATGGAGGAAAAATAAAGCAGGAAAAAGGAATGAATGGGTAATTTCAAAGAAGGGAAAGTTTTAACCTAACCAGAGAAAAGTTTGTTGAAAATGTACTCTATGTGCAAGGTCTCAAGTAGGGGAGAGAGTGAGCACTGCAAATAACTGAATGAAGAGCATTCAGGCTAATGGTGCAATGTGCAGAAAGCACCTGGGGCTGGAGCATGCACCATAAGCTCAAGAAATTAAAGGAGATGGCTAAGCAGGCGTGAGATGAAGTTCCAAAGGTAATAATAATGGTAGGCAAAATAGACGTTAACTCAATGCTAATGGTTTTAAATGTATGGCATAGCTAACTCTATTCATTTTGGTTCCATTATCTACCATTTTTCTTTGTTGTTAAAAAATGTTCAATTTTTTCTATTATTTTGAAAATCGTCAAATAAAGTAAAATAAAATAAAACAGAATTGCTTTCCCTACTGTCATCTCTAATCTCCATTCCCAGAAGGCTCTCTTCTCAAGTCTTAGCTGTTTCTTCATGCAATTATCACCATATTACCAAGTGCTATTCTTAAACCATTACTGCATAATTTAGAGATTTTAGGTATTAAGCCTCAACTTTTTGCTAGGTTAGATGAGGTTTAGTGTAATTTCTCTTCTCTCACTTTCTTCGCCCTTCAATATAGTTAGATCACTTTCCTTTACAGCTTTTATGATTATATTTTTTTAATAAATAAATTTTTTAATAAATAATAAAAATGCAAAATTAACATGCCTATCTTATTCGTTGAAGACTAAAGATGTTATTTCTTGATTCTCCATTTTGAAAATTGAGGCTTCAGCAGCGCACTCACCCTTCTCTCCAAGTTACCCCTACCTTCCAGAATCTTCTACCTACAAAATTGTGTCATTTATGTTTTACTTTTATATTTTCAAGCCTGAAAACATTTATATGTTATTCTGTAACTATAAATACATATACTATATATAAATAATATATAACATATACATAAATATATATACTATATACAACTGTATAACTCTATATAACTATACATTATGTAACTATAATTTTGAAATTAAAAAACATAACTATGTAAATATTCATCACAGGTGAATATTTTCTTTCATTTATGGATCCCTTCCGTAACTCTGCTTCTCAGATCTTAAGTGTCCTTTTTTTCTTGAATAGCATGTCTTTATCTAATTATTTTTATTACTTCCAGTTTCCTCAAGTATATCACATCCAGACAACTACCCCTGTAATCTTCCCTTTTACCTCTATATTTAAGCCCTTTCTTCCTTCTCCAAAATGCAAATAGTGTCTTCTAGCCATGTTCCAAAGCTTATTTTGGGGACCTTCTCTTCATGTCTTTTCTAGGTTGGATCCACTATTTTCCTAACACTCTCCCTCCCACCTTTCTCTGTCTCAACTAAGTCTTCTTTCCCTGGAGTGTATCATCAAGTAACTTCTTTAAAAATCTATGTAAGTCAATTTACTGAAGACTTCTGACTTTGAAGATGTCTTTATTGTGCCTTCACACGGAGGTTCATACTTTTGCTTGAAGCAGAATTTCAAGTGAAAAATAAGTTGTTCTTAAACTTTGGCTGCCTGAATCAATGGAGCAACTCTCAGTAGCTAAGTCTGACGCTGGTCTAATTCCTGTGCCTTTGCACATTGCTCTCTCCTTGAAAACTTTTCTCTTTTTTTATACTTTGGGATCGGAAATAGTTCAATGATATGTTTAAGCATAGAAATAACTTTTTCCTTTTTGTTGAGACGGAGTGATCCAGGCTGGAGTGCAGTGGCGCCATCTCGGCTCATTGCAGCCTCTGCCTCCTGGGTTCAAGCAATTCTCCTGCCTCAGCCTCTCAAGAAGCTGGGAGTACAGATACTCGCAGCCACACCCGGCTAATTTTTGTATTTTTTAGTAGAGGCGAGGTTTCACCATGTTGGCCAAGATGGTCTTGATCTCTGGACCTCGTGATCCTCCAGCCTCGGCCTCCCAAAGTGCTGGGATTACAGCATGAGCCACCGCGCCTGGCCAATTTTTATTATTATTATTATTTTGTTGGAAATTCAAAAAACATAAGTACCTCTGCTCTTGAAAATTTTTCTCCATAGTATTTTTCCTTATGGCCTTCTTTCTGATTTCTGGATATTTTCTTTTAAGAAATGTTACCAGCTGGCTAATGAAGCCTAGATTTATCTTTTTATATCATAAGTTTTGCTCATATTTTATGTCCCTTAGTTTTTACTCTGCTTTATGGAATAACTTTTTAAACGTTTTTTTAGAAGTTGTTTTTTCCATGACTTCAAAAAATCGCTCTATTACAGTCATGCAATGTATAAAGATATTTCGGTCAACGGCAGACTGCATATATGATGGTGGCCTCGAAGATCATAATACCACATTTTTACTGTACCTTTTCTATGTTTAGATATGTTTCAATACCCAGATACTTACCATTTTGTTCCAGTTGTCCAACGTATTCATTATAGTAACATGCTGCACAGGTTTGTAGCTTAGGAGCAATAGGCTATACAATATAGCCTAGGCGTGTAGTAGACTATTCCTTCCGGGTATTTGTAAGTACCCTCTGCTGTTCACACAACAAATGACAAAATTGCCTAGACACATTTCTCAGCATGTATTTCCATAGTTAAGCAATGTATGACTGCTGTTTAAAAAATATATTTGACACTAAAGTTTTATTTAATTTAAAAATATTTCACAAGTTTGAGAATACAAACTGTGGAGCCAGATTTCTAGAACCAAATCCTGCTCTGCCACTTGATAGCTATTTGACAATTTGTTTAACCTCTTCATACGTTCGTTTTCTAATTGGTAAATTGGCGAGAAAAATAGCTCCCACATCAGAGTTACAGCAAGAACTGTGAAGTGAATCTATGAAACGTGCTTGAAACAGTGATATGAAGTTGTTTCCATAACATATAACCTATTATTATTAAGTTGTTAAACAAATGTTTATTAGGACTTATTACATATCAGACATATTCTAAGTGCTTTAAATACATTAGGAGAGAAGACATGCAAAAGTCTCTTATTTTGAGAAATTCACATTCAACTTGGGAATATTAGATGAAACAAAGATGATAAATAAATAAATTTTGTAGTATGTTAGAAGGAGTCACTGCTATTTAAAAAAGAAGGAGGGAGAGGAGAAGAAGGGGGAGGAGGAGGGAAAAATGAAAGCTGTAAGAGAACAAAGGAGATGAGGAATTCCAGGTGTGTATGAGAGGCACAGATGAGGTTTCAATTTTGCATAAGGCAGTCAAGGCCTTATATTTAAGATTCCATTTAAGCATTTACTTGAAGAAGGTTATAAAATGGAAAATCAGAAGGCATGTTGGGAAAAATGGGGCAGATGTGTCCTGTCCCAGGCAAGTGTTATCCTAGCATCTCTTCTGACTTGCCGGTTGTCTCAAATATTTCATTTTATGAAAATGATGAAATGGTATTATTATTTATAAAATTAAAATGAGCTAGGATCATTTTGGAGGGTCTCTATTTTGTGCTTCTGGGACTTGGCTTGGTCTCAGCCTCAGTGTGAGGCTCATAAACAGTGAACAGAACCTTTACTTTGGCATGAGATTAAATTTTAACAAGAGAGGTAACAATAACCCATCTATTCTTTTTTCAGCCTTTTCCAGATGCAAAGTGACTAATGCTTCCTTTTCAAGGCCAGCATGCATACCAGTGGTTGATGATGAAATGGAAGGCTCCTGGACAAAAGTGTAGGGGCATCCCTCTCAGGTAGAAGGGAAGGGCTTGATGCTGCTGTCCCTACAAACCACGTGATGACTATGTAAGCAAGCTGTGAGATGTGTTATTTGAGATATGCATGGCTGAGAAACTGATTTAACATCATGACCACACACTAAGAATCTTTAGTCTGAGTGTATTATATTTTGCTAACCAGATGATCAAAATAAAAATGATATTTGCATATTAGTTATTTGCTATTTACTTATCTTTCAAGTCTTAAAAATGTTTCAAAAATATTCTTATTAGAAAATATTGTGTGTAATTTTTATTAGTTTAGAGCATCTTTTCACTCTAAAGTATCCAGATTTGAACAGTAAATTATATGGTCACTTGATTTGTATGTGAATTCCTTGATCTTATGTTAGAGTGGGAGTTGGCTAACTAAGGCCCACCTTTTGTTTCTTTTGGGGGGTATAGTCCATAAACTAAGAATCATTGTTACTTTTTGAAATAGTGGGAATAAAGAACCCCCAAATAACATTTTGTAACACATGAAAATCATACAAAATTCAAATTTCTATTCATAAAGTTCAGTTGGAACATAGCCTTGACCATTGGTTTATGTATTGTGAATGACTGTGTTCCTGATTACAAAAGCAGAGTTGGATAGTTGCAACAGATCATGTGGCCTGCAAAGCCTAAAATGTTTGTTATCTATTTGACCTTTTACACAAAAGTTTGCCAACCTCTGAACTAGAGTATTCTGATTCCAGTAACAATGATCTTTCACTATACATTAATTAAATCACCATATTGTTCCTGTGATATTGGTTAATATGATATTTCTCCTGTCTGATGAACATGGATCTTAAAATATAAAATTACTGAGATAGCAAATATGAGAGCGGGTATCTAATTCTTGGCAGATTTACTAATGTAATGACTATCGTATGGTAAGTCTTCTTGGAATATTGCAGGGTAGACTTTTCCGGCAACATCCAATGATGCCTCTTGATTTTTTTAATTTTTCATTTTTTCCATTATGCTACTGATAAAGATATTCCAATGTTCATTGTCTATTTGAAAATCAGAGATCCAAAATTACTTACAATAGGCATGTTATATTATTAAGTCTGTGAACAGGTGTTGTGTATTACACCGCAAGCTTGCCTAAGTCCCATTGTTCATGCACCATTTAAAATGTGGGTGGATCAACGAGGTCTGCTAGGCATTTTGTGGAGAAATATATATATATTAATTTTCAGGGGTAGAGGGGAAAAAAGAACAGACTTCTTTGTTTGATGGGCTTCAACATTTGGGGCACTGTGGGTTTAATGTTATAAATTTTCCATCTGTTCGATTGCCAACCCAGTCACTTTATGTTTAGCTAATTAAAATTAAGTATGAAGTTGTATTGCTATTGTGTAGATATGGTGCCATTCAAACAATTGATTTAGATAATTAAGGAAAGCAAATTTAGTTTAGGAACTCATTCTGAGGCTAAATGCATTGAGAAAACTGAAATATACCCACTTTAATCACCCATTCTAAAACAGGTTCAGCTGTCAACATATTCTACTGTTAATAGCAGTTGCAGCGTAAACGGAAGACTATGGTAGAGTTTTCTAGTATATTTAACCATAATGTACAAGAATAAAAGAGGTTACGTTGATTGTAATATTTCAAACCATTAGATCACATTGAATAATCTGCCCATGATAATCTTGAACACAACTTAAATAGGTTTGGTACTTTCTTGCAATAGTCATTGCTGATATTTATTCAGCGTCTATTACATATGCAGTAATTATAAATATAAGATCTGACCCACGTTGCTTGGATTTGTTCTTCTTTTTATTTTTTTTTCTGTTTTTTGAGACAGAGTGTCACTCTGTTCCCCAGGCTGGACTGCAGTGGCGTGACCTTGGCTCACTGCAACTTCTGCCTCCCAGTTTCAAGCAATTCTCCTGCCTCAACCTCCCAAGTAGCTGGGACTACAGGCATGTACCACCATGCCTAGCTAATTTTTGCATTTTTGGTAGAGATGGGGTTTCCCATGTTGGCCAGGCTTGTATTGAAATCCTGACTTCGAGTGATCTGCCCGCCTGGGTCTCTCAAAGTGCTGGCATTACAGGTGTGAGCCACTGCTCCTGGCCGGATTTGTTCTTTATCCTAATTCTTCACATATTTGAAGACTAGAGGTAAATTATTTAATTTTTCCATAATGTCATTTCTTGTACACAGTAACAGTTTGTGAGAATAAAATTTGATAATACAGGCTAAAAACTCAGAAAATAAAATGTAGTAGAATCATTATCATTACTTTTCATCTGCATAACCATCCTTCAAGGTAGGAATAGCATCCTTTTTGCAGTGAAGGAACCTTGGGATTAGACAATTGAAGAATCTGTAGAAACACAGTTGATAACAGACACACTGAGAATCAAAGACAGGACTCACTGCTGAGAAAACTCCCATTCATTCTTCCTATTTCAGCCCATTGACTCTTACAGATCCATCTGTTTATAGAAGCAGCAATGTCTGTGGCCCACATACCAAAGATTTTCAGTACCTAACCTAGTTTCCAACTCCTCACAAATTTGATTAGTTTAAATTGTGATTTTAACAGCTTACCTGATAAATTTCATGTCATCAGGAAATTCTAAATTTCATACTCATTTGTTTTAATCTGCAAAGGAATGAGATATTATCGAATTGTATACAGATGGAGTTATTTTTGGTCAGGGAAGCTCCCAGCACTTTTCAAATTACGCATACTGCAAGCCAAAAAAGTCATCCATATATCTCTCTGTTAGAGGAAGAAACAAAAAGAACATTAAAATGACTTCTTAGGAATATCTCAACTGAAGGCTTACTTGGAATTCAAGAAGCAAGTGAAAAGCATTTGGATGCATTTTAAGAGATAATTGCTACCAAATAATTTATAGGTGCAGAGCAATACCCAAAGAGAAAATGCCACTAGTTAAAACCTAGTAAATTAAAACCAAACAGTCTACATGCCTGGTATCGTGTTTAAGATTAATTGGATCATAGCAGAAAGTGCATATTATGAAGATCAAATACTAGGAGAAAAGTCATAAAGTTTGAAAATAAATCAGTGTATCTTCATCCCTGCAGATGCCTTTTATTTATTGTCAATGTAAACAGATGTTAATGACATTGTAAGAGCTTTTGAGAGAGAGAGAGAGAGGGAGGAGGAGAGGGAGAGAGGGAGAGAGACAGAGGATATTTCCCTGCAGATAGAGGAGGAGAAAAATGATGAATAAGAAACGTCTTATAGCTTGGATTTTCAAAAACCATACTTTCCAGTCTAAAATAAAAATTAGTTTATTTTCTCTGGATTAGTTCTAAAAACTAATTCCACATTCTGAGGACAAAGGAATGGAATGGCATGGGGAGGGGAGAGGAGGAGAGATAGGGAAGGGAGGGGAGGTGGTTTGGATTATTGCATCTATTTATTAGCTAACAATATTATGTTTCGTTGGCCAAAGAGTATAATTTTCTTTGAATTATGCTATTGTGAATAAAGCGCCATTGTGTTAATGAGATTTTGCCATAAATATTGATGCAAATAGTGAATAAAAAGTACTATTTAACTCTTATTTAGGACTCTTGAATATTTTCTCCTTTATTCTTTCAATGGATATTGCATCCTACTTCCATTGTGGCTCCCATCATTCTTAATCACAATGAATTATTGAGAGGGTGTATCTCACCCCAAACAATAAGCTCCGTGACAGCAGGAACCATGCATACATCTTCCTATGTGTAGTATATCATCAGCGTTCCATTTATATTTGAGGAATGTAAACTCTCAGGATGTGTGAGAACGTCCATGTTTCACCTAAAGCAGAGTTGCTCAACCTTGATGCTATTGACATTTTGGGCTACATAAGCCTTTGTATTGGGGACTGTTCTGTGCTTCATAATGTTTAGCAACATTCTTTATTTCTACTCACCAGCAGCCATTAGCACCCTTCCAGTCATGAACGTAAAAAGTGTCTCTAGATATTGCTCAATATCCTCTACGATTAAAATCATCACCAGTTGAGAAAAATGACTTAAAAAATAACATTTTATTTTAATATACTAGATTGGGTAGTATGTTCAACTTATTCCTGCCACTGCTCTCCATTCCCCATCACCTCTCTGTCTCTCTCTCTCTCTCTCTGTCTCACACACACACACACACACACACACACACACACACACACACACACTTCACTGAATTTTGTATGGTATAACATGATGCCCTGGCTGGGTAGGAGATGGAGTCAGATATGCTTGGCAGTTTGAGTTAAGTAACTTCATTCTTTCCTCCGGGGACTTTCAGTGATACACAAATACTAATACGGCCAAGCAGACACCTTAGAAAGAACTTGCACATTATAGATAGTTTGTATAAAAATAGGAGTCTGTTTGATAAATAGGAAGATATATACACAATGGAAGATATATGCATGGTTCCCATTCTCTCAGAGCTTATTATCTGGGGTGAGATAGACCCTCTAAGTAATTACATGGGTGGGATTGGGTGACAGAAACAAATCACAAATATACCAGGCAAAGGAAACTCTTCATGAATCAGGCTAAATGATAGCATCTGATAGTTCAAGGAAACAACTTGACCCACCCATTACCCAGAAAGCCTGGAGAGTTTTATATGTAAGGAAGAATGTACATAAGCACTAAAAGACCTTTAATTATTGAGCACGCAATGTTTTATTAATATTTTTATTTTTGGTGAAATTTTATCAAAAAACTAAAACACAGAGAAGAAGTTGCTTTTCTACCACCTGAAAAACTGTCAAGACCTTCTTCCAGAGGATTAAAATCATCATTTGGAGACTGGGGGCATTTTCACTGGCCCAAAGGAGCATAGGGACAGTGGTGAACAAGGGGAACTTCATGTTGGAAGGAGCCTTGAGGGTTCTGGGATCAAGGAATAGAGGGAGAGGAAGCCATGAGCAGAAAGGCAGCAGGGCAACAGGAAGCTAAAGTAATATATACAGTCCACACAGGCTGGATGGGTCATAAATCTCACAAAAGATTTCAGTGGTGGGGTCTGGGCGTGGTGGCTCACACCTCTAATCCCAGCACTTTGGGAGGCCGAGACAGGCAGATTACGAGGTCAAGAGATCAAGACCACCCTGGCTAATATGGTGAAATCCCATCTCTACTAAAAATACGAAAATTAGCTGGGCATGGTGGTGCGTGCCTATAGTCCCAGCTACCTCAGGAGACTGAGGCAGGAGAATTTCTTGAACCCCGGAGGCGGAGGTTGTACTGAGCCTAGATCGTGTCACTGCACTCTAGCCTGTCAACAGAGTGAGACTCTGTGTCAAAAACAAACAAAAAACAAATAAAACAAATAAAAAAATATCTCAGTGGTGGGATTTGCACCAGAAAAGAATCCATGATGCAGATGCAGGTAAAGGCTCAGGAGACTTGACAGAAATTCTTAGATACCTCTTGAAATTCTTTCAAAAGGACAGGAGGGGGAAAGAAAACTTGAAAAGTGGTGGTGCTGATTGTTAATTCCCAATGATTTATAACCGAGGTTGAGATAAAGCAGAATATGGTTGCATTTCACATAAAATTAATCCCAATAATGCAAAGTCTGTTTACTGTTAGGTAACATATCAATGTATTTAATGGTATTAATACATTAAAGGAGAAAATTGTACCATCTGAAGAACTACAGATTTTTGTTTTGTGATTTAACAATCATTTGTCATTGAAACAAACAAAATTCTTTTGTTTTCAAGTTATTAAAAAATTAATTTTAAAAATGTGGACTAGGTCTATCTTTCCTTTTTCTTGTTCTTTCTCTGTTATCCAGGCTCACTGCAGTCTTGACCTCTCAGGCTCAAGCAACCTTGCTCTGGCCTCCTGAGTAGCTGGGACTATAGATGTGTGCCACCACTTCTGGCTTTTTTTTTTTCTTTTTGGTAGAGGTGGGGTTTGAATACATTGTCTAGGGTGGTCTGAAACTCCTAGGCTCAAGCGATTCTTCCACTTAACCTCCTAAAAGTACTGGGATTACAGACTTCAGCTACCTCACCCGCCCCAAAATTCTAATAAAACATTTATAAAGTTAACCACCTTGTACTAATAAGGAATATTTAACAAAACATACAGCAAATATCCTACTGTGAGATAAAATATCAGAAACATTGCCTTAACAGTAACCCACAAAGCAAGGATTCTCAGTGCCTGCTATGTTCAAAATTTTACTGAACTTCAAAAAATGTAGTAAGAAAAGTAAGAGAGATAAAAACAATAAATGTAAGGATTGAGAAGTAATGAACAAAAGACTTGTCTTTAGAGTAACATAGGATGGGTTCTAGAAGTTTCCACAGGTATTGAGAAGTTTCCACAGGTTCTCCTACTGTGGTTCAAGTCCATATAATTTAACTGAGCTTTTCTCTATATAACTATGACCATCTTTAGATGTTGAATATGTACAGTTACAAAGGTAAACAAGCACCATCCTCTAAAATTCCAGATGGTACAGAGATTAAGGGGTTCAGTGATTGAAACATGGAGTCAGAAAGAGTTTCAAATTTTGTTTTGCCACCTTAATAACTGTGATCTAGGTTCAAGTTAAATCACCTTTCAAGCCTCAGTTTCCCAGGGTTAAAATGGGAATGACGGTGTTTCATGAACATATCTGTTGTCAACTTGATCATTTAAGATCGACTAATTCAAATATCTAACCCTGGTGCAAATCCCACCACTGAGATATTTTTTTATTTGTTTTATTTGTTTTTTGTTTGGTTTTGACACAGAGTCTCACTCTGTTGCCAGGCTAGAGTGCAGTGACACGATCTAGGCTCAGTACAACCTCCGCCTCCGGGGTTCAAGAAATTCTCCTGCCTCAGTCTCCTGAGGTAGCTGGGACTATAGGCACGCACCACCATGCCCAGCTAATTTTCGTATTTTTAGTAGAGATGGGATTTCACCATATTGGCCAGGGTGGTCTTGATCTCTTGATCAGACCAGAAAAGAATCCATGATGCAGATGCAGGTAAAGGCTCAGGAGACTCGACAGAAATTCTTAGATACCTTTTGTATTATATTATTTCCATAATGAATTTCAGAACCCAATTATACTGGACAACTTCATGTTCATTTCCATTCAAATTTGTCCCTTTAAGTTATTTAACATGATTTGCTATGAAGGTATCCCTACTTGGTATTAATATCTTGGCATCTAATACTGATATGTTGGTTATGTTTGTTTTTTCAACACTTTGTAGGTTTTTATATGATGAAAACATTTGTCAGAATACAATGATTGTCAAAATTTATCATTGTATTCTTTTGTATTATATCATTGTATTCTGTAACACCTGCATTCCTTACTTGGGATTTCCCAAGACAGTATGGAAAAAAAGGATATATTTTCTTTTTAGAAATTGTGGATGAATTAATAAATAGTTTGATTTCCTGCAGGTTTATGATAGTAGCTTTCTCAAAAATATAATGTTTGAGACTATCACTGAAACATTTATTTAAATAAAATATAAAATTATGTACAGTGTTTTACAAATGTGAAAAATATACAGCAGTATTAAAACTAGACATAAAGCAAAATATTTTTTCCATTTCTTAATTGTAATTATTTTACAATTATAGAAATAAAATAAAATTGATTATAATTGATGTGAGGCATTGGTCATTTACTTCTAAACTCTAAGAGTTTAAATCTTCCAAAATAATTTTCAATATTAAAGATATTTTCTTTCTACCTTTTAGTGAGTAGTAAAAATACCTCTAGAGGAATAAGTGAAAAGAGAACAATACCTTTCAAAGATGAAACCAAGATACTCTAGAGTGGAGTAGTTATTTGCTTTGGTAATATATAATTTTGTCTCAAGAAAACAGAGAATTGGAGAAAAAAACCAGAGAAATATTTAAAAGTTGTTTATATTTTTTCTCCTATTGCCATTTACGAAAAGAATGGAAAAAGAAACAGAAAACACAGACAAGCAGATGGACCTGAGGCCTGCTCTCAGGCTCTTGCCCCATTTGCTTTTGGTAGAGATGGATCTGCTCCTGAAAAGGCAGCAGATGTGCATGGGCTGCCTGGACTTGAAGGAGATGAGCAGAGGAAGGTGTGCTTAGCACAGAATTCTCAGATGTAAGCAGTCAGTAAAGCTGCTCTGCCTTAAATATGTTCTGTTAAATGTTCATATTCCTATACAATTCTACAAAGTGCTTGCCCAAAGCCTAATCTCAGTTCCAGCCATGGCAGCCCCCAGCCGAGGGTAAGCCTGGTCATATGTCCATGGCAGATGGCAATCATTTTATGGCAGTCTGGTTTACTCCTGTTTTATACAGGGTTATAGTGTTTCAACATTCATTAGATTCTGATGAAGGACAACACAATGACCCCAGAATAGATGAAAGGTAGAAGAACTCTTTCTAACTTATGGCTCTGAAGGAGAGAAGGCTGCCACACAAAGCTACACAGGGACTTCTACCCAGGGAAAAGCTAATAGCCAGCTGGAACTGTAGGAGGTGGCTTATATGTATATGGCAAGCAGGAAGGGGTTGCTAGGTTTAGTAGCCTTCCTATATACGGGTGCTTTGCATAATTCCATGGACCCTAAGGAAAAGGGGCTGTCCCAAGATATTTAGCACCTGGAGACCTCTGGCAATTGGGTGTGTGTATTGTAACTTGGAATCATTAAAGCCCAAATAAGGAAAGTGGTTAAGATGTATGCTTAGCAAATTGCCCATGAAGGCTAATGAAGAATTATTAGCCACAATCCCAAACCTGGGCCAGGACAACACTTGTGAAATATTACATTACACACATGTGGTTTATCTTTAGAAATAGATACAAATTGTCTATAGTCACTAACTGCCTAGAGTTTGGCTTAATATTTTAAATCATGATCATCTCTGCTCTTATTGCCTTTGGCCAGCACACAGATATTGTGCCTTTGTGCACCACAGATTGACAAACTGTGGTGCACAGTAAAGCATTTTCCATATGTTCCCCTTTCCCCGCACATGCATAGCCTCCCCCATTTCTACATCACCCATTGGAGTGACATATTTGTTAATAAATGATGAGGCTACACTGACACTTCATTACCACTCAAATTCCATAGATTACATTAAGGTTCACTCTTGGTGTTGTGCATTCTGTGGGTGTAGACAAATGTATAAATGTATAATGTAACACAACCACCATTATAGTATCATACAGAGTAGTTTTACTGCCCTAACAATCTTGTTGCACTCCATTTATTCATCTGTCCTTCCTCTTATCCCCTGGAAGCCACTGATCTTTTTACTATCTCCATAGTTTTACCTTTTCCAGAATGTCATATAGTTAGAACCATACAGTGTAGCTTCTTTTAGATAGTAATGTGCATTACATTTCCCCCATGTCTTTTCATGGCTTTATAGCTTATTTCTTTTTAGCACTGAATAATATTCTATTGCCTGGATGTAACAGTTTATTAATCCATTCACTTACTAAAGGACAAACTGGTTGCTTCCAGGTTTGAGGAATTATTAATAAAAATACTACAACACACCATAAACATCCCTGTACAAGATTTTGTATGGATATAGTTTCAACTCTTTTGAGTAAATACCAAGAGTGCCTGAACACTGGATCATGAGGTAAAGGGTATGATTGGTTATGTAAGAAACTGCCCATCTGTATGCCACAGTGACTGGACCATTTTGCATTCCCACCAGCAGTAGATAAGGGTTCCTGTTGCTCCACATCCTGGCCAGCATTTGATGTTGTCAGTGTGCTGGATTTTGGCCATTTTATAGATGTGTGGTGATATCTCAATGTTTTAATCTACATTTCTCTGATGACATATGATGTGGAGTATCTTTTCATATGCTTATTTACAATTTTTTGACTTCTTACCAACAGTGGGGGTTATTATGATGTGGGTGACATGGTTTTGTTTGTGTGTCTATGTGGAAGCATGTAAATGTATATATATCCATGTGTACAAGTTATACCCAGAGGCCTATCCTTCAGAATCCTCTACTTTAGTGGGTCAGTTGAATCCAGCTCTCTGTTTGTATGCTTGAGGTTTAAAACATATTAAGTATTTAACATTCTCTGATTATTTATTCAGTTTTTAAATGTATTTAGTACTGTATATATCCCTTCTATTATATCGCATTATTCCAGCAATAGGATAACTTAGGCATCCTGAAGTGCTGTTCATGATGCAATACTAAATTGATGGAAAATGATTGCTCATTTTTCATTTGTTCACAATTTTAAACACGTTATTAATTTTTTAATTACAAGTTTTAAACTTCAACTGTTTTTATTTACTGGAATACCTACTTGGGATGATCTTAGAGGCCAGCAGTTGATAACATATTATTTTAAAAATAAAATATGATGCTTTGTAGTTGGATTTTTAAAAAATCAATCATGCTTGATGCCATCAAGAAAGATGTAATTATGTAAAAATGAAATCTAAATTGATATGAAGGAGATAGTCTTTATATTTGACAATGTGCTTTTCTAATAAAATTTTCAAAAAATAAAAGTGTAGACATCCCTCCAAGACCACTTTTATGTCTAATCCTGTAGAAAAATATGCAGATATGTAGAGACATCTTGTCACATTGAGCATCATCGAGTTATCATGACACTGAAAAGGCTCTGTCAAGTCTATGTGTATGAGTGCTATTGGAGACGGTGTGGGACGCATTTTAATGTGCAGATAATTCTGGTTTTACTATTGCCCACTAACTTCTTAAGCTCAGGTAGAATACTAGAAAGAAAGAGAAAAACAATTTTCAAAAAACCTTGGAAGAAAGAAAACCACAGACAATCCTGACTACCTTGAAATGGACGTGTCAGCAAGCTGTGGGGTGTCCAAGACCAAGACACACAGTCATTTTCACCAAAATACTAATCCCAGCAGAACGCTAAGTGTAAATCTAGTTACTTACTATTCAGTGGCATTAATAAATCAAGTTATCCAATGACAACTATGAAAAATTATATTTTTCTTTTATAAAAAAGTTCACAGAAAAATTTGAACAGTTGGCAAATTAAAAAAATAAGTTGCAAATCAAATTCTAGCAGACTGTGTGAACTTGATCTTTCCTTCCCCATTATCCTGCCACTGTAAACTGGTAAAACACACATAACACTTATAGAAAAGACTGACAAGATCACATAAAAGAAAAATAATTTCCCTTACCTCTAAGTCCTCCCAAAAATGTCACTTGTTTTGGTCTCACATTCAATGAAGTACCAGTTTTTCCAGGGACTCAATTTCCCTTATGTATATTTCATTCCCAAACCAAACATTTGGCATAATTTTGGTTAAGAAGGTCACTGTCACCATCTTTCATTTCTAAGCACCATTGCTATGAAATTAGATTATAAATTACTATACCTATGGTATTTGAGTTAAAGCAGTGTTGCGTTATAAAGGATGTCAAGTGTTTATTTTATAATTATGCCATTCTACAGGGAACTTCAGTAAGTGAATCATGTGTGAGAAAGACAAACTCAATTTGTCCATTCAACAATAAGATTAATTTTAGAGAATTAAGCATTCATTCATTTTAAAAACTTCTAATGAGAACTTACTACATTCTGGAGACAATACCGAGAGCACAAAGATAAATAAAACAAAGATCTTACCCTTTGGGAACACACATCAGAATAAAGGAGAGAGAAATGTGACTAATCTGAATACATGCTATCTTTCTCATGAATGATTCCCAGTGTGTCCACAGCATCTGGTAGGAGTTCAGCAATATTTTTTAAAATGTATTAACAGAAAACAAAATAAAAGCTCTTGTAGGAATAAGATCACAGAGAGTTATACATAGGAGTTTTCTGAAGGTGATGGGGATAGGGAATAAGGATTTGTCTAAAATGAATGTGCTCAGATTTGCTAAATGAACAGGTCGTTATTTTTGAGGAGGGTACACAGTCGAAAGAAGATGATGAGGCGGAAGGTTAAACTACACAACCAAGGAATCCAGTTAATACACCAGAAAGAACCCAAATAATATGTTCACAAGAGACTGAAAATGACACAAACAAAGTAGTGGGTCTTTATATGGAGATACTAAGCTCTGAGGAGCAGGGACTGTGTCCACTCTGTTCACTAGTGTATTCCCTGGGGCTACGGAAGTTCCTGCAGCATAGAAGGTACTCATTAAATATTGTCAGATGAATGAATGAAAACAATAATTGACATTTACAAAAGCTTTACTCTGTTCTTTCTATTATCTATGTTTATCCTCAGCAATTCTATGAGGCATTTTCTATATTTACCCTCAGGAAACTCAAGCGAAGAAAGGAAACATAACATGCACAAATTTTCCAAACAAAGTAAGGTTGGAACTGGAATGTAAAACTCTGGGTTGCAGATGCCAAAATTGGGACTGTATATCCCGCTGATTCAAATACAGATGTCTGTACATTTGTGTATCCTAATTTTCTTACTATTACCTAAAGCTGAATAAGCTTATACATGACTCCCTTATATTTTTCAAGTACTTGCTAATTTATGATGTATCTGCATTGCCTAATATTCCAGTTACTAAGCCTGTGTGACAAATTATCACAAAATGTATAGCTTACAATAATAAAAACATTCATTTTATTCATTAATATGCAATTTGGTCGGTTTTGGCAAGAGTAGGTCCACTCAGCTCTGCTTGGCATCAGCTGTGATGGTTCAAAGGCTGTGATTATCTGAAAGCTTGATCACTTTCATGTCAGGATGGCAGCAAGGCCTTAGCTGGGACTGTCAACTGGAACAACTATGCTCTCTCCATGTGGCTTGGGCTTGCTCAGAGGATGGGGAATGGGTTCCAACGGTAAACATCCAGAAACACAGAGAGAAGAGAAACAGATTGAAAGAGAGATGCAGAGCAAGAACAAAAGAAGAAGAGAGAGGAAGTAACTCTGCCGCCTAGTATAAGTTAGCCTTGGAGTCATACATCTCTATTGCCACTGTCTATCCATTAGGATGAATCATTAATGCCATCCAATTCTCACGAGGAGAATTAAACTCCATCTTTTTATTGAGAAGTTGCAGTGCTTAGAAGACTACTTAGGACAGTAAATACTACTGTGAGCATTTTTGAAAAACTCAACTTGTCTGATCAACCATAAAACAAATAGGAAATTCCTTAGAAAATGGAATATAGAGTTTTCATATTCATGGAAAAGAGTTAATTCCTAATGTCTTGATAATATCAATATCTTATGTTAATTAATAATTTACTCAGTGTTAGTATTCACTTAATCCTCGTAGATCCAGTTATTATCTCTATTTTAAGGTTACAGAAATGGAGGCACAGAGAAGCACAGCAACTTGCCCAGTGTTACACAGCTAGTCAGGGATGTAGCTGGCGATCAAGCCAAGGCAATTTACTTTTGCTATTAGGTGCCACTTTACTGCCTTTCTTAGAGGAGTCTTGAAAAAAATAGTTATTGGCCAGTCACAGTGGCTCACGCCTGTAATCCCAGCACTTCAGGAGGCTGAGGCAGGAGGATCACTTGAGACCAGGAGTTTCAGACCAGCCTGGTCAACATGGTGAAACCTCATCTCTACTAAAAATACAAAAATTAGCTGTGCATGGTGGTGCGCGCCTGTAGTCCCAGCTACTCGGGAGACCAGGCAGGAGAATTGCTTGAACCTAGGGGGCAGAGGTTGCAGTGAGCAGAGATTGTGCCACTGCACTCCAGCCTGGGTGACAGTGAGACTCCATCACCAAAAAAAAAAAAAAAAAAAAAAAAGAAAGAAAAGAAAAAAGAAGGAAATAGAGTTCTTACTCTTACTCTACAGACAATTTTGACAGTTTGATCTTTCTTCCATACAATTTCCTTCCATTCACATGTTCTAGACAACACAAACTGGTTTGGTTATATTGGCAATGTGTCCACTTAAAATATCGACAGAAAGAAACTCCATTAAGCAACTGAATTTCATGGTTTTTCTGGCAAAGAAACTTATTTTATGAGCTGTTTTAGCAAATAACTATATATGTAGTTCATAAATATTCAAAATGTTAACAAATATTGAAGTGTAAGATATAAGGAAAAGCACAAGACAGATTTGAAATTTTTCTAAAAACAAATATTGTATATTATAGTATGTAAACTCTTTACTTCATAAACAGATCAGCATCTGTATGTAAATAACAATATATGTTAAGTCAGGAAGCAGTTGGGGAATGTATGAATAAGATAAAGATATATCCTATTTTTCTTTGACATGTTGAAGAATACTCTTGAAATATCTGCTCATAGTTTTCTGATTATATACTGTTGTGTCCTCAAATACAGTTTTTATTTTTAACATAGGATTATTATTTGTCAAAGCACTACTGCAATTTAAAAAATAATACATTATTAAAACTATTAAAATCTGGATAATTGACATCACTGCAAAGTAATGTTAAAATCCTAGTTTCTCAGCACAGTATTCATAATTATTATTATCCTAAAAAATCACTTAACGACTTCCTTTTCGCATTTTACACCTATATAAATTTAAAAAGCAATAGTCTTTTCCTTGTAAATTCTCATCATGCAAATTAGACATTTCTGCTTATCTGTAGAAATTTTGAAAAGATTCATGGCATTCATGGACTTTTAAATAAAAAAAATAAAAGCACTTTTCTGTACCTGGCTAATTAAAAAAAAAAAAAAAAAAAAAACCTAAGCTTTTGGCATATTTTTAGTAAACAGTTAGATTATTTTATCTGCAACTTATATCATCCACCCAGTGTGAAAATTTATCACCTGTGATTTGAGATATAAATACTGATGTAAATATATAGTGTTTTAGCTTGACATAAATATGTTATATTAAATGGGTTAACATTGTTTAACATATGTTGGTTGTATATCAAAATGATTTGGTTCCCTTTAAAATGTCAAATTGTTGAATCACTTTTAGAATATTCCAGTAATTAACTCAGACAACCTGGGTTTTAGGTGAGATGGATAATAAGAAACAGCTGGATCAGCTATTCTGCCATCAGGAGACATCATCGTAAAAGAAGGAGGTTTATAGACCCAAGTTCATAAAATATTAGAATGACAAAGTACCACAGAGATTGTATAACCAAACTGACACCTTTTAAGGATGAGAAAAATGAGGTCAAGAGAATGACTTACCCAAAATCATATAGCAAGTTAAGTGTTAGAGTCAGCCTAGAACCAAAGTCTCTGTTTTCCAACACAAGGCGTCATCTTCTACATCCTACCATCTGCGATATGGACTGCAAGAAAACTAAAAAAGTGTTTTTTGTTTGTTTGTTTGTTTGTTTTTCCAGTACTATTTTACTTGCTCTGGGGAAAAACAAACAACAGCAACAAAACATGCACAGAGTGTCTTTGAGATATTAACTCTCAGAAAACATCATGAAAGAATCTGACAAAATTAACTCCGAAGCTGTAGTTGGTTACAGACAAAAGTATCTTTTTGGATTAGCTACAACACTTAACCTTAAACTATTTGACAGTATGTACAGGCTTTTAGTGCTTATAAGTGGTAGTACACTGAATAATAACCACCCCAAAATATCAAGACATAATCCCTGGAATTTATAAACATTGTCTTATTTAGGAAAAGTCTTTGCAGATGTGATTAAATTAAGAATTTTGAGATGAGGAGATTATACTGGAATATCTGGGTGGACCCTAAAAGCTATCACAGTTATCCTTACAAGAAAGAAGCAGAGGGAGACCAGACACAGAGGAGAAGACAATGTGAAGAAGGAGGCAGAGATTAGAGGGATGTGGCCACAAGCCCAGTGTATAATCAGAGTTCTCCAGAGAAGCAAGATGAATAGAATGTATATATAATGTGTATATATATAGAATGTATATATAAATGTATACAGAGAAAGAAATTTATTTTAAGGTATTGGCTTTTGTGATTGTGAAGACTTGGTGTATTAGTTTGTTTTCATGCTGCTAATAAAGACATATCCAAGGCTAGGCAATTTACACAAGAAAGAGGTTTAATGGACTTAAAGTTCCATGTGTCTGGGCAAGTCTCATAATAATGGTGGAAGGCAAGGAGAAGCAAGTCACATCTTACACGGATGGCAGCAGGTAAAGAGAGAGAGCTTGTGCAGGGAAACTTCCCCTTGCAGAACCCTCAGATCTCATAAGACTTATTCACTATCATGAGAACAGAACGGGAAAGATCTGCCCCCATGAATCAATTACCTCTCACTGAGTGCCTCCCACAACACCTGGGAATTCAAGATGAGATTTGAGTGGGAACACTGCCAAACCATATCACTTGGTGAATTCAAAATCAACAGTTTTAGTTCAAAGTCAAAGGCAGTCAGGATGGAGAGCCCAGAAAAAAGCAATATTGCAGATGAAACCCAAAGGCCAATAATCATATGCTGATTATTATTTACTGAGTAAATAATCAAAATGAGTATAAATCCATTTCATCAAGAAAATGCTTTTTATCATTAAAAACGATGTTTCTGTTGATGCATGTTGTTATCAAATAAACTGTTATAGTTGTTTGAAATGGTAAACCCATGCCAGTGAGTAAACTGAAGTTAAGACAAATTAAAAGCCATAGGTAAAATAAAAGCTACTGGTAGAATTTCCTCTTGTGAGAGAGGTCAGACTTTTGGGTTTTTTTTTTCAGGCCTTTCACTGATTAGATAAGGCTGACACACACTAAGGAGAGAAATCTGCTTTACTCAAAGATGTAAATGCAAATCTTAGACAAAAGCACCCTCACAGATACATCTAGAATAATGTTTTCTGGAAGCTGTGGCTCCATCAAGTAGACACACAAAATTAGATGCCATACCCAGGATTAGCCACTGGAAGCAAAAAGAGACAAGGAACAGATTCACTCCTAGGGAACCTGGAAAGATTATTTTTATGTTTTACTTTCTATTTTTTTTTTTTTTCTAAAGAAACCATATTTTAAAATTCAAAATCAACTGTATGAATCTCTAAATATATTAAGTGAAACATCCTGGGGTACTTGGCATTCTAGTTCCCATTATCTTTTGCCCCATTTTATCAATCATTGCCATATTAATAAGGATTTTTAGTAGTAGTTGAATAAGAGTCAAAATGTCTGAGTAAAAATGAGTATAAATGTAAGTCCTCAAAAAAATGCCTTTAATCATTAAAAACAATGTTTTTGTTGATGCATATTGTTATTAAATATACTAATATAATTGATTTGAAATGGTAAACCAGTGCCAGTGAGTAAATTGAAGTTCATTCAAACTAAAAGCCATAGGTGGGAAGTTATACCACACAGCCCACACACACACAAATATTTATATATTGACTTGTCATTTAGAACAGTGCCTAGCACAGAGTAAGTGCTACCTGTAAATTTATTAAATATGTAAATAAATCATTTAAAAATACAATTTAGAATAAATAAAAATTAAAAATACAGCTAGAAATAAATCCCATAAAAGTTGCAAAACAGACTTTTAAAAACGTTTAAAACTTTATAGTAATTGAAGAATAACTAAACCATTGAGAGATGCAGCATTTTTTTTTAAACTTTTATTTGAAGTTCAGGGGTACAAGTGCAGGTTTGTTACATAGCTAAACTCGTGTCATGGGAGTTTGTTGTAAAGATTATTTCATCACCTAGGTGTTAAGCCTAGTACCCATTAGTTATTTTTTATCCTGTCCCTCCTTCCATCCTCCACCCTCCAAAAGGCTCCAGGGTGTGTTTTTCCTCTCTATGTGTTCATATGTTCTCATCATTTAGCTCCCACATGTAAGTGAGAACATGGGGTACTCAGTTTTCTGTTCCTGTGTCAGTTTGCTAAGGGTAATGGCCCTTAGCCATTTAGGTTGATTCTATGACTTTGCTATTGTGAAGAGTGGAGATGCAACATCTTTATGGATTTGAAAATATAATTTGATAATGATGTTACTTTCTACCAAAATCATCTACAATCCAATTCTAGTCAAAATCCCTATAGGAATTCATGTAGAACCTGTAAAGCAAATTCTAAAATTTAGATTGAACAGAAAAATATCAAGAAACTCTAGAAAACAATTATCTTAGAGGACTCATTGCCAGATAACAAGCATATTGTAAATCCATAATAATTAGAAAAATCTTAACCTTCATGTACTACTTGTGGAAATGTAAAATGGTACAGCCACTTCGTTAAACAGTTAAACACAGTGTTAAACAGTTAACTTTACAAAAGTTAAACATGAATGACCATATGATTCAGGAATTCCATTCCTAGGAATATATCCAAGAGAAACGTAAACATATGCCCACACAAAAACTTGTACATGAATGTTCATAGAAGGATTATTTATAACATTGGGAACAACCCAGTGTTCATCAACTGATGAACAGATAAATATAAGGCAGCATATTCTTATAACGGGATGTTATTCAGCAATAAAAATGAATGAAGTACTGCTACATGCATCTATCAATCTTGAATACATTATCCCAAATAAAAGAAGCCTGTCACAAAAGACCACCTATTGTAATTGTAGGATTCAATTTATATTAAAGGCAGAGACCAGGGAAATCTATAAAGAAAGTAGATTAGTGGTTTCTTAGGCCTGGAGTAAGGTGTAGTAGTGGATAGAAAGGGTTGAGGAGTAGGTGCTAATGAGTATGTGGTTGTTTTAAGAAGGATAAATATATTCCAAAAGTAGACTGTGGTGATTGTTACACAATACTGTGAATAAACTAAAAATTATTGGATTGTATAGTTTAAATGGATGATTTGTATGATATGAGAATTATACCCCAATAAGTAATACTCCTGCATAGGTAAACTAAAAATATAAACAGAATAGAGAGCCCAGAAACAAAAGCACTCGTATACTTCAACTTGATTTATTACACCACTGGGTTTTCAAATCACAGGTAAAAATAGATAATAATTAGTAAATGGTTTGAGAACACTTTGTTATTCATATGGGAAAAATATGAAATTGAATTCTTATCTTACAGTCTACAAAATATTTTATTCCACAGAGATTAAGTAAGTAAATGCTATAGACAAAACGGAAACATTTTGAAAAAAATACAAAGCATCTTTATTTCTTTGGAATATTTAAGAAAAAGTAAGGCATGGTAGCTCATGCCTGTAATCCCAGCACTTTGGGAGGCTGCTTGAGCTCAGGAGTTCGAGACCAGCCTGGGCAACATTATGAAACCCCATCTCTACAAAAAGTACAAAAAAATTAGCCAGGCATGGTGCCGTGCACCTGTAGTCCCGGTACCTGGGGGACTGAGGCAGGAGGATCCCTTGAACCTGGAAAGTTGAGGCTGCAGTGAGCCGAGATCATACCACTGAACTCAAACCTGGGGGGACAAAGTGAGCAAAGTGAGTCCCTGTCTCAAAAAAAAGAAAGAAAAAAATCACTAAACAACTAAATATAAAAAGCATAAAGTTGACAAATTTTGCTATATTAAAATTAAAAACTTCTGATTACATTAATATACCACCATAAACATGAGGATAAGGCACAAGCTAGAATATTTACAGCATACATTTAAGTGACCAGAGAATTAGTATTTAAATGAATGGTATATGAGTATACCATTATACTCCAAATTATTTTTAATATCAGTATCTAAATGAATCATAGTATAATTAGTATCCAAATAAAAGAATAACGAATAAGCAAAAGACTAACACCGTCATAAAAAATGTGAAAAGATATAAACTGGAAATTCACAGAATTAGAAGCCGGCATGGCTGATAGAAGGATGACCATTCTTAGACCTTATTACTAATTTTGAAAACTCTTAAAACTGCAAGGAGTGCATCAATTGGTCTGGCAAATATTATAAGACCAGGTCTTGCCAAATACTGGTGCTGGTATGGAAAATGTATATCTTCATGTGCTTTAGAGGGCATAGAAATTGTTATAAACACTCTGGAGAAGGATTTTGAATTATCTCACACATGTGAAGATGTTCATAACTCAAGCCCCAGCAATTTCTCTCTTATATGTATTCCCTATATTAGCTCTTGTACACCGGAAGATATTCATGAAAGCATACATGCCGCTGTTGTTTGTAACACTGAGGAAATGTAGAAAGTCAATAGACTCACCGTAGAGTACTATAATGTGGTAGCATGGGTGAATAGCTCAAGAATAATATTGAAATATAAGAGGAGGCCTTAGAATAACACAAAAGGCAAAATCATATTTCTATGTCCCTAAAAGAAATGTTTAGGAATGTAGAAAATGTGGAATGTAAGGAAAAGATATCGAACAGACCAGGGTCAGGCATATTCTACACCTCAGAGCTGCTAGTAAAGCTATGTTGTGGGTATGTGGATGTTTGTTTTTATTTTTATTGTTTTTAAAAAGCAATTAATGGTTAATGTAATATTTTGCATATATAATTATTATGAAAAGAAAATTTTTATTTGTATAGAGATTTCTCAGTGGAGAGTAAGGAGGTAAGTTATTTTTGTTGTTGTTTTGTTTGTTTGTTTGAGAGACAGGGTCTTTCTCTGTCTCTGGCTCCCAGGCTGGAATGCAATAGCAGGATCGTAGACTATAGCTCACTGCAGCCTTGATCTCCTGGGCTCAAGCAATCCTCCCTCCTCAGCCTCAGCCTCTCACAGTGTGGGATTACAGGTGTAAGCCACCATACCTCGCCTTTTTTTAATTATTATTATTAATTCATTTTAGTAACTCAAGAATTTCAGACTATTTACTTCACTCGTCTTTGTAATTGGTAAAGGTATCTAAGCAAATATTAAATGACATGAGAGTTAATCTAATTTAACGTAAAAATTCTATTACAACTACTTGATTTTCACTATTTTGGGGTAATTTTCCAATGAAAAATTTAAATGTTACTTTACAAGGCTAGATAAAACACTTTTGTTCATTAAGATAAATTGCTAAACCATATTTCAATTTTATCTGTTCCTCTATCTCGTAGAGTTTTTTGTTTGTTTGTTTGTTTGTTTGTTTTAAGACAGGTCTTGCTTTGTTGCCCAGGCTGGGGTGCAGTGGCATGATCACGGCTCACGACAATCTCCACCTCTCAGGCTCAAGCAATCCTGCCTCCTAAGCCTCCTGAGTAGCTGAAACGATAGGCATGCTGTTTTATTTCTTATCTACGTATATGGTGGAGGTTTCTTGATAGAACCTATAAGGTGGAAACTTTCTTCTGCTGCCTTCCTGGTGTATCAGAATGGACAAACAGCCCTGGGGCTGGGGGTCTTGCAGAACCCAACTTTCTTCTTAATTTATAAATTGCTATAGATGACATTTATCATGTTTTTAGTTAAATATTTCCATTAAAAAATTCCATCAGAGAAAAGTAAATCTAACGTAAATTAACTCCAGTCCATCTTTTTAATTGTCACTCTTTATAATTCTCAATAGAATGTTTCCATAAAACCAGTTTTACTAGATGGTGTGATAAGAAAATAAATTTTAGTTTTGATTGCTTTAGAATATAAAGTCCCCTCAATATTTCATTCATTAATTTTAATTACACCATTTGTAAGTAGTTTATGGTGGACTGGCCCTGAGCCAGACTCCTGTGTGCACAGGCAGTGCACTTCAGTGATGATGTTTCTCCCTTCCATATGTCACATCAAGAAAAGGAGACTACTCCACTCATATGATCTATTTTGCTGGAACAATATCAGGCTTATTACTGGGCTTTACCAGTTTTTCAGAGCATTCATTTTCTACTCTACAGAATATAAAAATCATATCTCTATATAGGGTCCATTTTTATAGACGGACCAATGAGTGTCTGAGTTCAAACGGGTCTATAAAGAGAAGGGTTGACAGTCAGTCAACACAGATTTATATAAGAAGGGAGATAAAGAAATGAAAAAATAATATAAAGCAAAAGAGAAAAAGAGATTGAGAGAGATTAGTTTTATTTTTGTTTTGTTATAAAGAGCTATTTCTTTTCTGTAATTTCCCAAAGCTGAACTACTCATTCACTTATTCACTGATTTAATAAACACATTTGGAGAAACTGCTGTGAGTCAGGGAATTACGTTAGGTAACACTGCAAAATTTCTTAAAAGTTTTCCCCAAAATTTCTCTCTAATATTCCTTGATAGAAAAGGTTTAAAGGCTATGTTACTTTAATGAAGGGACTGATGAAGGTTAAACAAGATTTTTACTACAGAACTTGCATAAATTGTTGAAAGGACATATAACCTAAACAAAGGGGTTGAAGAATGTTAAACAAGTTTGTTTATTGCAGACATTCTCGTGACCTTTAATTTATAAGTATGCATTATAAATCTCTAACAGAAGCATATTCTATGCAGATTTTTCTAAGAATATTTCATTGAATAATCATTTTTATGTTTGTTTTTCATTTTAAGTTCATTTTAAGCAATGAAAAAAGACATGAAAATGATTATTCAATCAAATATTTTAAGCATTTAACCCTGAATGTGAGTTTAAGATAGAAAGCTGATCTTTGTAGATTCACAGTTCTAAATATAACTGGCAGATGGGAAGAGGAGGCTTGGTTTTGTTCTTTTGTTTTTGTGTTTATAGTTTTATTTTTGGAAAACATCGTGTTTGCATTAAATATTTAATATCCTCTCTTATCAAAGTGGTCATTTTGTTTTCTGTTTTTCTTTCTAGCTATATTGGGTATGATTGACAAAAATTTAAGATGTACAGTATTTAATGTAGGCATATGTTTTGAAATGATTACCAAAATAGGACTAATTAACATATCCATCACTTTACATAATTACCTTTTTGTGTTATTTAATACTAACAATTTTTGCTTTTGTGTTGAATGGTTCTTCATACATACTAATTTATGCAGCAATTAGTTATTATATGTTATTATATACCAGACACTAAAAATAGGAAATGCATTTTTGTAATAATTTTGAATATTTTAAACTTAAATTATATCTTTAACCTACAGAGTGTTATGGCTTCTTTAGGAGCTTAAATGGCTTTAATAACATTTGTTGACAAATTAATCATTTCTGTGACACTTATGGATCATAATAATTCAAGTAATATTTGAGTGTAATTGAAAAATCTCATATCAGTAAATATTCATTTTCATTACTCTTTAGCAAAAAGAAAAAAAAATCTGCTTTATAAGCAGTTGATTACAAATTGTATGACTATATCTGAAAATTTGGAAAACAACACTTAACTAAATATATTCTTTATGTTTCTGCTATAGAAAAAGAGAGAGACTGAAGAAGAAGAAGGAAATAAATACTTAAAAATGTGTATCTAAGCTGTATTTAAGCTAAGAGACGGTGACGAGGGGGGAAATGTTATTATAATTAAGAAGGAACTACTGAAGCCATATAACCTCATTAATCACCTTTTGCCAAAATCTCAAGCCATTTTAAAAATAGTCTGTACCCAAGACATGAATATGCTTTTAACAAACTCTTAACTTTCTGCTAAATTGCCTAAAAACAGTCAAGAACCCTGCAGTTAAAAGGTTGTACAAGTGAGCCTATTAAAAGTAATAAGCTAGGATCTGTGTAATTATATGATTTGTTAGTAACTGTCATTGAAAAACAAAATTGAGCAGGATAATATCTGAATAAGCATTAGATTTAAAAAGGGGAGATGTGCTAATGAAAAATTACCTCATTAGCAATGATTAATAACATAATTTGCAAACATTTATATGTGACCCAATAAAAACAAATGTGGAAGGTTAGTTTTCAAATCTGGTAAGAGCTGGCAAAACCTTGTTTAGACTAGAGCAAAATGTGATTCCTTTCCAGGCTTTGAAGCTGAGTCAACACAGACAGAATGAAGTGTAGATTTATTTTGGACAATTCTCTATAATTTGGATCACCACAGAATCTTTTCCAAAGTTTACTGCATAATTTTGACTGCTTTTTTACTCACTCTGTATACTTTGTGTACTAGAACTAAAGAAGGTGTAAATGGTACCGGAAGGGTTATGGAGAGTATTCAAAAATCAGCCATGTTTGTTTAAAAACAAAAAATTCAAAAAGCTATATGTTTAAAAATAAAGAAATTGACACATGTGCACTAATTTTATTTCTCAAAAAATAATTTCTATGTTAAGATTGGCATGGTGAAATTAGTTTTTAAACAAAAACTGGGACCTATGATTTGACAATCTATGTCTTCCATGTGAAATATTTATAAGGACAGTTTTGCAGTGTTTTAAAATTGAACCAATTTAGTTATACAATTAGCAAATCACATTTATTAAAAATGTATCCTCTTTCAACCAGAATATAAGCCTATCATTTATAAGAAAAATGTGGTATTCAACTTGTTATCATCGGATTCTAGAGCCTTGTGTGTAGATTTTGTACATTAATCTTTTCAGTGGTTGAATAAAATCTTATAGGTAATTAGAAATTAACTGGAAAACCCAAGCTGTCTGGTCAGTTTACATTTAGGCAGTAGAGTCAGGTTTCAGATAATCTCTTCTGTATTACCACAGTGGTTTTTGCTTGTTGGTTGGTTTGTTTTGAGATGGAGTTTCGCTCTTGTTGCTGAGGCTGGAGTGCAATGGTGCGATCTCAGCTCACTGCAACCTCCACCTCCCGGAATCAAGCGATTCTCCCGCCTCAGCCTCCCTAGTAGCTGGGATTACAGGTCCCTGCCACCACATCCAGCTAATTTGGTTTTTCGTAGAGGTGGGGTTTCACTGTGTTGGCCAGGCTGTTCTCAAACTCCTGATCTCAGGCGATCCACCCGACTCAGCTTCCCAAAGTGCCATCATGTTTTGTGAGAAGACCTTTCCTTTTATGTTGTGTAAAGAATTACAATTATCCATTTTACACAGCTCATGTCTAAATGCAGCAAGGGAATGGACCAGGGCACAGTTCAATTGGGCCACACACAGTGTTGTTGCAGTCATTTATACAGATGAGCATGTGCTATTGCTTGACCTATAGAGCTTCAGCATTCCCTATTATCTTGAAACCAGAGGAGGAAAATCCTGGAACTTAGTTCTGTCAGTCTGTCAGGATTTCAAGAACATGCCCTATTCCTATACCTCTCCCTGTGCTTCTTCTGAATTTTTGGACATTGGGCAAGAGAATTTTGTGACCCTCTTTAATAGGAAAAACTATTCCCAACTATATCTTCTGTATCGACTGTCTCTATTTTGATGTTACTTGATCTGATTTAAGACAATGGCACTTTTTTATGAAAACAAATTTGACTACTCTGCATTCTATTTTTCCTTTGGTTTTTAGTGTCTTTAGAATAATTCAAACTAAAAGAATCTTATTCTGGGTAAAGGAAAGTCTACTATGAAGCATGCTTATTGAAAAGCCCTCATCTTTTCATCAATCTTACCACCGTGTCTCCAGATATAGAGAGATCTCTATTGATAACAAGCTCCTGGAGATGAACTTTAAAATAGTTAACATAATGGCAGTGATCTAGCTTAGAGCAGAGACTATCTAATCCCAGTTTTCCTTCATTCTCTCATTTTCTACTTTCTCCTTATCCATCTCCCATCTTCTTTCTCATGATTCATGATCTAATATTAATTTTATATGCTTGTTGCTATGAAGCACTTATTTCCAGGGGCATAAGGGTATGTGTGACAAAGCCTCAACTTATGTTTAAAGACTCTCCCTTCTCCCGATATCTTATATACAAGTTTATGCACATAGGCAGCCTATGACAAATTCCCACAAAACATACTCACATATATATTCTTTCATATTGATTTAAGAAGACATAACTTCTTAAATGTAATCAACAAATGTTCTCTTCATATAAGATCTCCGTATTCTCAACTGTAGAAAAGTAGCGCAAGTATCTATACCTCTTTATGATTGCTAGACTCCTATCTACATGAACACAGTAAATGAAAGACAAACAAAACACAGAAAAAATTAGGCTGCACTAATGTTTCTCTAGGATAAAATAAATACATGAAATATATGCATTTAAACATATTTGATTTTGAAATTTAATGCCTATCCTAAGGTTTTTCATTAAGGTTAATTATTACTTTTATCTACTCATGTGTTATCTGTTTTGTTTAGTACAAATTTTTGTATGAACTTGAAAAATGTAGAGGAGTTAACAAGCTTCTGAAACAATCATCTTCTAATGAGAAAAACTTTACATGCAGGCTCATGTCTTAGTTCGTGGTCATATTTTGATTGTTAATGAAGAACTAAGATAATGCATTAGCTTACAGGATTCATACTGACCTTTTATCAAAGGATTTCTGTTGCAACAAATCCTATCACTCACTCATTCACTCACTCACTCACTCACTCACTCACTCACTCACAGTAATGTTGTAGTTGGAAGGGCCAACTGAGAGGTTACAGCAGAAAAATGAACAAGCTTGAAACGTCGATACTTGTGAAATCCAAGAAGCATAGCTAAAATAAGTAGTTTTAACTAGTTTAAAACTACTTAAAATATTATCTTTAAGACAAGATTACGTATCAAGTTTATGGTAGATCCTGGTAATCTGAAGAATGCCGCCTTCCAAAACAACACGCCCTAATCTTCCAAGCCTGTAATATGTTAACTTATGTGGGTACAGAGATTTTCAGGATGTGATTGAATTCAGAATCTTGAGATCCTGAGATTAACCTAGATAATTAAAGTAAAGCAAATATGAGTGCAAGATCCCTATAAGAGTCAGGCAAGGGGATCAGAAGAGTAGTAGGAGGTGTGATGAAGGGAAGGAAAGCAAGAGGTTAGTGTGGTGCAGAGAAGGGGACCCCAAACTGAGACATGTGGGTGCCCTCTATCAGCTGGGAAAGACAAGAAATGAATTTTCCCTTAAAATCATCAGAGAGAACCACCCCAGCCAATGTCACTGAGAAGGAATTTGGACCTCTGGCCTCCAGAACTATCAAAGAATACGTTTTGTTACCTCAGCAATAGGAAACTAACATATAGACATAGATCATTTTTGAGGGGCATAGGGGAGAATCCAAAAGAACTTCAGATGTCCTTAATGATGTTCTCCTTCTTTTTTACAAGTGACACGTGAGAAAAAATATGATGATGAAAATTACCTTTTCCATATAGTTTAATATTCACACTACACTGAAAAAAACCTGATTTTAACGCCATTTTACATTTTTCCAACATCTCTTCATTTCTATTTAATTCTCAAGGATTAATATAATTAATCTATTTGTAGGTCAAAAATCCTAAACATTTTATTATTTTTATGTCTTCTGTTTAAGATAAGAGATTCTCGTATAATTAGCCTTATTTAAAATTTAGCATGCAAATGTGGCAATTTGTAAAATAAACTTGTGTCATTGAATTTTGATTATAAAGTTCAGAAAGAAAGGAAATAGAATTTGTTGCCTGGACATCAGAACATGTGGGTTCTACCTTGACTTAGTACATTCAAGCATCTATAACTAGCATACCCTGATAGATTTACACCCCATAAATGTACTTCTCAGTTTCAGAGGCTGGGAAGTTAACAGTCAATGTACCAGTATATTGGATGTTTGATGAGGGACAGTTTCCTGATTCATAGACAGTCTTCTCATTGAAATCTCATATGGCAGGAGTGAGGAGAGATCCCCCTGGAGCTTCTTTTTTAAAAGCACTAATCCCACTCATGAAGGCTCTGCCCTGATGACCTTTTCATTTCCCAAAGACTTGACCTTCTAATACCATCACTTGGTGATTTAGTTTTCAACATATTAATTTTAGGGAGGGCATAAACATTCAGAACATATTATTGTCCCTGGATCCCAAAATTCATGGTCTTCTCAGATGCAATACTCTTCTCATACATTTCATTCTATCATTTCCAAAGTATTAATTTGTTCCAGCAGTAACTAAAAAGTTTAAAGTCCAAAGTCTCATCTAAATATTACCTATGTCAGATAGGGGTGAGACTTAGGGTACAATTCATACTGAGGCAAATTGTTCTCCATCTGTGAACTTGTGAAATTAAACACATAATGTGCCTCTAAAATACAATTGTGGTTCTGGCATAAGATAGATACTCCCATTCAAAAAGAAATTTGAAAGAAGAAAAGAATGAAATGTCTCTAGCAAATCTAAACCCTTAAGGCTCAAGAACATATATATATATATTTTTTAAATTTGGCACTCTGTCCTTCAGACCTGCTGGAGCCAATTACACGGTTTTGCTGGACACAACCTAAACTGCAGCTTTCATGGGTTAAGTCATATGCCTAAAGATCTCCTTGCTCAGAATTGCCTGACAGTGGCTTTACCCATTTAAGGTCATAGGAATATAACTCTTGCAAGCTGGACCTTTGAAGGGAAGGGGCAGCATTAATGATTTCCATTTTATTCCGTTGTCTTAGAAAATAGGTCCTCATTTTTGTTTACATGGATGACTAATTTCCACATTGTCTTGATGAACAGCTTCTAGCTTCAGTTGAGATGGCTGAACTTTATTCTCTTTACTACACTCTTACTCTCTTTCAAACAGGCTTTCTTATTTTTGCAATATGGATAGACTGAGAATTTTCCTAATTTTAAATTTCTATTTCCCTTTTGATGAACAATTCTGTCTTTAAATCATTTCTTTATTCTCTCATTTTAACATAAGCAGTCAAGAGGAGCAAGGCCATTCATAAACATTTTGCTTAGAAATTTACTCCGTCAAATATCCAATTTCACTATGCACCATTTCTATCCTTTCACAAAACACTAGGACGCAAACATAATTCAACCAAGTTCTTTGTCACTTTATAGCAAGAATTGCGTTTTCTCTAAAATCCAATAACATGTTTCTTATTTCTGTCTGAAACCTCATCAGAATGACCTTTACCATCTATATTTCTGACAATATTGTGTTCAAAATATCTTAGGTATTCTCCAAGTCAATCGAGACTTTCCCTAAATCACTCCACCTCTCCTTCTAAGCTTTTTCCAAATTCCCTAAACAATTTGTTTATGGTAATGTAGACTTTTTCTAACCTGCACTTCAAAAGTCTTCCAGCCTCTACCCATTACTAGTTCTGAAACCAAGTTCCACATTTTAATGCATTTGTTACATCAGCTCTCCACTTCTTGGTATCAATTTTCCGTCTTAGTTTATTTGGGCTGCTATAACAAATGCTAAAGACTGGGTATAGGTTTTTTAAGTAGAAATTTATTTTTCATAATTCTGGAGGCTAGAAGTCTGAGATCAGTTGCCAGCCTAGCTGAGTTCTAGTGACAGCTCTCGTCTGGGATGCAAATGGCCAACTTCTTGTTGAAGTTGGCAGAATGGCAGATGAATCTCCCTGCAGTCTCTTTTATAAAGGCACTAATTCTATTCATGAGAGCTCCATCCTCACGGTCCAACAACCCCCAAAGGCCCTCACCTCCTAACAGCATCAACTTGGGGGATGAGATTTAACATATACATTTTCAGGGAACACATTTATTCAGACTGCAGTATAGCTAAATTAGTTTCAAGTAAGTCGACAAGTTATGTCATTTCCCAGTTTCCTCAATTTTTAAAACCAAATGATGAAAGTAGATTGTTTTTTTAAGGTATATTTCCTCTTGAAAATATATTATTACATGACATGTAGAATGTAATAAGTGAGTTCCCTTGACATAGTGAGTCCATCTTAGAAAAAGACTCCATCTTACATTTCAAAAGGCATCAAGCCAATGCGGTCCAGTTGTTTGCCTAGTCAGGAGAGAGAACACCAAATCAGATAAGGGTGTAATCCTTTACTATCAATTCTCACCAGAGGACTCAAGGTCCATAATATTAGCAGAAATTCAGCAGCTAGACATGGTCTTCTTGGTAGACCCTGTCTTTTCATCATTCGTGATCTGCATCTCACATCTGCTGCTGAAGACTCTGCCTAAATCAAGGATTCTTCTTTGTAAGACATTGATGACTGTCTGGATCAGGCGAGACTCTCTGGATCAGGACAAGGACTCTCGTTGTCCATGTCACTCTACTTGGACTGGCTCATTAACACCTTTTCAATTATCTTTTTCTCTTGATGTTAAATGTTACTCTATTTGGTGTGAAATTTTAATCTCTAACATTTATATATTTGATTAAATATATTATTACATATGGTTTGCAATATTGACTGATTGATTGGTGGAGTGGCTTCAGCCTATGTACCCATGGATCTCAGTGCTGAGTGATGGGTAGTACCAAGAAGAATTGTCTCCCTGGAGAAGGACTCCATGTGGCTCATTGTTTCTATTACTGAAATAGCAGTAAAATTCTGACTGAAAATACACAAATGCGCATGGATCTGGTTATGTCTGATCTTGAACCACTCACGACAAAGTGACTGAGTATTTTTGTTGTTGTTAGTTTCTAATTCCAGCAACAGTCCTAAATTGGGGCTCAAGGAACAAAGCAAATAGGTCCTCTAAGAACCTCAGAAGAATTCATACCAAAGAACTGAACCTGAGGATAGCTCTTCAATTGGAGAGCTTGTAGAGTTGTTGGATCCCAACTGTCTTATATGTGCTGTGGTAAATAAACATTTTCCGGCCATCACAAAATTTTGAGAAATTAGGTAGTGGAAAATAGGAAGAAAGCATAGAATAAAGTTTATTGTTATTAAATTCAACATGTAATGGAGCAATGTAGATCAAGCCCAGCTCAATATTACAACATTTACAAACATTTTGAAACAGCAAAATCAATTACCATGTGAAATTTAACTTATTTAGGTAGGACTGTCTTGTTTTTCTTGCTTAGTTACTTTAATCATTTTATGCTAATGTTCCAAGATTTTCCATACTAGATAAAGTAAATTTTCAGCTATATTGTAGTAACCTTTCAAAACCTCAGAAGTTTCTAATATGCTTTTAAATAATAAGAAAAAGCAAAAATATTGAGTTTTATAAAAAAGACATATTTTGATTCAAAATAGCAAAATAAAGAAAATAGTGAATTGGAAAACAATGTGTGATGCCTTTTTTACTCAAGTTGATGGTAATATTTTAACTAAATTTTATATCGTCTTTGTGAGTAGATAAAAGGACAAAACAGCTTAATGCTAATAATTGTCCTCCCTCGCACTACAGTGAAAAGTTGACTGTTTTCTGTACAATTGCATAATGAAATTGAAGGTGATTAAGAACCTTATATTGGCATAGCATGTACCTACATTTTATAATAAGAATAAGGCTTTCAGTCTAGGTGTGAGTCTAATATACCTTTTGTTAGCTGAAACTATGGACAAATATACTAAGCCTCTCCAGGAATTAATGAAGGTAACCTTCAAGACAGGCTGTTGTAAGGCTTAGGTGTGGTAATTCTGTGTTTAGACACATATCACAGTTAGTCTCACCAAGTCCTTAAATGATAGCTATTGTCATTTTATTAACATTGTTATATGCCAATTTTTATGAATTCACATTGATTGCTTAAGTATGAGGATATGTACTGTCAACAAAGATATAACTAAAACAACAAAAAAAGCATTCAGCTTTAAAATCAAAGACTACTTTGAAAACATTTGTAGTAGAAATAATTATTTTATTTTCACTTTTACTTGTGAAATTTATACATAAGTTTTAAAATGCAAACATCCAAACATTTACCATTTAGGACTACAACAATAAATAATGTTAGTAAATTTCATGTTATTGGCAAAGAACTTGCATCTGCAGATTATTGGATGTTAAAACAGAAATTGAGTTAATTTATCATCAAAATGCTTAATGTCTTAACTGCCTTTTTCTGAGGCATGTTTCATAAAGTTAACTCACTTAGTCTCTGTATAGTTTCTAGCTGTGGAAGTGGAACTTCCTCTTACTCAGCTGTATAAGTCAGCCAAAGACAGCTATGTTGACAGCTGGGAATCAAGTCAATTTCTCTGACTCTATACTCTGATTTTAGGAAGTGGCCTCTTCAATTTTTTCTTACAAATAGAATTTCCTTTGTGGACTGAGGCAATCCTTGACTTGGTTTCCTGATCAGATATGTCTTGTTTTACTACTCCTGTTAAATGCTGGAATTGTGTCCTGTAATTTTAGTACTAATCCCAGCCAGTTCTTCAGTGTGCCCCCATGAACTTCCTGGATGATTTGTTTTTGACGAATTTTGAAAATTAGGAGACATTTTCCTCATAGTTTTTATTTTATGTTCATGTCCTTATCCTTTTCTCTTAACAAACATCTTGTTTCTGATAACATGTCATGCTCTGAAATATCTTTGTCATCTGAAGTTCCTTCTCTGATGCCATTTCATTCTCAACACCAGCACATACCCAGTTCTATCCCTGTGTTTTAGTCAGATATAGTGGAAATGAATAAACACTGTACTCCATTTCAGCCTTGAAAGAAGAAGCAAATTGTCTGCTCTGTCAAAGTGATGCAATAAAATAAAATAAAATCCCAGTGTGTGCTGAGTCAACAGTAGTCACCCTAAACCAATCGGTGACTTTGCACGTGACGTAAATCTGTGTGCTCTAGGGGGCAAAGTAGAAGATATTTGAGATCTAAGACACTTGAAATGATAAGAAAGGCAAGCTGTTTCAAATGGCATGGCACAGATGCAGTCAGGAGAGGGGATAGTACATCCGCAACATTGTCTTTAGAACAGGACTATCCTGGGTTTAGGTAAAACCATCATTAGTCACCTGCTGTGTGATCTCCGTCAACTGCCCTGAGTGACAGATTACTCATCTGTAAAAATGAGAGTAAAAATATATCTCATTGAGGGTCAGGTTTAAAAATGAAAATACTTATGTTAAAGACTTGCAACAATATAGTAGGAACATGAAATACCAGTGATAATGATGATAATAGTAATAATTACTACTGTGTTTAAATTTAGGATCTTTAAGATGGACAGCACCTTTTCAATGATTAGGAGAGATGCAACATGCAAATCATTTATTATTTACAGATCTTGAGGGGTATAGATGCGTCTGGAGGCCACACACATGAAGGATAGAGAGCAGGTGAAGAGACAGAGAGAAAGAGACCACAGATAAATGTCTTTATTGAGATCTAGGACATTATTCAAACAGATTTCCTATGGGAAGTTTTACTTGGTAGGTTTAAGGCAAGCAGACACAAAGTCCGACAGGTAACACTGTAAGTGGAAAATGGTCACAGTTGCATATCTGCACAGTCCATATGGAATGTGGAGATTAGCAGGGCCAGTCAAGTAGGCTGTGTCTAGCGGTCGCATAGGGAAGTGGTCACCATTGGGAAGTTGTTTAAGTCGGATATCTGGATTGATCACACTGGGGAACTGAGAGTTGGCGTAGGACTAGAAACTGTTTCAAGAGTGACTAAGCTTTACTTCTGGCATAAAAAATGTAAACTTATATTCAAAATGGATAAGAAGGCAACATAAAATTATAAGAATTCACTATATATTGGCATAATCATTGTATTGGTATCAGTTGAAAATCTCTTACTTATCCAGACAGTCTCCCTCCTTCCATGTTTCCTTCCATATTTACCCCTCAAGATACATATTGTCAATTTACATATTTTTACTCTCTAAGTTTGCCTTTGAACATCAACCAAATTCCTACACGCAAATGTTAGTGTAACTGTAAGGGGTATCTTTTTCTTTTTTTCAGGACTCTTACCCTCTAGTAACACACCTGCCATTCCTTACCTTCTTTAGCAATTTCTCCAAACAGAGCAAGTGACCAGTCACTACAACAGTCTCAAGCCCCAAATTTCAAAATTTTCCCTGGAAAATTAAGGTTGCTATTTGAAACAAAGGAAATAAAGCCAAGCAAAGTAAATAACAAAAGTGAATATGCTGTGGGTATGAAAATTTTAAACCAATGTTACTAAAGTTGTAACAATGGCCCGTAGAAGGAGTATGCATAAACTCACACTCTGTCATTTGACATTTAGTTCTTTGCAAAGTGATTTGATGCTTCAGGGCTTAAAAATATTGTGTAATTTATTTAACATTTATATAGTAATTTATATTTGTTACAATCTTACACGACTTTTATTACTTTGTGATTTACACTTGCTCAGTGTGCAAAATACTTCCTACATATTAAGGGAGAGTTTTTGAAATTGATCACTTTTTCAGCCTCAACAAGTTGTTGTATAATAAATTACAATAAGCTTAAATACTCATTAGTTCAGCAACCTGTTCAAGTTCAGTGTAAGCTAACTGCAGCCTAAAGGAAATAGACCAGCATCCTGAGATATGGCATTGATCTCTGTACTTTCTTGAGTTGATACTCCTTTCAATCATAGTAATTGATTCTATAATTGAGACTTCCAATAAGGATGCTTAGGAATTTAAGAAAGCTTAGCTACTTAAATATTTAATAAATTCAAATATCCTGAAAAACCTACATTGTTCAAGGCAGGATCAATGATTTTGAATTATCAGAAATTCATCTAAGTTTCAAGAATATGTTTTGAATTTGACTGGTTCAATTCAGAGTTATTCAGCTAGTGTTTAATACTAGATTCAAAGCGGTACACAACAAACAATGAAAGGGATAGGGCAACTGTAATATGTAACTGATATTTCCTGTATCCCTTTTTCTATTTACAGTATAATCAAGATACTAGATAAATCTGGGTTTTGAATAAATAAGGCAGGTATAAACTAACCAAGGGCATCCTGGAGCTGACATTTGCTTGCACTGTGTCACTAGAACTAAGCTGTGAATCATGTTTCATACTGCTTCAACATTTAATATGAAATTACAAAGCAAGGCAATAAGTAGGGCTGAATAATTTTAATGCAGTATATTACTTGGTTGCATACCCTAACTCAAAGTTTTAAGTTAAAGACAATCTTTAGGCCAGGTGCAGTGGCTCACGCCTATAATCCCAGCACTTTGGGAGGCTGAGGTGGGCCGATCACCTGAGGTCAGGAGTTCAAGACCAGCCTGGCCAACATGAAGAAACCCCATCTCTAGTCAAAATACAAAAATTAGCCAGCCATGGTGGAGCATGCTTGTAATCCCAGCTACTCGGGAGGCTGAGACAGGAGAAACATTTGAATCAGGAGGTGGAGGTTGCAGTGAGCCGAGATCACGTCACTGCACTCCAGTCTAGGAGACAGCGCAAGACTCTGTCTCAAAAAAATAAAAAAGAATCTTGAAAGCCTGCTGATACTTAGAATTCTGTTGATTTAAGTAACCACATATTAATTGTTCTTCAATAGAAATAATTTTTATTTATGAAACTTTGTTTTCTGTGTAGATACTAACTTTATTAATAATAATGCTCTCCACTTTCATATATGCTACATCACTGACCAATTTTAAGTGTTTTCTCTTTTCCAGAAATCACTGGAGAAAGCAAAGAGTTTTTGGCATCAACTAAACTTGGATCGTAACATTGACTCTGCCACTTTCTAGTTGTAATGAGCTTCAATTTTTGTCTTCTTATAAAATGAAGATAATATTACACACTTCACAGAGTTATTGTGAGAATTCATTTAAGTAAATGAAGTAACTGACATGAAAACTGATTATGTAACTCGCCTAAAGTCTTCCAACTAGGAATGATGCTGCATATATTTAAATCTCTGTCTGTGACACTAAGGTAAGTGCTTTTGAACTACATCTTGTTGGTGTTGGAAACAGTGCACAGTAAACTGCTATGTACTCAACCTTTATTTCTGCACGGAATCTTGCACACTGCTTCTATTAAATATACACAGTTAAAATCTTATGCATTTAAAGTTTCTGTCAGAGTGTGTAAAATCTCCTACTCTGAATACTAAGGTAGCGAAGAAATGTGCTCCTTCAGGTTCAAGAAAATTACACAAACCAGTTCTAAGAAACAGCCAGCCTTTCTTACCATGTAGTCATTTAAAAATAGATCCACAAATTATTTAATAATCCTCCACCTCTCTAAAGATGGAGCCTGATTTCCCTTAACTGAAACAAGTACAATCCTTACTAATTTGCTTCTAATTAATGATATGGTGGAGGTGATTGTGTGTGATTTCTGAGACTAGATCATAAAAGAAACTGCTTTATCCTGTTCTTTCTCTTCGACTCCTTGCTCTGGGGAAAATCTGTTGTCATGTCATGTGGGCCCTCAAGCAGCCCTAAAGAAAGGTTAACATGGCAAAGAATTGAGCTCTTCTACCAGCAGCTAGCAAGGAAATGAAACCCTGTGCCAATAGCCACATAAGGGGACAATCTTGAGTGAATCTTTCAGTCCCAGTGAAGCCTTTAGGTGATGGCAACTCAGGCCAACAGCTCGACAGCAACATCATGAAAGAATCTGAACCAGAATCATCTGACCAATCAATGCTGAAATTAATGACTCACAGAAAATGTTAGATAATAAATGTTTATCGTTATAATCCAACAAGTGTTAGGGTAATTTGTTTTGAAGCAATAGATAGATAATGCACTACTGCTCTAAAGTACACACAAATAAATATGTTGTCCAAGACTTCTGCCTTTTTGTGTTTGTTTGTTTGTTCATTTATTTGTTTTTGAGACTGAGTCTTGCTCTGTTGCCCAGGCTGGAGTACAGTGATGCGATCTCGGCTCGCTGGACCCTCCACCTCCCGGGTTCAAGCGATTCTCCTGCCTCAGCCTGTACTACAGCTGAGACTACAGGCACGTGCCACCATGCCCAGCTGGCCCAGCTAACCTTTTTGTAGTTTTAGTAGGGACAGGGTTTTACCGTGTTAACTAGGATGATCTCAATCTCCTGATCTCGTGATCTGCCTGCCTCGGCCTCCCAAAGTGCTTGGATTAAAGGCATGAGCCACTATGCCTGGCCCCTTTTTCTAAAGAGCAAAAGGGAATTCAGCTAATTTTTTTGAGATACTTATTACAAAACAAATAAATTTGCACAAATCTAGTAGGTGAGTTCAGTTGGAATAAAGGAGTATAATTTATCTAAGAAACAGATTTGAAGTTTGTGTGCCATGAGATTCCTTTGAGTATCAGATTATCATATAAGGTAAAGCAGTGTAGAACTTTTTAGGCAACATGGGAGACACATGAGCATTAGTAAATTTTTAAAATTCTTCTAGTATCCCAAGGGAATTATGTTCTCCAGGTGACAGTAGATCTAAAATAAGACTTGCAATCATGACTTCAACTTTGATGCAGATCATAAAATCACAGAAAGGAAACTTTCATCAGAACTCAGTCAAAAATAATGCGATACTTAAGCAGATTCCAAGTGCTTGGGGAGTGAAATTCAGCTTTGTAGATGCGCATACAGCTCCCACAACCATCAGAACCCTCTGACAGAGGGCAGGTTGCTGATGCATTACAGAATGCTTCTGGCTGGCACTCTGTTTAAACAACCTAAAGTGATGCATAGCTGTTGGTGCTCCCTTCTAAGCTGAAATCGAGTCTTTTAAACTTAGATTTTCAGCTTCATTTATGCAAGAAATAGAATAGTTCTCTCTGTAATTCACTTAACATTTTGTCTTAGTTTATGAGATCTTTTCAAGAGGAAGAAATCATAGAATAAAATAGCTATTTAATAATAGGCATTAGTATTAGTATTATTAATAATACAAAGCATTTTACGATAATGATAGAACTTTAATACCCTTTGTTCTCAGCACATTTTACCTATCCCGGATCTATTCTCCTGTCACTGAAAACACACCTACATAGTCTTATCACATATTCTGGGCACATTGTAGGCACTGATAGAACTTATTGAAGGAAAAAAATATATATAACTTCCAATAGATGAAAAGCTAATTGGTGTGTTATACTTCTTTGGTGAAAGGCATTGTCCTCTTTGATCTACTGTATAATGAGATTTATTTGGAACATCAAAGCTTTCCATAAAAACTGAAAAAATGTTTTGAACAGTAACATAAGCATCACATTATTGTGACTTATTAGGGAAATGCAGAAAGATGGAGCAGCAACATACTTTTTGAAATAAGGAGATCATCTTCTTAAATAAAAGGCTGCTGTTTTGAGCACAGCATATTTTGGAATAGGTCATTTCAATTATTGATTTTGGATGTATTATTAAGACCTGGCCTCTTCTTTTTAACATTAAGAAATGATCTTCTCTTTTAAATCTATGTTCTCACTAGCCTGCTCAATGCTTTTCTAACACTGATATTAATGGAATAATATAACTACAGTAATTTCACATTTTCATTTCTTTAAAAGAAAAAACTCTCAGAATATCTCTTATGGTTCATGCTTTAATAATGATGTCAGTTTTAATACTACAGGGGAACCGTCATTTCTTCAATATGAACAGGAAAATTAGAGTTAAAGAGTCAAGACTGGAATGATGGCCTAAAGGCAAAACACCAAGACTGCCTTTAATTCAGGATGTAGATCTACCTGTAACCAAATAAGCAGATCTCTCATATTTCTAGATAGTCTAACTTAGTCCAGTAGAAAACTAAACTGAATTTTGTAGACAAAGCCCACTAAACTAATAAAGAATATAGGCATTTTTCTGGCCTTCCCTCTTGCATTTCTTTCTTGGGACTTTGCATAATGGTTGTTAGTTACGGAGGACTAAGTCTTCTAAATAATAAATGCAACCTAACTTCAAACAGCCCATTTTAATGGCGTTCTTTTGAGATTGGTTAACAGTGAATTCTAGTCACTTGTTGTCAGAGCTCCATAGTCTGTAACTGTTTCTTGATACAGTGAACTGCAAATGAGAATAAGAGCTGAAAGTTTGTGTTATGTACGTACAAATACTTACATAGGTTTTATGCAGCCATGTAGGCGCACGCGCGCGCACACACACACACACACACACACACACACAGACATACTGTGTTAGGTATAGTTTTTCCTGAGGGTTCATAATGAAAGTTGCAAACTCTTATCCTTCCTAATGGTTGACATTTCAAATTATTGACAGAGGGACAGAGAAGGCATGAGGGGGCACTGCCCCACCACCTTGGGGAGGTTTGAATTAAAATCAATAGGACTTCAACAGGTGCTGACTGTACCAGAGAGAATGTAGGCAGCTCTCATCACTGCTTTACATCACACTGTAGAACAATAAGCATTTTTCCTCGCTGCTACCTCGACAGTAGATAATTTTTTAAAATATATGTTTGGTGCTGTGAAAGAAAAACAGGATCTTGGAATCTTCATAACACTAGGCACTCCATTAGTTGGAACTCTGTCCTGACATCGAGGTGCCTCTGTCTAGCTAACGCACCCAAGGCTGTGGCAGCCTCCATCTTTCAAAATATAGATGTAGATAGCCATGGTCCCACTGCTAATATACTCTGTGTGTCATCAGAGATGGCACTGCATGTATGCTGCAGAGATTTACCATCTGTGCCCTCTGAAAGGACAGCCACCAAAGCCCTCTCCACACCTCGGCCCACTGGAGCCACACTTGGTGTGACTGAAGAGTGCTGCCCTGGAATGTCAGGAGCAAAGCATTGAAATTATTCTATCCCCTAGGCCCTTGTACTCTGGGCCTGTGATGCAAAGGTCAGCTCTAATAATCTCCAAAATGCTTTTGGGCTCATTCTTCTGTCGTATTTATGAATAGCACCCGGCTTCTGTTGACATGGAAAATTCACAGAATTCACCTTATTAAATAGTAGCTTGGAAACATCCTTGTTGTCTTTTGAAAAAGATTTCTCATAGTTTTCTTATGTGGATAAATTGAGAGCTTTCCAAAATGCTAAGCTCTGCTTCCCTTTGGATTAAAAATGTAACATTTAAGCATTATATTCTTTTAGCATTTTACTTTAAGCACTCAAGAGAAGTCAAGCTTCACTTTCAAGACTTTACTAAGAAATAGCTTCAGCTAAATATCTAATTTCATTACTCACAAGTTCTACCTTCCACAGAACACTAGGACACAAACAGAATATAGCTAAGTTCTTTGCCACATTATAATAAGAATTTCCTTTTCTTATTTGTGTTTCTAATAACACATTTCTCATTTTTGTCTGAGACTTCATCATAATGGCCTTTATCCTTCATGTTTATAATAACATTCTGTTCGGGATTACTTAGGTATTCTCTGAAAATTGAGGCTTTCTATCTGAGCCCTCACTAGTATCACTCTTAACAGTCTGTTCATAGCAACATAAGCTTTTTCTAAACTGCACTTCAAAACTCATCCAGTCTCTACACATTACCCAGTTCCAAAGACTTTTCACATTTTAGGTATTTGTTACAGCACCACCTCCCTTTTTCAATACTGATTTTTTTTGTTGTTGTTTGTTCATAGTTTGTTTAGGCAGTTATAAGAAAATGTCATGGACTGAGAATCATTTTTTTTTAATGGTGAAAATATATATATATATATATATATATATGTATGTATGTATGTATTTAGAATTAGGCAGCTGGACTCAGTTTAGATGATCCCAATTTTGTTGGCAACATCCAAAGCATGGTAATCAGGAGCCAGTTGAACATATGCGTTCTTCTCTCCATCAGGCCGAATCAGGGTGTTGACCTTGGCCACATCAATGTCACAGAGCTTCCTCACAGCCTGTTTGATCTGGTGCTTGTTGGCTTTAACATCCACAATGAACACAAGTGTGCTGTTGTCTTCTATCTTCACGGCAGACTCAGTGATCAGCGGCAAGTTGAGGATAGCATAGTGGTCAAGCTTGTTTCTCCGGGAGGGGGCGCTCTTCCGAGGATATTTGGGCTGCCTCCGGAGTCGCAGTGTCTTGGGCCGCCGGAAGGCGGGTGACGTGAGGATCTTCTTTTTTTGTGTGGCTGTGGACACCTTTGAACATTGCCTTCTTGGCCTTTAAAGCCTTCGCTTTGGCTTCGGCTTTAGAAGGGGCAAGAGCTTCCTTCTTCAATTTCGGCGCCATCTCGTGAAAAGGCTGGATTGGGTATCTTATAAGCCACTCTTATGTTTCACCATTCTAGGGTTAGCCCAAAATCAAAGCACTGGCAGATTCAGTGCCCAGTAAGGGCCCATCTCATAAATAGATGGTTCATTCTGGGAAAACTTTTACAAGGGCAGTAATTTCATTTATGAGAGCTCTGACTTCATGACCTAAATACTTCCCAAAGGTTCTGCTTCCTGGTACCATTACATTAGTGATTGGATTTCCATCAAATTTGGGGAGGGGTACAAATATTCAGACCATATTATTTACTATGCCAAAACTAGTAAAACAAATGATACCATTTTAACTGTCTAAAAGTGAGGAAATGTCTATCTTTCATAACTGTTTTTTATAGCTACATTTTATAACATGTGATGAACTAATATGAAGCAAACAAATGTGATTATGTAAAACAACATGAAAATCGGTTAGAATAAAATATTTTAGTGCATGAAACTTATTTTTATTAATATATTGACTACTTAAAATAGATTTTCACATTTACAGAATGAGGAAATATGAAAAATAATAAAAATAATTTTTCTTAATAAAAGGCATCCAAATTGTAAAAGAGGGACTCAATTTACCTTTTTTTGCTGATGATATAATTGTATACTTAGAAAACACTAAAGACTTCTCCGAAGACTCCTAGACTTAATAAATGATTTCAGTAAAATTTCAGGATGCAAAATCAACATACAAAAATCTGAAACATTTGTAAACACCAGTTACATTTAAGCTGAGAATCAAACTAAGAACTCAATCCCATTTATAACAGCCTCTAAAAATATAAAATACCTAGACATACATTTAACCAAGGAAGTGAAATATCTCTACAAGGAGAACTACAAAACACTTATAAAAGAAATTGTAGATGACATGAACAAATACAAAAACACACCATGCTCACAGATTGCAAGACTCAATATTGTTAAAGTGACCATAAAGCACAAAGCCATCTACAGATTCAATGCAATTTCTATAAAATTACCAATGTA